>NW_006408556.1:20192551-20250147 GCF_000296735.1 Chrysochloris asiatica
GGCAGCGGTAGTGAGGTTGGCCCAGGATCAGACATTGTTTCGTTCTGCTGTGCATGGGGTCGCTATGAGTCGGTTCTGACTCGATGGCACCTGAGAACAACATCAACATGTTTACACATTTAACAACTCATTTAATTTCTAGGGCATTTGCCTTTTTATTATTTTTCTGTATCTAGCTTCACTGTCCCTTTGAGTTTCTGATTCTTTAAGTTTTTATTGTGAATTGAGTGATAGTTTACATGGGAGGACATTGATTTGACATGTGCATCATCATTCAACAGTATTTGCTTTTATTCCCTTGGGTATTTTTTTGGTGGGGAGGTATATATCAAAACAATCAGGAATATGTAATCCTTTTAGATAGCCAAAGGGCACATTCTGCTAGTCTGCCTCCTAATTGCCACCATGCAGTCTTTCTCTTTCCATGAGTCTAGAGTCCTCAGTTGCTCTGTCTCTCCATGTCCTCATCTCTGCCTCCATCTCTGGGTTCGCTGCTTCTCTGGATAGAGTTCCACATTCCACTTATGCTCTTCTCCCTTGTTGGCCCTAGGGTCCTCTGTTCCAGGAATTTAAGATTAACTATTCCCACCTTTATGTTATAAAAGTTCTACCTTTACAGTTGTGACAATCATAATTTGTCATGATAATAATTACTCACTATTGAATCATAAGAATCTTATCCCCATTTCCCATTCACCAGACCTATCTAGACAAGACGAAAACTATTCAGTGGGAATTCTGCCTTCCCCCGCATGCTCTGAAACTAAACTCCTTCTTGAAAACTAGTAAGCCAGTCACTTTGTGCCTTTATAGCCCCTCCCTCCCCATTTTAGGTAGCCAATATCTAAGTTGCTCATACCTATCACCCCTGGATAAAGAAGGGTAGGGTGAAGACTCCTTCCCTCTCAGTTGGTGTTTTGAGCTACTACATCCATAAGGAGCTCTGGTAGCATAGGGGTTACGAGTCAGGCTGCCAACCTCAAGGTCAGCAGTTTGAGACTACCTGTTTGAAACTAGCTGTTCCGCGGGAGAAAGATGAGGCTTTCTGCTCCCGTAAAGATTTACAGTCTTGGAAACCCTGTGCAGGGTCACTCTTAGTTGGAACTGACTCCATGGTACTTAACAACAGCAACAACAGCATCCATAAGTATAAGTCAGGTTCATCAAATTGCAACCATTTATACTTGTTTCCTTTATCAGAAATTTTTAAATCTTATTTTAGTTGAGTTGTGACCTTCAAGCTATTGAAACTAGGTCAAATCGATACTATCCTCAAGTGTAGCGTTCTTGTCCATCTCCCCTCACTTCATACCAGCTGGACGCTCCACTCTCAGCTTTAGCCCTCCGTGGCTATGTCCTTGTCCATGGGCTTAGGACACCCCAAGTCTCACCATGTTCGGACCAACCAGCCTTTTTCCTTTTCTCTTTCTCATTGCCAGGTTAATGGTTGTCTATGGAATGTGGTCAGACTCGGCCCATATCTTCTTTGGTGCCTCTCCCCCACTTCCACTCAGAATAGCCACCGTGGTCAGGCAAGCTTTCCATGGCTGCTTGTGTGATCCCTTTGTGTTTCATTCTTGGAGGGGGGTTGTCCTGACGGGACTTGATTGCTTGCCCTGATGGTTCTCCAGCGAACGACTTGATTGTTCTTGTGGTAGCCATTCAGACTGCCATTTTGTTTTTTATTTTTCCGCTGGTCTTTCTTTCAGGAAGTATCTTCTGTTTCTCCAGCTTTTCCATGCTGGTCTGCTTGTCCTTTCAAGTGGGAATGTCCCACCTCAGAAGGTTCTGGTTGGGACTCAGGATTCCACCTAAGGTCCTATATACTACCAAGGTTCCTCAAGAAGCCTATTTCACTGGGCAAGTTCTAGAACCTCTTTTAGGTATTCCAATGAGTTATACCAACTTCTTCAATCTGAAATTGATCAGACATGTAATCAAGATGTATTGATCAGCAACGGGCTCTCTGTTGATGGTGTCTCTGGCGGCCTTGGGCATGGCGGTGGTGGGGCAGGGGCTAGGGCCAGGGCCGGGGCCTGGGCGGTATGTGGGCCCGTGGCCCGCTGCAGTAGCCGAACATCCTCCATGGAGACTGGAGAGGAAGCACTTCTGCTGGCTGAACTCAAACCTGGGCACCCCCACCAGTTTGATTAGAAGTCCAGCTGTGAGACCTGGAGTGTCTGTCACCTTATCCCCAGATGGCTCCTGGTTTGCTTGGTCAAGGACACTGCATCGTCAGGCTGATTCCCTGGCCTCTGGAAGAGCAGTTTATCCCTAAAGGGTTTGAAGCAAAAGCCGAAGCAGCAAAAATGAATCAAAAGGGCGAGGCAGCCCCAAAGAGAAAACTCTGGACTGTGGTCAGATTGTCTGGGGCCTGGCCTTCAGCCCGTGGCCCTCTCCCCTGGGCAGGAGGCTCTGGGCATGCCACTATCCCCAGGTGCCAGGCGTGTCGTGCCTGATCCTCGCCACGGGGTCAACAACAGGCAGATCAAGATTTGGGAGGTGCAGACGGTTCCTGCTTCTGAACCTTTCCGGCCACCAAGATGTCTTCACGCTTCACGCCTACTGGCAGTCTGATTCTGGTGTCTGCATCTTGGGATAAGACTCTTCGCCTCTGGGACCTGAATAAACACGGTAAACAGATCCAGGTGTTATTGGGCCACCTACAGTGGGTGTACTGCTGCTCCATCTCTCCGGACTGCAGCATGCTGTGTTCTACAGTGGGAGAGAAATCTGTCTTTCTCTGGAGCATGTGGTCATACCCATTAATTCGGAAGCTGGAGGACCACCAAAGCAGTGTTGTCTCTCGTGACTTCTCCCCAGACTCGGCCTTGCTTGTCACTGCTTCCTATCATATCAACGTGATCATGTGGACCCCTACACCGGCGAGAAGCTGTGATCACTCCGCCACACCTAGCTGGACCCTCCCATGGATGACAGTGACATCCACATCAGCTCGCTGAGATCTGTCTGCTGCTTTCCTGAAGGCTTGTACTTTGCCACAGTGGCGGGTGACAGACTGCTCAGGATCTGGGCCCTGGAACCGAAAACTCCCATTGCATTTGCTCTCATGACCAGTGGTCTTTGCTGCACCTTTTTTCCACATGGTGGAGTGACCATCACGGGGACAAGAGATGGCCACTTCTAGTTCTAGACAGTCCCTTGGGTCCTCTCGTCACTGAAGCACTTGTGCCGAAAAGCTTTCTGCAGTTTCCTGACCAAGTCCTCGCACTGCCAATACCCAAGAAAATGAAAGAGTTCCTCACACACAGGACTTTCTAATCAATGCTGCTCAGAGGCTTAACGTGCTCCTGGACGAAAGTAGCTGGAAAAGTGGGCTAGGCATTTGGTCTTGGGTTGAAACACAAATTCTATTTGGGATTGTGACTAGAATGTAGCAAAACCAGCTTCCAGCGGATCCTGCCTGAGTCTTTTTATCTCTGGCCTGTGAAAGGTAGTCCTGGAGTGGATTCCAGCCCCCTTAAGTCTTAGTCCACTCGCACACAGCAACACTGGACCCTTTCTCTTGTCCTTTTGATTCTAATTGCAGTTATTGATGTTCTGATAAGTAAAGTTATGGCCTAATAGCCTCACTGTAGTGGCAGAGTTTAATTTCCTTCAGTGGGAAACTGTGAATTCTGCCCTGGTCAATGCTGGCATTCTCAAGTACAGCGGGAACTTTAAACAAGTTAAACACGTTCTGTCCTGCTGTGGTCAGTTGCTTTCCTGTTGACCAGTGCTTTCCTTTCTCTGGCGTCCCTCTGACCAACAGACCACAGGATTCAGGGAGCTGTTGGGTGTATTAGCTGATGTAATTACAGGTGAATCAGGGGTGTGCTCTTGCCTAGTAAAGACACTAGTACTACTTCTTAACAGTGGTGTGCATGTGTAAGGTTTAACACATTTGTGTGAGATAACAAAAGGATGTATCTCTCGATTGCATGACCTTTAAAATGGCTGCTGACTTTTCAGTTGTTGGCCATTAATTAGCATATTTATTTGTATTTTCTCAACAGATGTTAAGGTACAACTGTGTTGTTTTCAATGGTATCTAAAAACCAGAGTCATAGAAAAAAAAAAAAAAAGATGTATTGGTCATTACTGGTGATTGGAATGCAAAGGTTGAAAACAAAGAGGGAAGGATCAATAGTTGGAAAATATGGCTTTGATGATAGAAATGATGCTTGATCGCATGATAGAATTCTGCAAAACTAGTGATTTGTTCATTTCAAATACCTCACAAGGTGGAATACATAGAAATCAAATTGACTACATCTGTGGAAAGAGACGACGGAAAAAGCTCTATATCATCAGCCAAAACTAGGCCAAGGGCAGATTGTGGAACAGACCAGCAATTGCTCGTATGCAAATTCAGACTGAGGCTGAAGAAAATGAAAACAAGTCTATGAGTGACAAAATATGACCTTGTATGTATTCCACCTGAATTTAGAGATCATCTGAAGAACAGATTTGATACATTAAATACTAGAGATCGAAGACCAGAAGAGTTGTGGGATATTATCAAGAACATCATACATGAAGAAAGCAAAAAGTCATTGAGAAGAGTAGAAAGAAGGAAAAGGTCAAAGTGGATGTCAGAAGAGACACTGAAACTTGCTCTCCAGCATAGAGATACTAAAGCAAATGAAAGAAAGGAGGAGGTACAAGAGCTGACAGAAAATGTCAAAGGTCATCTCGAGAAGATAAAGTCAAATATTACATCGAAATGTGCAAGAATTTGGATCCAGAAAACCAAAAGGGAAGAACACACTCAGCATTTCTCAAGCTAGGAGAACTGAAGAAAAAATTCAAGCCTTGACTTTAGTTATTGAAGGATTCTCTGGGCAAATTATTGGATGATGCAGAAAGCATCAAAAGAAGATATGGAAGGAATACACAGAGTCACTGTACCAAAGAACATGGTTGATGTTTGACCATTTCAAGAGGTAGCATATGATCAAGAGCCAATAATACTGAGGGAAGAAGTCCAAGGTGCATTGAAGGAATTGGCAAAGAACAAGGCACCAGAATTGATGGAATGAAATTGAAATCTTTCAAGAAAGTGAGGTGGCATAAGAGGTACTCACTCACCTATGCCAAGAAATTTGGAAGACAACCGTCTGACTGATTGGAAGATATTTGTCTTTATGCCCATTCCAAAGAGAGGTGACCCAATGGAATGTGGAAATCATCAGACAATCTCTTTGATATCCCATGAGAGTAAAGTTTTACTAAAGGTAATACAGAAATGGCTGCAAGCATACATTGACAGAGCACTTCCAGAGGTTCAAGCCAGATTCAGAAGAGGCCGTGGAATGAGCTATCCAATGGATCTTGGCTGAAAGCAGAGAATATCAGAAAGATGTTTACTTTTGCTTTATTGATTTTGCAAAGACTTTCGATCATGTGGATCATAACAAACTATGGACAACATTGCGAAGTATGAGTATTCCGGAACACTTAATTGTGCTCATGAGGAATCTGTACGTGGACCAAGAGGCAGTTGTTGAAACAGAACACGGGAACACAGAATGGCTTAAAATTAAGACAGATGTGCGACAGGGTTGTATTCTTTCACCATACTTATTCACCCTGTATGCTGAGCAAATAATCTGCGAAGCTGGGTTATATGAAGAGGAATGTGGCATCAGAATTGGAGGAAGACTCATTAACAACCTTCCTTGCTGAAAGTGAAGAGGACTTAAAATACTAATGAAGATAAAAGTGTTTCACTCTGTTGTGCATAGGGTCACTTCTTGATGGCACCTAACAATAATACCACCACCAAATGAGTTGTAGGCTGAAGACAGGCTTACAAACTTTCACTAATCTTGTTTCCCGATACTCCTTTTTATCCCACTCGAGTGTGCATTTTACAGTAGTAGACAAGGGAAACCAGTATTCATAAGAGAGTCAAGCATCCTAACATTATTTCTCCTTTTACCCATTCACACTATTCCTTGATCTTAGTTTCTGATTCTTGATTGTATAAAACATCACAACTCAACTCCCACCCTTTATTCTTCTCAAGTACCTGTCAGAGCTTTCTCTCTCCTGCTTAGTCTAGACTGTTGTTTAGATTTGTTACAGTTGACATCTTGGGACCTCTTTTCTTATTCTCGAGGATTGGTTCTATTATTTGTTTAGTTTCACATCTTTTTTTCTTTACATACTTGTTTTCTAGTAACATTTTGTAATTCCATACACGGGAGTTTTGCACTTGTCTGTGTGAAAATGATTGTATAGCCTGTTGATTTAGCTAAGTATGGAATTTGTTTTCCTTTAATGCCTAGTGGTTTTGCATTTTTTCCTTCTTGAATCTGGTATTGGTAAGGGTTATTCTTTTGATATGATTCTAGTGATTTTTTTAGATGGACTTTTTAACTTCCTTTCAGGAAGCTTTCTAGGACAGTTTATATTTGTAAAAATTTATCAAGATGTGAATGTTTATTTTGTTCATTGTACTAAATTTTCATTGTCTTCTTTCAATTTGAAGATGTGTTTCATTTAGCGCTATGATGTTTTCTTGCATTATTTCATTGTGTAATTTCATTATTAATTCTCTGTTTTGTCTTACTTCTTTCTGGAACTCCCATTAATTGGATATTGGATTGTCTGGATTGATACTTTGTCTTGTTTTAGCTTTCTTCACTCTTTTATGAGCCAGTTATTTTCTGCTTTGAATTTTTTGTTGATACCATGCGATGGTTAAGCTTATATATCAACTTGGCTGGACCATTATTCTCAAGTGATTTGTGAGTTTTGTAATGATGAAATTTGGGATTTATGTAATTATTTAATCATCTTATGTTTTGTGATATAATAAGGTTACACTACATTTTTGCATGACATTCCTTTTTGCTTAATTACCTGGTCTTTGGAATCTAACCTTGCCAATAAGTAAGGAGTGGGTGTAGATGAAGGGAAGTCAGAAAGTATTGCCAGCGTTTAACAAAACATGTTAAAACATGTGTCTGCATTCAGTGGGTGGCTACAGATCATTTCTCTCATTATTATTGCACATGTTTTAGTCTCACTGTTGTTAAGTACTATTGAGTTGGTTCTGACTCATGGTGAACCTTGTATAGATTTCTGAGGCTGTAAATCTTTATGGGAATAGACAGCCTTATATTTCTCCCTTGGAATGGATGGTGGTTTTGACCTTCTGACCTTGCAGTAGTTCTGTGCTTATCCGAATTGCCACACTAGGCCCTTTAGTCATGTTGCTGTTGTTGAGTGCCGTTGAGTTAGTTCCAGCTTGTAGTGACCTTGTATAGAGTTTTCAAGAAGTAGCTGGTGGACATATTGTCTGGAGGGACCAGTCAGTGGAGGAGGATATCATTCTTGGTAAAGCGGAGAGTCAATGAAAAAGAGGAAGTCCCTCAACAAGATGGACTGACAGGATAGCAGCAACAGTAGATTCACACATAAATATTGTGAGGGTGCTGCAGAATTGGGCAGTGTTTTGTTCTGTTGTATGTTGGGTCGCTGAGTTGGAACCGACTTGATAGTGTCTGACAACAGCAATACTTAATAAATAAATGTATTTGCCTCTGTTGTTGTTACGTGTTGTCTAGTCAGTTCCAATTCATGTTGTTGTCAAGTACTGTGGAGTCGGTTTCAACTCATAGTGACCCTGCACAGGGTTTCCAAGGCTGTAAATCTTGACGGGAGCAGAAAGCATCATCTTTCTCCTGTGAAACAACTGGTAGTTTTGAACTGCTGACCTTGAGGTTAGCAGCCCAATTTGTAACCACTACGCTATCAGAGCTCCAACTCATAATCATCCTGTGTAAGGTTTCCGAGGCTTTAAATCTTTGCGAGAGCAGAAAGCCTAATTTTTCTCTTGAGGAAGAGCTGATGGACTTGAACTGCTGACCTTATGTTTTGTAATCCAGTACTTATCCTATGGAGTCACTGCACTCCCAGAGAAATGTATTTATTAAGTCTTTATTTTGGGATATAGCAATTTTTTTATTGTTCTCATTGCTCAATAACATTACTGCTACAAACTTTGATTAAAACATATACATTTATTATTTCATAGTTTCTGTGGTTTCAGAGTCCGGGCTGGCCTGTGGTTTACACGATTATATACCTGTGCGTGGTTATTTTTTTAAAATATTTTTCTAGGGCCTAGTAGACAGGCATTGATATGGATGACAGGGCAATATACAATGGGGGGGTGGAGCTTGGCAAAGGAAAGATGGGTTTGGTGGGAGACACAGGGAGGAATGCAGTGGTTGGAGTGAGTAGAAGTAAATGTGGTTAACTGTTGGTGCTAGGAGGGGATTGCAGCCATATAATGAAGCAAAGTATATGGTTTGTTGAATGTGAAACTGATGATCTGCTCTGTAAACGTTCACTCAATTCACAATAAAAAGCATAAAAACAAAACAAAACCCAGGAGGCAGCCCACGCCCCACTGCTTTCCTAGTTATCAAGGTAGATAGTTTATTTCTAATATTTCAATCTCGATGAGATGGTTAAACAAGATAACAAATTTGAAAAGAACAACAAAAACAAAACGAGTCTAGTCTGGGTCCTCTGCAAAGCTGTAGTCAAATGTAGACATGGCCAGGATTGATCCATGTCTTTCACAACAGCTCTCTGTTTCCAAAGTACCTACCAGGTGGTTCTCAAACTAGAAGGATCATCTCAGGAGTTGTCAGCAAATCAAATTCATGAGTTCTTACTCTGGTGTGCACATTTTGTGCCTGTGTGGCCTGGAATGCACTTCTCTGGACTGATTTTTGTTCTGGGATACCTGCTGCACCTCCAAGTCCTCAAAAGAGATCCCTCACTAGACTGTAGAGAGATTAAGGTGCCATTATGATATTAAGATACCAGGACTGTACTCCATAAATGCTTGTTGACCTTATGAATTCGAGGGTCCCACTAGGGAAGAGTTGCCTTTCAGCGCATGCATTTATTGGCATCATTCAGTTGCTTGTGGGCTATCAGACTGACAGCCTTGCTTATTAGACAGCCAGACACCTCCTTTGTTATTGTTAAGTGCCGTCGAGTCGATTCTGACCCATAGTGACCCTGCACAGGGTTTCCAAGGCTGTATATCTTGTCGAGAGTAGAAAGCTCATCTTTCTCCCACGAAGCGGCTGGTAGTTTCGGACTGCTGACCTTAATGTTCGCAGCCCGATTCGTAACCACTATGCTTAACAGACACCTCCTTTATGTTGGTTAAATTCTGCTCACTTGACTGACATTCTGTGTTGCCTCTCCCATCACCTGAAAGCGTGTCTACCATTTAGCAAGTGATTCCTGTCCCTCGTATCCCATATCCAAAGCACATTGATTTCTATATGTATACCTTTTTCAAAATTTTAATCTTTTTATTGGAAATTGAGTGAAGGTTTATAGAGCAGATCATCAGTTTTGCAGTTAACAAATTCTGTACTATGATTCATTTCAATGATTGCAATCCCCCTCCATGTAGCATTACTTAATCCCACTTCCTTCTTCTAGTTCTTCTTTCCGTTCCTACTTTCCCAACCCTTCTGAATTTTGTCCTTAATGAAAGGCTGACCTTTTTAATCTTGATTGGATGACCATTATTTGATGTATGTACTTCACTGGATAAGGAGCTCTGGTAGCATAGTGGTTACGAATCAGGCTGCAAGCCGCAAGGTCAGCAGTTGGAAACTACCAGCTGTTCCACGGGAGAAAGATGAGGCTTTCTGCTCCCATAAAGATTTACAGCCTTGGAAACCCTGTACAGGGTCACTATGAGTCTGAGCTGACTCCACGGCACATAACCACCACCACTACCGCTTCACTGAACGTATACCTATTTTTATCTTTTTATAAAAGTGGGATCATACAGTACTTCACCTTTTGAGCTTAGCTTATTTCACTGTCATGCCCATCCGTTCGTCCATGTTATATTTCAGACTCATCATTATTTTTCATACCTGCACCATGTTCTGTATGTACCACAGTTTGTTTATCCATTCATCCATAGATGGACACTTAAATTGTTCCATCTTTTTGTAATTGTAAATTATGCTGAAATGTACACAGTTATGCATATATCTATTGGTGGCACTGTGATTAGATCTCTAGGCTACATTCCTAGGGGTTGTTGGGTCGTATCTAATTGTATTTCTAACTTTTAAAGGAAGCACCATGCTGTTTTCCACAGTGGCTATACCATTTTCTAATCCCACTATCAGCATATGTTTGCTTTTGTGATCAGTACTGTTGTTTGCAGGGGTGAGTGATAACACTCACTGTAGGTTTATTTTTCTTTTAGTTTTTATTGTGCGTTGAGTGAAAGTAAACAGACAGGTTGATCAGCTTTACTTTCAACCAATTATATGCTTTTGTTTCATTTCAATGATTCCCCTCCCTGCAACAACAATTATCCTGCTTTCTACCCTGTGGCTTCCTTTCTACATCTTATTTTTCACAAATGAAAAAAATTTGTAGTTAAAAACTGCAGTACATCACTGTTGTTTTAATTTGCTTCTCTCTGATGTTTAATGATCACAAACATCTTTTTATGTGTTTTCTTATGATTTGTTGAAGTTTTCTATGTATATTTGAGGTTAGACTCTTATCTGATATATCATTTACAAAGATTCCCCCCCCCCCTCCAATCAGCAAGTCTCTTTTTACTCCTTTAATAAACTATTGATGAGCATAAGTACTTAATTTTCAGTTGGTTCCAATTTTCTAATTTGTTTTCTGTTGCTTATGTATTTGTAACTGTTTAGTAATCTGTAACTGAAATTAATTAGGCTTCATAGTTTTGTCCTTATATTAACTTCTAAGTACTTTATAGTTTAAGCTTTCACATTAGGTTTTTGATTCATTTGGGGTTAGTTTTCCTGTATGGTGTTAGATACGTAGCCTGTTTCATTGAATTAGTACCAGACTCTCTTGATTTCTGTGGCCTATAATATGTTAAGGTCGCTATGAGTTGGCACTGACTCGATGGCACCTAACAACAACAACAACAACAAATAATGTTTTGGAGTTCTGGTGTGGTATTGTGGGTTAATGCATTGGATTGTAAAGTTGGTTTGAACTGCAAAACCAGTAGTTCAAGCTTATCAGCTGCTCCTCGGAAATCCTGTACAGGGTCACTGTGGGTCGGAATCTACTCAAAGGCATTTAACGACGACAACAGCATATTATGTTTTGAGATTATGGAGTTTGAGGCTTCCTACTTGTTCTTCAATACTGATTTGGCTATGGGGGGCCTCTTTCCTAGCCATATAGAATTGGTAATAATACGCTTTTCCATTTCAGATAAGAATGTTGAATTTGAATTGAGATTGCATTATATTTCTCGCTTTGGATGTAATCAAAATGTTTAATAATACACTTGAATACTTAAAATCATTGAGACAAGCTTTGATGATGTCTTTGTAGTATTAATTATTCTGACTATTCAAGATTCTTTAGATTTAAAGTATTATTAGTATGAATTATTAGTATACTTCATATCATTTTGTGAATCAGATTGTATAAAATTTTCTCCCTTTTTCTAGTTGACTATATCGTGGAGTATGACTATGATGCTATACATGATGATGAATTAACTATTCGAGTTGGGGAAATAATCAAGAATGTGAAAAAACTACAGGAGGAAGGATGGCTGGAAGGGGAGCTAAATGGGAGAAGAGGAATGTTTCCTGATAATTTTGTTAAGGTGAGTACTCTTCAGTTAAGTGTCTGTAATATGGCTACCTTTTTGTCCTAATGTGCTGGTGGGTAGTAGTGTGTGTATATACATATCAGTGTGTGCCTATCTTTTGTTGAAATAAACAATAGTTTGTATTTGGGTGGCATTTTGTAGTTTAGAAAATTGCTTTGTTGCATACATTCTCATTTGAGTCCACAAGAGTTGTGCAAAGTAAATAACGCATGTGTTAGCTCCATTTAATATTGGTGATATATAGATTCAGTGGTTGCATGGTTTGCTGTTGTTGCATAGCTAAAACAGAATTTGAATTGAACTGGGACACTTGCCTCCTCACTGGTTTTTCACCTGTATCTTGTTGTGTTAATGTTCTTTTAAGAATATATTTGATCATTATTTTACAGCAGTGACCTGAGTAGTGGATACGTAAGTAATAGTTACTCTTTAGTCCCAACAAACTTCCATTTGTTTGTGTGTGTGAATCTTCTAGACTGCTTTACCATGGGGCTGAGGATGAGTTTATTATTGTTGTTTAGTGCCGTTGAGTTGGTTCTGACCCATAGTGACGCTGTATAGGGTTTCTGAAGAGTGGCTGGTGAGCTTGAACGGCCAACCTTGCAGTTCAAACTGACTTTGCAGTCAGTCCAGTGCCGCACCAGGACTCCAGGGTGAGTGTAAGACTCTTAAAAGCTAACTGTAGTTCAAAGAAGGGAAAACTGGTAAGGAGTATCTTTATATTTATATGTCACTTTTAATTGTTCTATTATCTATATGAGTTTTCTTATGGCCAGTTTCATCCCCTGGCCTCATTAACTTATTATTGTGAATGTTGGGAAGGCAGAGTTTGTCTTTTTGCTCACTTACCTAGTAGTTGTTAGCAGAATGCTTACACAGAGTGAAATATCTGTCCCCTGAGTAAATTTGTGCCTCATGTTATTAAGTACCGTGGAGTCGGTTCCGACTCATAGTGACCCTGCACAGGGTTTCCAAGGCTATAAATCTTTACGGGATTAGAATGCCTCATCTTTTCTCCTGCGGAACCGCTGGTAGTTTCGAACTACTGACCTTGAGGTTAGCAGCCCAATTCGTAACCTCTATGCTACCAGAGCTCCTTTCCACAACAGGGTAGGGCCATACAAATCAGGTATATGGTACCGTAACAAGGGAATTGGTAATTCTGTCATCCTGCTAGACTTAAAATAAGAGGCAGTTCTAAAGCAAAGTGGGTACCTTACTACCTTCACCAAGGAGAAGAGCCAGCTTGTCCTCTGAACCCAAGATTGCTGCGCTGAGAACCTCCTAGACCTGGGTGACAGAGGGAAAGAGCGCTATAATACCAGAGACAGCAGCAGAGAAATGGCAGTAGCAAAACCAGAAACTGATAGAAGAAGGCTCAGTGGGCTTCCTGGCCTCCATAGCTTGCTGATTACAGAGGGTATGCTGATCCATGGAGTGAGAGAGCTGAGTGCCTTTGGATAGGAGGCATGCTGTGGAGTGGGGTGCCTTTGGGCACTTATCTGTGAAACTTAAAAGTGTTTTGTAACACTTGACCAAGCAGGGCAGAGGTGAGGCCAAGGGACCGAGGGCCAGAGAGAGACCTGTGGGCATAACTGTAGAGAAACTGTACTGACCCAGGAATTTTATCTTGAGTTGTACCCAATCCTAGATTATAACCTGTTACTGCTCTAATAAACTCTATAATTGCGAGTAGTGTCTGTGAGTTGTATGTGACCCATATAGCAAGTTGTGGAACCCAGCGGAGAGTAGTAGAGAGTGCTGTGGTGGGGAGGATGGCTGGTGTCAGAATTGGTGAAACGTAGGAAGGAATAAGTACATTTGATTGTTCTGGGCCAAGGATGATGATTCTTCCCTCTTGTAAAGAAATGGAGTCAGAATATCTGCATTCAAACCGAGTCAAGTTCCAGCCTTGCCTTTTGCTGACAGTGGATGTTGAGAAAATCACATAATTTCTGTATCCTGTGTAGAATGACTTATTGATATTGTCATGACATTGGGCTCTCACGCTTGTTTAGGAATTGCTTTTTCATGAAAGTGGCTTTTTAGGGAAAATATAGTATAGTAATAAAACACTGATTTTAAAAAATTAAAGTTAAGAGGTATTTTTATAGTTCTCTTGGTAGTGTGCTGATGATGTGTGATAGCAATAGCAGGAATAAGCGACCTACTATGTGACTTTATATTGAAATATTTTACTTTCCTGTTTTATTATTGTTTTTAAGTGCTGACGAGTCGATTCCGACCCATAGTGACCATGTATAGGGTTTCTGAGGAGCAGCTGGTGAGCTTGAACTGCTGACCTTGAAGTTCAAACGGCTTTGCAGTCTGGTGCATTAACCTACAGCGCCACACCAGGACTCCTGTTATAGTTGAACTGATACTCTAACTTGAATTTAATGAACTGTTTGTTGATTAAAAAAAAACACAGTTTATTGTTATGCTAAGTAACACAGTGAAGCTTTATATGAGATTAAAAAATAATCACACGGTATTGGATTTGAATTGGAGACATCTGCATGAATTTGTTTAATTTAAAATACATACAGACAAATAGAAATAATTAGAAATGTGTGTAGATATGTGCATTAGTGTTCAGATGTTTGAAGCAGCTTAAAAAATTTTGTCGAAAAATGGAATTAAAAGATAATAGAATTTTTCATGAACTTTTGGAATCCCCCTCATATATTTCTTAGTCCTTTCCGTTGAGAGGGTGTAGAAACAGTGGTATGAGCATATCTAGTGTCTAGATACTGGTTTCTAAATATCATTATCCAGTAAAACCAAGTGGTCCTTAGAAAAATGGATGATTTTAGTGCTGGGGCAAGAGAGATTTACAAGATGATCCTACAGTTTCTTGTAATGTCAGATAGTAAAGAAGTGTTAAACAACAACAACAACAGCAAAAACAAATGAAAACCCAAAGGCTGGGACCATGCCAAATGGGAATGGGAGCCAACCAGATACAACTCCCTTGGTCCAAAGCTGGCATAATTTAAGCAACAAAATACATAATGTTGTTGTTAAGTGCCGTCAAGTTGGTTCTGACTCATACAAGATGCTTCTAGAGCATAATTTTGTTCCTGAGTAGAAGTTAGGAATCTTCACTTCTTGAGGTTACTCATAGGAATTGAATTTTGTGTGTATATGTTTGCAGATACATACGTGCTGCTGTTGTTAGGTGTCATAGAGTCGGTTTCAATCCATAGCAACCCTATGTATAACAGTTAATTACACTGTGTTTAATTATACTGTTGGGTCCTGTGCCCTCCTCACGACTGCTGCTACGGTTGAGCCCACTGTTAACTGCTACTGTGCCAGTCCATCTTGTTGGTGGTCTCCATCTTTTTTGCTGTCCCTTCACTCCACCAAGCATGATGTGCTTCCCCGGGGACTGCTCCCTCCTGACATTATGTCCGAAGTATGAGAGACAAAGTCTGGCCATCTTGGCTGTCACGGAGCATTCCAGTTATACTTCTTCCAACACAGATTTATTTGTTCTTCTGACATTCCATGGTACCTTTAATATTCATCTCCAACACTGTAACTCAAATGTATCCATTCTTCTACGATCTTCCTTATTCATTGGCCAACTTTCACATGCACATGAAGCTATTGAAAATACCATAGCTTGGGTCAAGTGCACCTTACTCCTCAAACTGACGTCTTTAGTCTTGAACACATTAAAGAGATCTTATGCAGCAGATTTGCCTAATGTAATATGTCATTTGGTTTCTTGACTGCTCCAAGCAGAATTCTTTGACAACTTCAATAGTTATTCCATTTAAATAAATGATGTTATTTATTTGCTCAAGTGGTGAGCAATTTTTTTTTTTTCTTTACATTAAATTGAAACTCCAAGACCTAAAGGCTATGGTTTTTGACCTTTCTCTGTAAGTATTTTTAAGTTCTGTTCCCTTTTGGTAAACAAGATTGTATTATCTGCATATTGAAGGTTGTTAATGAATCTTCCTCCAATCCTCATGCTACATTCTTCTTCATATAATCCAGATTCTCTGATTATTTGCTCAGCATACAGATTGAATAAGTACGGTGAAAGATTACAACACGTGCACATACCTTTTTAAATTTTAAACCATTTGATGCCCCCTTGTTCTGTTGGAATGACTTGAATCTTGGTCTTTGCACAGTTTCCTCATGAACACAATTAAATCTTCTGGATACTCTTTTCTCCGCAGTGGTGTCCATAGCTTGTCATGATGCACACAGTTTAAAGCCTTTCATAGTCAGTAAAGCACAGGTAAACATCTTTCTGGTATTGTCAGCTCTTGACCAAGATTAATCTGATGTCAGCAGTGATATCCATTGCTCCACATCCTCTTCTGCAGTCCAGCTTGAACCGCTGGTTGTTCCCTGTCGATGTATTGTTGCAGACATTTTAAAATGATCTTTAGCAAAATTTTACTTGTGTGTATTATTAATAATATTGTAGACAATTTCTGCGTTCTGTTGGATCACCTCTCTTTGGAATGATATGGATCTCTTCCAGTCATTTGGCCAGGTAGCTGTCTTCCAAATTTCCTGGCATAGATGAGTGACTGCCTCCAGTATATCATTGCAAATACTTTCTTGAACAAAATAAAATAAGATTATAAACATGGATTTCCTTAGATGGAATAAATAGAACTCTAACTGGTAGCGTAGTGGTTACAAATCAGGCTGTTAACCTGAGGTTCAGCAGTTTGAAACTATCAGCTATTCCTCAGGAGAAGAAGAGGCTTTCTGCTCTCGTAAAGATTTACAGCCTCAGAAACCCTATACAAGGGCATTATGAGTTGGAACTGACTCCACGACACACAACTACCACCACCATCATATCTGTGGAAAGAGATGATGGAAAAGCTCCACATCATCAGGTAAAACAAGGCCAGGGGCAGACTGTGGAACAGACCATCAATTGCTCATTTGCAAGTTTAGGCTGAAGCTGAAGAAAATTAAGAGACGTCCATGAGAGCCAAAATATGACCATGATCATGTCCCATCTGAATTTAGAGATCATCTCACGAACAGATTTGATGCATTAGACACTGAAGACCAAAAATCAGAAATGTTGTCATATGACATCAAGAATATCACATAGGAAGAAAGTAAAAGTCCATTAAGAAGACAGGGAAGAAAGACAAGACCAAAATAGATGTCAGAAGAGGCTTTGAAACTTGCTATCCAGCATAGAGAGATGCTAAAAAAAAAGAGCTGAGCATGAAATGTCCAAAGAGCAACTCAAGACAAAGTCAAATATTTTAATGACATGTACAAAGACCTGGAATTAGAGAACCAAAAGGGAAGGACACGCTCAGCATTTCTCAATCAAAAGAACTGAGGAAAAAATTGAAGCCTACATTTTCAATACTTACGGATTGTTTGGAAAAAATATTGAATGATACAGAAATCATCAAAAGATAGAAGGAATACAGAGTTACTGTACCAAAAAGAAATGATTGATGTTCAACCATTTAAAGAGGTAGCATATGATTAAGAGCTAATTGACCTGAAGGAAGAAGTCCAAGGTGCACTGAAGGCATTGGCAAAGAAAGGCTCTGGGAACGATGGAATACAAAAATTGAAGACACATGGTAGATTTTATTATTTCATCCTGTTATTTCTGCGTTCACTGTCTATCCATATCTGAAAGAGGGTTTTGGAGAAGAAAATCATATTATTAATTTAATCAGCTTTTTTTTTTTTTTTTTTGTGCCAAACATATTTAAATCAAATGTTAATAATAAAATAGGTAAATAAGCAAAACTTTTAAAACTGCCTTGAAAAAGTTTGCTTTTCAAGGATAGAGAAAAAGAAAGACAAAAATAATTAAATGAGAAACTGTGATACAAGTTATTAACCTGATTAGTCTAATTCTATAAAGTCAGTCTGTATTCTTGATGGTAGTGGCAGCAGAGCAGAACAAGTTATCTAAAATTGGCTGACTGGATGAAAAGGCTAGACAGTTTTCTTAAAAGTACGTTTAGTGTGTTAGGATTTGTGAAAATCGTAACGCAGAACTACTTTTGCTTAAATGTAGATAAAAGGATCTGGTGGAAGTGATTGTTCTCTTGTGTTGAGTCCTTTAAAATGAAAAACAGTAGTTCTTTCAAGATTATCCCACTTACTGCCAATCAAATCGAATCCAATTAGAGTGACACCGTAGAACAGAGCAGAAATGTGTACTTTAGGGTTTCCGAGATTGTAAATCTTTATAGAAACAGACAGCCTCATCTTTCCCTGGTGGGGTGGCTGGTGGATTCGAACCATCAAACATGCAATAATGCTTAAATCTCTATATTAACAGCTCTGTCTTTCAGGATTAGGGTTTGTTGCTCGTGCTGCATGCTGTCGTCGAGTCCTTTCCAAGTCATAGCAATTCTGAATGGGGTTTCCAAGGCAGTAAAAAAAATGCTGAGGGTACCAGGAAGCCTCATCTTTAACTATGGAGTGGCTAGTGACTTCAGCTGCTAAGCAGCCCAACTTGTATGCCTCCAGGGCTCTTAAGGTTAAGAATTAGAGAACTAAAATAGATCTTTGTATAACATAGTGGTTACGAATCAAGCGGCGAACTACAAGGTCAGCAGTAGGAAACTACCAGCTGTTCCGCAGGAGAAAGATAAGGCGTTCTGCTCCCGTAAAGATTTACAGCCTCGGAAACCCTGTACAGGGTCGCTATGAGTTGGAATCGACTCCACGGCACACCACCACCACCACCATTGAGAAGGCAGAGAAAGCAGACGACTGTTTTATAAAACACTGACAGCTTGTGTTCCCAGTCCTGATTAAGTTATTAAGCATTGTTGTTGTTGATGTACTGTGTACTGTGGAATCAGTTCTGACTCATAGTGACCCTGAATAGGGTTTCCGAAGCTATGAATCTTTCGAGGAGTGGAAAGCCTCATTTTTTTCCTGCCAAGCCTACTCTTATGATTTAGTTTATAAAAAGCATCATTACACTAAAAATCAAAAAAAAAAATCTTTTCTTTATGAAAATAACTATATAAAGAAAGTCCCAACAAAGAGACAGCAAGAGAAATTCTTTGAACTTCAATCTTACCTTCAGGTTTGATACATTTCTAATATCTGAAATAACAGGTTGAAATGTATTGGTTGAAAAAATTCTAACATGAAATAATCTTAATTTTTGGAATTTTAAATTAATGATCTCTTATGCCAAGTACATATTGGCTGATCTTGGTTCTGAATGATATTCTTAGTTGGTACATTTTCACTTTCAACACTTGAAATATACCGTTAGTTCTTGTTATCTAGCCCTCCCCAATTGTTTCAGTGTCAAAAATTGTGATTATGCCTGGGGCCAAAGGACTCTGTCATGAATGACTATGGATGGCAGCATCACCTTATGTCACACTGGAAGGCAAGGGTACCTGTCAGCTAGGTTTCCACTTTCCCAAGTGGTGGTGATGTTGTTATGAGCCGTGGAGTCGGTTCTGACTTGTACTGACCCTGTACAGGGTTTCCGAGGCTGTAAATCTTTATGGGAGCAGAGAGCTTCATCTTTCCGGCGGAACAGGTGGTAGTTTCGAACTGCTAACCCTAAGGTTCGCAGCCTGATTTGTAACCACTACACTACCAGAGTTCCTTTCCAAGTGTTGTTAGGTGTCATCAAATTGGTTCTGAGGAGCGGCTGGTGGTCTTGTGGTTAACAGTCCAGTGCTTATACTGCAGTGCCACACCAGGACTCCAATTAAATTATTAGCAGTAAAAATATTTTTTTAAATCATAATTTTAGTTGAAGGCTTTGGGGTCCATCTAAATCTAAACATTATTTTACTAAAGAATGGATTTGATGCTAACACAGGTTCCCAACTTGGTCTTTGTTGAGACTTGCAGGGGAAGACTCGTTCCCTGCTATTTCTAGGTGGGGTGGGAGTTCAGATTCCATACTAGGTCTCCCCTGGAAGCACCCTGAGTGGGAGGGGCAGGTGTGCCACTCTCCTGTAGCCTCTACTGGCACTTTGTAGGGATCAAAGTCCAGACTCTTATCTCGCTTTCTCTGATACCACCCCAGTCCAGTGAGAGGTGGGGAGGTGCTTGGGTATGCCTCCTTACAGCCTGGCATTGAAGTCTTAATTCCCCACTTGGCCTTTGCTGTCATGGGTAGGGATATGACCACAGTTTGTCTGATCTCCCTGTGGTAGTTAGCTACATTAAGGTGGTTATTGTCTAAAATCTTTTGCTTTGTGAGGCTGTACCTTTCCTGATCCTTTGGCTGTTGAGAACAGACTGTCCTTGGGACTTTTTTTTTGGTCCAAATGTAGATGATGATGCATTGTAATCGAGACAGTAGTACACATCCTTAGTTACTTATTTTGCTTGGAAGTAAGGCTGATCGAGTCGAAGAACTCACAATTAGACATGTGTCTCCTTTTAGAAAAGGTGTAGGAATTGCTGTTTTTCTTGTTTTTATAAAGTCAATGTTCAGAAGGAAAAAAAAAGTAATTGTTACCATTAATTCTAGATTACTGTTTAATAATAAACTAATAAGCATAATTGATCCCCTTTCTTTCCTGTTAAATTATGAGTTGTTTCTAAAGATTAAGAAAGCACCTAAGAACATAATTGACTAGTTATAGTTGTCTAATAAATGTTAGTGGACTCTAATTCCACTGATGAGTTTCATGTGATTAGTGTACATAGTCTGATCACATGAGCAAGACAGGAGGGTAGGAAGAAGGGGAGGAGCAACATCGTTGATTTATTTAGAAGTTTACAAGTGTTGTTGAATCAAAGTGGTAATGGAGAAAGCAGAGAAGTATCAGTGAAATAAAATGTCTGAACAGGCTAACCAAAAATTGTTATTAGTGGTGCTGGAAGAAGGACACTATTTGTGGATATGAGACATTAATCTCTGAGTTGCGAAATTGCTTTCTTGTGAGCTTTGTACTGATCTTGGAGGTGTGTACTGCAGGTTATTACGAGACCTGTTACTGTGAAGATCTTATTTCTTTGTTGCTTTTAAAAACGAATGGATATGCTCTCAGAATATGTCTCAAGTGGTGGTAAGTGAATTATTCTTCTTATATTCTTAAATTTAAAATGAAATTTTCGTCATTTTCTAAGATGTCCCTGAGTTTGATCGAGTGTTTTGTACTTTTTGACATAATAAGGAACAAGGAAATTAAAATGAGTCACAACGTAAGGATTTCAGGAAGCTCACAAGTGAATACAAATGATTTGGTTTTTAAAAGTTAATTTTGACTTAAATTTATAGCAAAAATTATTTCTTTGGAAAGAAAGATTTAAACAATTGAAATCTACTTAAAAAATTAGTCTGTTTGAGAAACTTATATTATCTTGCATTAAAATGTTTGTCACTTTATCCTTAGGTTCTATCAACTAAATACTTAGGTAGACATCAAATCTTCAACTGTATTTTAAAAATATTAAAAGAACTTTGAAAGAAATAGTAAATAGCAATATGGGTGGGTGGAGGTACAGGGTATAATGGACATGGGTATTTTCGAGAAGGGTCTCACTGAAGCATATAAACTTTTTATCATATATTGAGTGTAGGTTTACAGACAAGATCATCAGGTTTACATTCAACAAATAGTACACAGATGCTTACATGTCCCTTTGGTGGTGGTGGTGGTTATGTGCCATGGAGTCGGCTCCAACTCATTGTGACCCTGTACAGGGTTTCCCAGGCTGTAAATCTTTGTGGGAGCAGAAAGCCTCATCTTTGTCCTGTGGAACGGTTGGTAGTTTCCAACTGTTGACCTTGTAGTTAGCAGCCCGATTTGTAACCACTACGCCATGTTCCTTTAGTCCTTTTCAGTTCCCACCTTGGAACAACAGTCATCCAGCTTCCTTCCTGTGGCTGTTTCCCTTCCACCCACCTTCCCATCCCTTCTCACCTTTATCCTTAGGTACATGTTGCCCCTTTGATTTTTTTTTTTTTTTAATTCATTTTCTCTCTCTCTCTTTTTTTTTTCTCTTTTCAGGAACATATAATCATTTAAACAGCCACAGGGCATATACTGGAAGCCAGTCTCCCTCTTTCTATGGGTCTAGAGTTCTCAGCTGCTCAGTCTCTCCATGCCGTCACTTCTGCTTCCATCTCTGATGTCTCTGCTTCTCTGGTTAGGGTCTGCCCCTTTGATTTTGAATGACTGACCGTTCCATCGTTCATAGTGAGCCTACTTTACTAGTGTTATTGTTCCCCCTGTTACCTATCTACTGCTTGGCTGAAAGTTGGACAAAGAGGGTGAGTTCCTTTCTAGATGTGAAGGACCATAGTCTCAGGTTCCTTCAGTCTCTTTCTGACCAGTAAGCCTGGTCTTTTTAAAAACATAATTTTGAGTTTTGTTCCACACATTCTGCCACTCTATCTAGAAACTGCTAATGTGATCTCTTTCAGAGCATTCATTAGTGGTAGCTGGGAACCATCTAGTTTTTGTGGTCTCTGATGCTCACATGTTCTATTAGTTCATTGGAGTAATTGATTCTAATCATCTTCAGTTGTCATCACTCTTTTTTCTTCTGCACATGGAGAGACTAATAGTTGCATATTAGACAACTGCTCATGAGCTTTTAGCATGGTGCTGTAGGATCAGCACCGGGCTGTGAATCACAAGGCCAGCAGTTCAAACCCACTTAGCTGCTCCTTGGAAATGCTATACGGGTCACTATGAGTTGGAAATGATTCAGTGGCACTTAACAACAACACTCACCAAATTAGGATGTAGAACATTGTCTTTGTGGACTGTGTTAGAAGCATATGTTTTTTTAATGTCACAGAATTATAATATAAAAATGCTGAACTGTTTTTTTAACATGCTAGTACTTCACTGTTCTTTAAGAAGACATGCTTTATGAAGACTTTAAGAAGACGTGGCTACTTAAATAAATGCCAATTTTGCTTTTATATAACCTTTATATTTTGAAATAATTTATTGTTCTCACGTATAAAACTCAATGATTTTTTCCCAAATGTTATGAGTTATATTGGTGACACTAGTGTAGGAAACTAGCGTTTTAAAAAAGTAGATTGGAGAAGAACATTTGGAATATGATTTGTTTTCATTAATTTGGAGACAGATTAAAGAAGAAATTTTGTAGGTATCAGAATTCTAAACGGAAGGCAACGTTACTTGTTGGGAATTAAAATAAAAACAAATGTTAAAGTTGTGTACAGTTACTGATGATTAAACCATAGAGCATTTTCTCTTATATACTATAAATTATTAAATATTTTACACACAGACTTGGATTCTTTTAGATGATATTCTGAAAACAATATATACTTTATTCAGTTAGTTAGAGTAATGGTTCAATATTGGTAATGCTAGAAAAGTTGTAAGGAGCTCTAGTAACATAGTGGTTACGAGTCAGGCTGCTAACCTCATGGTCGGCCAGCCATTCTGCGGGAGAAAGATGAAGCTTTCTGCTCCTATAAAGAGTTACAGCCTTGGAAGCCCTATGCAGGGTCTCTATGAGTTGGTACTGACTCCACAGCACACCACCACCACCACCAGAAAAGATGTAAGGATTTAAGCATGATAAAGTTTGTAAGACCTATCTTTTTCCAAATGCCCATAGTAATCTGATTTACAGCATTGTTACTTGTTGTATAGCCAATCTTTTAATTTAAAAAAAAATAAAACCCCAAAATACTTGAAGAGACACAAGTTGTTGTTTAGTGCTGTCAAGTCGGTTCCAACTAGTAATGACCCTGTATTGGGTTTCTGAGGAGCAGCTGGTGAGTTTGAGCCGCCGACCTTGCGGTCCAGTGTATTATCCCTGAGCGGCATACCAGTACTCCAAGTAATACATATTGAAGTATAATTATATATTGAAACAAAATTCAAGCAATAAATACATACCTAGTGTGAAAAGCATATTTTCTATCTTATTTTCCTCCCCAACATCCCTCAACTCTTGAAGTTTGGTAGATAGCAAGTAGAAAATCTTTTAAACTGAATTGTTGTATTTGTTACATTTTTCTTCACCCTGTAAATAAAGTTCAAGAAATTATATAAATTATTACTCAGGAATTAACTTGGAAAGTTAAATTATAATTTTTCATCTTAAAGAAGTGAATAAATTTTAGTCTGCTACAAAAATCTCATGATGTTCAATCAAAACAGTTGTTATTGAGTTATTTCTGAACTTATGACCACTCCACGTGTAATATCAGAGTAGAACCGTGTTTTATATGGTTTTCATTGGTTGATATTTTGAAAGTAGAATGCCGTACTTTGGAGGCATCTCTGGGTGAATTCAAAGTGCCCACCTTTAGTAGCTGAGTGCTTAAATGTTTGTACCACCAGGGATTCCTTAAGATTGTGATTCTTGTTAAGTACCGTTGGGTCGGGTTCCAACTCATAGCGACCCTGTATAGAGTTTCTGAGGAGTGTATAGTGAGCTTGAGCACTCAAACTTGTGATTCAAAGGACCTTGCAGTCTAGTGCCACACCAGGACTCAAGATGGGTATTGCTACTGTAGAAATCATTTAAATCAAGTATCAGGAAAGCTTGAATACCAGAAGCTGAGGTATATCTTGTGTTTACTCCCAGGATCAGTACTCATTGGCTACTTGTCCCAGCAGTCTTCATCATCAGGAAGTTGAGGGGCTTTTAGAGAAAGATCTGCATCATAGACCACAAATTAACACTCCTTATGGGTTTTTTTTTGGTGTGAATTATGTGATAGTTTACATGGGAGAACATTAGTTTTACATTCATTCTGTCGTATATCGTCTCATTGCCATGGTTACAATCCCCTCCATGCAGTCATTCCCCCGTACCCCCCAGGTCTTCAGCACACAGTCGCTTTCCCTCCCTGGATCTAAAATCTCCAGCTGCTCCATCGCTCCTCGTCATCATCTCTGGCTCCATTTCAGGCATCACTGCTTCTCTGGGTAGGGTCCTGCTCTCTGCTCTTCTCCCTTGATGGCCCTAGGGACCTCCAACACTACTTATGGTTTTGATCCTAAACCTTTTTCTTAGTAGAGCTGAAACTACAAATAGCATTTTTTTAAATCAACAAAACTAGTATCAAAAGGAGTTCTATTGTGGCACTGTAGGGTAAGTAGTGGACCGCTGACCACAAGATTGGCAGTTCAAACCCACCAGCTGCTCCTTAGAACCCCATACAGGGTTGCTGTGTGTTGACACCAACTCAACAGCACTTAACAAACAGTAAGCAAGAATCATAGAAAAGTGGGACCATTATAAAGTCTTTGTTAATCACTGTGGTCTATCAGAAAGAATACAGTTCAGAGTTCTGTACTGAATGTTGTCTCTATTATACTTCACTCGCCTCTCATTAACATTCTTGAGATAAGAAGAGGAAAGGAGTAGGATGGCACTGACAGTGAATGTTCATAACTTTCCCCTCCCTTATTCTTTCCCTGTTTTTCCAAATGAGAGTGGGGGAGTTTAAATAGGCAGGCCCTTTGTCCAAATTGGAGAGACGGCAATTATTTGGAGAAAACTGATTTGAGGAGAGAATTAAATTAGTAACTTTCAAGCTAGCCCTATTAGTATCTGCCATTGTTGTTTTCCTTGCTAATTTTGATATGTTGGCTTTAAGACGGTATGCATTGATTTCATATTAAGAAGAATTTCTTTGGTCATTTTACTTTGGATTAAAGGGTTTTTAGTGATTATCCAACAAAATCATAATAAAAGAAAAGTCAAAGAACTTGAGGTTCCGAAAAGCAAATAAAAACTTTAGGAGTAGGACAAAATTTTTTGTTATATTGGAAATCGAAGTAAATTATTTTTAGACTAATTTTTAAAATACAGTGTTGGTCAAAGCTAAGACAGTAGATATATAACAAATAAACATTTAATCCTGCTTCTTTTGCTTATTTTTTATTAACATGAATACAGGTGCTTCATAAGAAAGGCCCAGTGATGTATTTCTGAAAAAATTTGCCACTAGAAACCCGGTGAAGCACAGTGCTACTCTGACTCAGATGGGGTTACTATGAGTTGGGATCAGTGTGACAGCAACCGGTCCCCTAATTGGGTTTTAAAAAATTTTCCCCTCTCCCTTAATCTGTTCTTTATTATTCTTTGTGACCTTGCATTTCATTAAGTAGAATTTAATTGCTTTCTGTTTTCAAATCATGATGGTGCACTGGCATGATCAGATAGCCAAATTATTGGAATGATATGTTACAATGTTATGGGGAGGTCTGAAAATTTGCTGATTATCTTTTTACCTTTAGTTTTAGTGCAATCAGTTTTGAGTTCAAGCCTTACGAGGTAATTACTGTAATAGGTGAAGAATAACTTTCTAGCCTTTTAATCTCACCCCTCTCTAACCTTCTTTATTTACCACTTTCCATTCACTAGTATTTCTCATCCTCCTTTAACATGATTTTTTTAACTCCTTATCCCTGCAATAAAGCTGCAGTAGTGATGGATCTCATTTGGCTCTTCCACCTATAGTCTTTGTAACTACTGCCAAACAACTTTTTTTCCTGATGGGTCTGGGTAAGAGAAGGTGGGAGAAAATACAGACTGAGTATGTGACTCAGTTGAGAGTGATTGTTAATAGGGTTTATTGTGATGGGTCAGTTTAGCCATCATGCTGGGTATAACATGAGCCATCTCAGAAGCAGGAGAGAGGAGGATGTCATTACTATCCTACTATCAAGGAGGAAGACCTAGGAGTAGGGTTAGAGTTCTTCCTTTGGACCTCTAGTTCCTTTTACATTGAACTTCCTCTATCGAGGTACAGAAAGCTATGATAATCGAAGAGTTATAGAGGAGCAGCAGTAGCAGAACCAAGAGCCAGAGCACTAGATAGAGAAGTATACTGAAATAAGTAAAGTTGAGTGCCTTTGGGGAGGAGGCACCTTGTGGTGTGGGTGCCTCCAGACATTTACTTGGAGGAGCTGGAGCTGAGCATCTTCAGGCTGAGGCTTAAAGCAGAGTGGAGTGTCCTTTGCGTATCAGGGCAGAGGCCAAGGAACTAGAGAGAGGCCCACCTGTGGGTGCAGCAGAGAAGAGGCTATCCTAATGAAAGAATTGTATCTTGAACATTTCTGGTCTTGCATTGTAACCTGTTGACTTCCCTGTAAACCCCAGAACTCTGAGGATGGTGTCTGAGTTCTCTGTGGCCATTGCAGTGAATTCACGAACCCAGCTGAGTAGAGGATGCTGTGTGAGGAATATTTTCTCATTTTTTTTGTGTGTAAAAACCTATCAGTATACAAAGGGGCTTAAAAAGGTATGTGGAAAATTTTCATTGTATTTTAACTCCATTTTTCCATGAACTTTTTGAGACTCCCATGTAGAGTGCATTGGTACTTATCTGAAGGTTATCTATTTTCTATTTTTTCTTGCTCAATTTTGATTTTTTTTTTTTGATATAACTTTTTCCTCATTTGGAGAATGAAATTCAGTGTTTGTTTTGTCAATATATGTTGGACCTCTGAGGGCTTTTTTAAAAGTTGAATCTCCTAGAGCCTCTTACAGTCAGGAAAGGAAGTAAAGTTGGTAGAAAGTAGATTTTGCTTATATTAGCTATTGATTAGATAAAAAGAAAATAAAGGGTTGAAGGTGGCATACTGAAAATCATATTAAAGCTTCGCAGGTGCTCTGGAAAACTTGACTGAAAATAGCCAAAGTAAGTATGTCTTGTCTTTTTCAAATATAGTACAATTTAAGATAGAAGATTATTTATCCTTATCCTGGAGTTTAATATCAGAATGGAATCCTGGTGTGGCGCTGTAGGAAAGCTCCGGACTGCTAGCCACAAGGTCAGCAGTTCACACTCACCAGCTGCTGTTCAGAAACTCTATGCAGGATCACTATGAGGGAACCAACTTCACAACATTTAACAATAATAAAAATATCAGAATAATTTTCTGTTGTTGAAATAATATATATATTTTTTGTTTACATGTGTGTGGTAAATCTCTTCTCGCAGGTGATGTATGTTTTTACTTAATGTTTATTTCACTGAAAAATTATTAATTTTAATATGAAAAACATTAGTATTCTCCTGTATTGTTTGTTTTTTTTAAAGTCTTTTTAAGAAAATATTTTACTTGAAGTTACAAAAACATTCTTACAACGTCGTCTAATAGTTTTAGTGTTGTTTATCACATTAACATTTTTAATTCACCTGGGATGGGTTTTGAGTATTATGTGAAGTAGGGTTCCAATTTTGTTCCCTAATTCCCAAATTTAGAACATTTGATTTAACAAGCATCCGTGTAGCTTAAGATATCATCTACTAATAATTCTTAAACTTTTTATTACCATTGGGATAAGACCCCTTGCTACTTTACACTCATTGAAACGTCTGTTATAACTGGCATGTGTGTTATGATCACATTGGTGGTTGTTTATATTTTTTCTTGATTAGTTGATGTGTTCATTGTGATTAGTCAAGTGTGTACCATTTTGAGGTGTTTTCAGAGTCACTCCTGCTCTTTGTTACTCTCAATCTCAGATGACATAGAACAGGGATCATTGAACTCTACAGCACATGGGCCAAATCTGGTCGTCACCTGTTTCTGTAAGGTCCACAAGTAATGAGGAGTTTTGGTGGTGTAGGTGGATTATGTGTTGGGCTGCTAACCCCAAGGTCAGAAGTTTGAATCCACCAGCCACTCTGCGGAAGAAAGTGAGGCTTTCTGCACGTGTAAAAATTTACAGCCTCAGAAACCCTATTCAGGATTGCTATGAGTCAGAACAACCACCACCACCACTGCTCTCTAGGAGTCCTGGTGTGGCGCTGTAGGATAAGCACTGGACTGCTAACCACAAGGTCAACAGTTCCACCCCACCAGCTGATCCTTGGAAGCCCTATGCAGGGTCTCTGTGAAGTTGGAGGATTCAACAGCACTTAACAACAAAAATGTGGATAATAAGATTGTTCGCCGAGAAAGTGACTAAATGATTAAAAATCGATGGAATATTTTGTAATAAGTTAAAATTATATAAAATTGAAATTTTAATATTCATAAATAAAGTTTTATTGAAACTTGTTGTTAAGTGCCATTGAGTTGGTTCTAATCCATAGTGACCCTGTATAGGGTTTCCAAGAAGCAGCCTGGTGAGCTTGAACCACCAACCTTGCAGTTCAGATGGCTTTGCAGTCTGGCCCATTAACCCACAGTGCCACACCCAGACTCCTTATTGAAGCATAGCTAGGCTTATTCATTTGCTGTATGATTGTGTTTGTACTACAACGGCAGGAGTGCTTCAAACATATCCTGTGTGGCCCACAAATCCTAAAATATTTATTATCTACCCCTTTATTTTATTAAGGAGCTCTGGTAGCATAGTGTTTATGAGTCAAGCTGCCAGCCTCAAGGTCAGCAGTATGAATGGGAGAAAGATGAGGCGTTCTGCTCCCATAAAGATTTACAGGCTCGAAAACCCTGTGCAGGGTCGCTATGAGTCGGAACTGACTCCATGGTACTTAAAAACAACAACAACAACAAAAACCCCTTTATTGGAGTCTTGATGCGGGTTTATGTGCTAGACGGCAAGGTCAACTTGAACTGGAAGGTTGGTGGTTCAGGCTCACCAGCTGGACCTTTTGGAAACCTTACACAGAGTAGCTGAGTCAGAACTGACTCTAAAGCACTTAGCAGCAACAACACCCATTTATCAGCACTCCTGGTGTGGCTCAGTAGGATCAGCACTAGACTGTTAACCACATGGTTGGCAGTTCACATCCCAGCAGCTCCTTGGAATCCCTATACATGGTGGCTTTGATGCAGAAATGACTTGACAGTACTTAACAACAACAACAACAACAACAACCCCTTTATATATAAAAAACAAAAAGTGCCACCCTTGACTCAACAATATATTATTGCTAGTCTCTGTATCTTAAGTTTACTTGGTGTGTTGGCACAGAGGTGGTATTTCTGTCTCCCATTATTTACCTCCCTTTACAGAAAGTCATAATAAGCCACTGGTACCAAAGTGTGTTGCATTTTTCAGATGTATTTGGGCAGAGAAAAAGGTTGAAAATGTTTAATGTTATGATTTATGTAACAACTTCTAAACTTAGTTTTTGGCAACAACCTATTTGACCTATTTACTGATATTCCCTTTTATAGGAAATTAAGAGAGAGACAGAAACAAAGGATGACAATTTACCCATCAAACGCGAAAGGCATGGGAATGTGGCAAGTCTTGTACAACGAATAAGCACCTACGGACTTCCAGCTGGAGGAATTCAGCCGCATCCACAAGCAAAAAACATTAAGAAAAGTATGTAAATAACTTCTTTCCTATTCAGTGTTTAAAAAATATATGGATATTTCATTACTATATAAACAGTATTAAAATTTAAGAAAATTAGCAATACTTTCTAGAGCAGACCACAGTAAATTTTATTTCCAACATTCATCAGTATTGACCCAGTCTTGTTTTTAGTAATATGTAGTTGATTGCATAATGATTATCGCACGTGAGTAGAGTTGGTTCTAACTCATAGTGACTCAGTATAGGGTTTCCATGACTATACTGATATTACTCTATAGAAATTATAAATTAAAATAGAGGTTCTGTTGTTAGTTTGTTAGTTATTAGCAGAGGCTGAATGGTTAACACTTTTCTTCAGGTGTTTTATAATACCTTTTCTAAACAACATAAATGACAACGATACACTTGAACCTCACCAGAAGAAATACACAGAAATAAAATTGGCTACATCTGTGGAAAGACACAGTGAAAAAGACATCTGTCAAGATAAGGCCGGGGGGAGACTGTGGAACACAGACCATCAATTGCTCTTATGCAAGTTCAGGCTGAAATTGAAGAAAATTAAAACAGGGCAACAAGAGCCAAAATATGACTTTGAACATAACCCACTGGAATTTAGAGATCATCTCAAAATACATGAACATAATGCATAATGATTTAATGCATTAACACTGACAATTAAGACCAGAAGAGTTGTGGGATGACATCAAGAACATCATGCAGGAAGAAAGCAAAAAGTCTTGTTACGAAGACAAGAAAGAAAAAGAACAAAATGGATGTCAGAGGAGACTATGAAACTTTCTCTCCAGTTTATAGATGCTAAAGCAATTGGAAGAAATGAGGTAAAAGAGCTGAATAGAAAACTTCAAAGTGCAGCTCTGGAAGACAAAGCCAAATACTATAAAGTAATGTGCAAAGATCTGGTGCTAGATAACCAATAGGGAAAAACACACTCAGCATTTCTCAAGCTGAGGGAACTAAAGAAAAAATTCAAGCCTCAACTTGAAATACTGAAGGATTCTATGGGCAAAATAATAGAACGATGCTAAAAACATCAAAAATAGATGGAAGGAATACACAGAATCATTGTACCAGAAAGATACGATCAATGTTCAGTCATTTCAGAAGGTAGCATATGGTCAAAAGCCAGTGATATTGAAGGAAGAAGTCCAAGGTGCATTGAAGGCATTGGCAAAGAACAAGGCTCTGGGAATTGATGAAATGCAAGTTGCAATCTTTCAACAACTGGATGCAGCACTGGAGACACTCACTATCTCTGCCAAGAAATTTGGAAGACAGCTACCTCACCAACTGACTGGAAGAGAGCAGTAATTTTGCACATTCCAAATAGAGTTGACCCAACAGAATGTGGAAATCATTAGACAATATCATTAATATCACATGCAAATAAAATTTTGCCAAAAATAATTCAAAAACAGCTGTGCAGTACATTGACGGGGAACTACCAGAGGTTCAAGCTGGATTCAGATGAGGACATAGAATGAAGGATATCATTGGCTGAAAGCAGAGAAAGATGTTTGCCTGTGCTTTATTGACTATGTGAAGGGTTTTGGTTATATGGATCTTGACAAGCTATGGGCCATGTAGTGGAAAATAAGTATTCTGGAACAGTTAATTGTGTTCATGAGGAACCTGTACATAGATCAAGAGGCAGCGTTTGAATAGAACAAGGCCACACAGAATGGTTTAAAATTAGGAAAGGTGTGCACCAGGGTTGTATTATTTCATCATACTCATTCAATCTGTATGCTGAGCAAATAATCTGAGAAGCTGGATTATATGAAGAAAAACATGGCATCAGGATTGGAGGAAGACTCATTAACAACCCGTGATATGCAGATGTTGAATCATACCTTACCCAAGCCATGGTACTTTGTTTGCTGGCTGTGAAGAGGATTTAAAATGCTTATCGATGAATATCAAAGAATACAGCCTTCGGTATGAGTTGCACATCAATATAAAGAAAAGGAAAACCCTCACTATTGGACAATAAATAGCATCCATATTAATGGAGAAAATATTGAAGTCAAAGATTTCATTTTGCTCCGATCAACCATCAACACTTACGGAAGCAGCAGTCAAGAAATCAAGCAACATATTGCATTAGGCAAATATGCTTCTCAAGATCTCTTGAATATGTTGAAGAGCAAAGATACAGTTAGAGGACTAAGGTGCACCTTACCCAAGCCATGGTACTTTCAATAACCGAATATACATGTGAATTTGAACAAGGAATAAAGATGACCATAGAAGAATTGATGCATTTGAGTTAAGGTGTTGGATGATAATAGTAAAAGCACTGTTGTTGTTGTTAAGTGCTGTCGAGTCGGTTCCGACCCATAGCGACCCTGTATAGGGTTTCCGAGGGTGTAAATCTTTACGGGAGTAGAAAGCCTCATCTTTCTCCCGCGGAGCGGCTGGTAGTTTCGAACCGCTGACCTTAAGGTTCGCAGCCCGATTCGTAAGCACCAGGGACTGCCAAAAGAACAAACAAATCTGTGTTAGAAGAAGTACAGCCAGAGTGCTCCTTAGAAGCCAGGATGGCCAGACTTTGTTTCTCATACTTCAGGTATATTATCAGGAGGGACCAGTCCTGAAATAGAACATTATGCTAGTCAGAGAATAAGTGGGAGACCCCCAGTGAGATGGATTGGCACAGTGGCAGCAACAATGGGCATAAGTGTGGCAAAGATTGTGAGGTTGACCCAGGACTGGGTCAGTGTTTTGTTCTGTTGTGCATAAGGTTGCTGTGAGTCAGTACCAAGTCCACAACACCTAATCACAACAAGGTCTACTGAGCCTTAAGCTGTATAGACACAGAATTTAGATAATGTCTTTAGTAGGTAGCTACAGGAACATATATGCAATTGAAGCCTGTTTTAGCTGGCACTTGATGGACTGCCTTGTTTGCTTGGGTCTCACAAGTTTTCTGTCTTTGACAGGAGGTAACCCTATACATGTTTAATGCATGTTTTATTTTATTGTTATTCAAAACGACTTTAACCATCTTTATTAAGATGTAATTTGCATACAACAAGATACACCCCCTTTCTGTACATTTTTATGGTTTTAGCAAGGTTCTACACCCACATAAAGTCCCAGCTAATAAAAACATATCGTTCCATTTTGTGTCCTTTATTTCTTTTGTGTCCTTTATTTCAGACCTATTGCCCATACCAAGTACTGCTGGCACTGGGCAACAACTGTTCTTCTTTATGTCACAGTAGGTTAAAAAGAACCTTGAACGTGTTCTCTTGTGTTTGGCTTCTTTTCTTTTGGTCAAGATGATGTCTTTTTTTTTTGTTTTTAATATTTAGTTTTTTATTATAGCTTGGGTGAAAGTTTATGATGTAAATTAGTTTACTGTGTAACAATTTATACATGCTTTGTTTTATGACATTGGTTGCAATCATTTCATTGTAACCACTTCCTCTGTGGGCTCCCCATTTCTATTGTCCTTCATTCCAGCCACTGCCTGCCCCCTAAGCTTTGTTTGGGGACATATGCTTCCCTTTTGGTCTCGTATGATTACTTGTACTAAGGAATAACACCACCACCAAGGTGTGATTCACTTTATAGACCTATCTATTGTTTGGTTGAAAGTTGATACCTGAGGAGGGTGGTTTCCGTTCCTGTTTTAAGGGTATCTTAAGAGTCACAGTCTTGGGGGTTCTACCAGTCTATCAGACCCCAGTACATCTGTTGTCGTTTTTTTTATGATTTTGAGTTTTGTTCCATCTTTCTTTCCTTCTTTGTCCAGGACCTTCTGTTATGATGCTGATCAGAGCTGATCAGGCACTATCTACTTCTGTTCTTAGGATAGTGGACACTGTGATCTGTGTGGTTCATTAACTCTTTGGACTAATTGTTTCCCGGATTCTTTGATTTTCTTTACTATTGTTTGCTTTGGATGAGGGACCAATAGTTGAATTTTTAATGGCCACTCGTAATCTTTTAAGATCCTAGCTGCTATTTGTTGTTGTTCAAGTGCCTTTGAGTGGGTTCCGACTTAAGTGACCTTATATAGGGTTTCTCAGATATTACATTTTCAAGGGATCAGAAAGTCTCATCTTTTTTGCATGGAGCATGTGATGGGTTCAAACCTCCTACCTTGTGGTTCTCAGTCTATTGCTTATTGTATTGAGCTACAGTAGGATGTAGAGTGTTTTCTTTTTGCACTATGTAGTGCCACTTACCTAGTGTTCTCCTTAGACTGTGTTTCTGAGTCCCCAAGTAGCTCTTCGCTCATAGTATTTGGTTATAACTAAGTTTTCAGAAATGTGTCTCCCTTCTGCACCCGTATGCTTTACAATATCCTTACATATATTTGTAGCATAAATACATATGTTGTAGAAGTATTCTTTGCTATGACTTGACAGCACTTAACAACAACAACAAAATACCTATATATGGATTCCTGGTATGGCACTGCAGGATAATTCAGTGGGCTGTGAGGTCAGTTTGAGCCCCAAGGTTGTCAGTTCAAACCCACCAGCTGCTCCTTGGAAACCCTATACAGGGTTGCTATGAGTTAGAACTTACTCGAAAGCACTTAACAACAACAACAACAACATATCCATATATCCGTACTGGTGTGGCGCTGTAGGATCAGCACTGGACTTTGAATCACATGGTTGGCAGTTCAAACCTGCCAGCTGCTCCTTGGCAATCCTATTGAGGGTGGCTATGAGTCTACACAGATGTGATGTCACTTACTACAACAACATCATACGTATATATTCTTGTGGGTATGCTTCTATTTGCTTTCTCACATCTTTTCTGCTTTCATGTTGTTAAGTGCCATCGAGTTGGTTCCTACTCATAGCAACCCTGTATAGGATTTCCAAGGAGTAGCTGGTGGGTTTGAACTGCTGACATTGTGGTTCGCAGCCTAGTGCTGATCCTACAATGCCACACCAGAAGTCTGTCTGGTGCACCTGGCGGGCTTATGTCTACCTACTATTGTGTGTAGACTAGTATTTCCCTTTGTTGTCCTTTACTCTTCTGTATCTTCCAGTGACTTCTTTTGCCGTTGGCCATGTGCTGACTTTGCTCTTATTGCATATTAATCATTTCCTTTTCCCAAGTTGCTGTATTTTTATGTAAATAACACAAAGCTTCTATGCTTATTTGCCAACCATGACCTCTCCCTGTGAGATATATTTGTAAAAGGCTCACAGTGTCACTTTTTTAAAAAAACATGTTGTGTTGACAAAAATAACCCCTAGCAGGTAGGGAGAGAGTAGGTGGCAAATCAAGAGAAGCGCTGCCATTTCTCTCCCTGATAACAGTCAACAAATGTTTCTTTTTGTGTGGAAGTCATTTCTTGATGTTTAGTAGTGGTGTTATACAATATTTGTGCTTTTGCAATTTGACTGATTTCACTCAGCAGAATGTTTTCTAGGTTCATAAATGCTCTGTGATGTTTTTCAGATTCATCATTACTCTGTAGTATTGTGTAGCATTCCGGTGTATTTATGTGCCATACTTTGTTTATTCAGTTTTCCATGGATGGACATTTAGGGTGTGTCCATGTTTTTTGCTGTTGTGAATAGTGTTGCAGTGAACACAGATGTGCATGTATCTGTCTGTGCATGGACCATATGGTGTTACAATTTACAGCTTTTTGAGAGGGTACCGTGCTGTTTTCCACAATGTTGTACCACTTTACAATCCTACCAGTAGTGCATGAGGGTTTTAGTCTCTCTACAACCTTGCCAGCATTTGTTGCTTTCTGTGATATTAATTTTTAAAAAAAATAACTTTGCCATTAATACAATAAATAGTTGTTGTTGTTGTTGTTAAGTGCCGTCTGTAGAACTTTTAAAAATTGGGAGCTTTTTTTATGCCCTGTTCAATTTCTTCTTTTTGTTATCAGTGTGCTCAAATTTTCTACTGTATTCTGTGCTTGTGTCAATATTTTGGGACTCTTTTTGGGTGCATAGTTGTTATGGTTATATCCTTGTCTTAGGCCATGTTTTCTAGAGAAGAAAATCCTGTGAAACATGCATATTAATGTAGAGAGAGAGTTTATGATCAAGGAAATGGCTTACAATTGCAGAGTCCTAGGTTCCCAGTGGAAAAGAAAGAGAGAACCTTTCTTGCATGCCTATTATATTGGGAGTAGGCTACTCCCAGGGGAGCATCTCTTCAATTGATTGTCAGTTTATAGCCACTTACCATAGTTAACTATGCATGGCTTCATCACCATAGGAATAAGCACATCTCAGTTGCTAAACCTCTGGAAATATTGGCCTAGTCAAGTTGACACAAAACCCTGTTACAGTCCACCCTTGTCAACTTGAAACCTATAAGCTATGTGCATAATCTCCAGTACAGACAATTGTAAAGTCATACTTGCACCTAGCATAACTAAAACATGTATAACCAAAAGTGCACTGGCTCCATTTAGTGACATCTTTATGTCACTAATTAAGAAAGCAAAAATATTTGTTGCACACATGCAAAACAAAACAAAAAAATATATTTATTTAAATGTCCAAAGGGCCCATTCTTCAAGCCAGCCTCCTGCCTTCTCATAGGCACACAGCCTGGCTCAGTCTACGGGCTTGGAGTTGGAAGCTGCTTTATCTCTCCATGTCACTGCCTCTGCTGTTGCTGCTTTTCTAGGCAGGGGTTCCAAGCTTCTCTCATGCTCTACCTTTTTGATGGTCCTGGTACCATTTGTTTCTGAAATGAAAGATTAACTACTACTTCTTTTTAGTTACACATCCTCTGTAATTACAGTTTGACAATTACTCACATTTGAAATCATAAAATCCTGTCAGCATCATCCCTAAACCCCTCACACCTCAAATCCATCTGGATAAAAGGAAATTAGTCAGTGAGGATTCTGCCTTGCGCCTCATTCTAAAACAAAGCACACCTGTGAAAGCTTATAAGCCCGCCACTTCATGGAATATGGAAATCTTTGAACAATATATCATTAATATTACATGCAAATAAAATTTTGCTGAAAATAATTCTACTACCTGGAATTGTAGCTAGATTCAGAAGAGGATTTTGAATGAGGGATATCACTGATGATGCCACATGGACCTTGGCTGAAAGCAGAGAATACCAGAAAGATATCGACTTGTGCTATATTGACTATACAAAGGCTTTCCACTGTGTGGATCATGACATGCTTTGGACAATGTTGCAAATGAATATTCTGGCACACTTAATAGTGCTCATGAGGAACATGTACGCACATCAGGAGGCAGTTGTTTGAACAGAAAAGGAGACACTTAATGGTTTAAAATCAGGAAAGTTGTGTGCCCAGATTGTATTCTTTCATTATACTTATTCAGTCTGTACTGAGCACATAATCAGAGAAGATGGATTATATGAAGAAAAATATGGCATCAGGATTGGAGGAAGAAAGACTCTGGTAGTGTAGTGGTTACGAGTTGGGCTGCTAACCTTATGGTCAACAGTTCGAAACTACCAGCTGTTCCATGGGAGAAAGATGAGGCTTTCTGCTCCCGTAAAGATTTACAGCCTCGGAAACCCTGTACAGGGTCGCTATGGGTCGGAACTGACTTGATGGCACTTAACAACAACAACATTATATAGATGAGCCAACCTTGCTTGCTGTAGGTGAAGAGGTCTTAAAATACTTACTGATGAAGATCTAAGACCACAGTCCCGGGTAGTCTTGGTCTTGCACTTCAATGTAAGGAAAACAAAAATCTTCAACACTGGACCAATAAATAACATGATAATGGAGAAAAGATTGAAGTTGCTAAAAGATTTCCTTTTGCGTGAATCTACAATCAGCATTCTTGGAAGCAGCAGTCCAGAAATCAAACAACGGATTGTATTAGGCAAATCTGTTACACAGGACCTTTTAAAATGCTTATGAGCACAGTTATCAGTTTGAGCACTAAGGTGTGTCTCATCCATGCCATAGTATTTTCAATAGCCTTATATGCATGTGAAAGTTTGACAATGAATAACGAATACCTGAAGAATAGGTGCATTTTAATTCTCATGTTGGAAAAGAATATTGAAATTACCATGGACTGCCAGAAAAGCAAACAAATATATACTGAAAGAAGTACAGCCAGAATGATTCTTAGAAGCCAGAATGGTGAGTGAGACTTTCATCTCGCATACTTTATCCATGTTATGAGGAAGGAGACATGTTATCAGGAATGGACATGTTATCAGGAGGGAAGTCTTCTAACTTCCATTCCAGTGATTTGTTTCTGTTGTAGCATGGTGTCTCTCTCTACCATGTAAAAAGTTCATTTGGAGATGTTTATGACCATGGATTCATGAAATGACATTGTACTTAACTAGTTTACTTCTTAGGGTTATCCTTCTTAGCTAGTAAAAACAGTCTCTTTAGAATCCTACATTTGCTGTTGTAGTTAGGTGCCATTTAGTCTGTTCTGACTCAGCAACTCTGTGTACAGCAGAGCAAGGTACTGCCCAGTGCTGCACCATCTTCATAACCAGAGCTGTGCTGAAGCCCATTGTTGCGGCCACTGTATAAGTGCAGCTCAGGAAGAATGATTATTGTCTGAATAAGTGAAGCTTGTGTGAACAGCTAAAGTAAAAATGGAATCTTCATCAATGTGAGCTTGATTTTTATCTGCCAGAACATAGCTGTTAGAGAAGATATAATAAATCTTAGATTTTGTCTCTTTTTATCTCAGATATTCTTTAAAACAAATACATTTTAATTTTTTCTAGACTTTAAGAAATAGTCTGAAAATCACAGAGCTGGAAGATTTATGATATATTTGTTCTACCAATCATGTGTTTTATTGCTTGTATTTCTCTCCTCAGAATTGTCAAGTGTATATTTTGCTTTTGTGTAATTTGTGAGATTAGATCTATAAATAGATTTCATTGCCAGGAGCCTTATATTTTATTTCTAGTGATACAAATGTATTTGGAGATGAATAGACAAGTCAAAAGCTAACCAGGACTGATTGTAGTTGGCTGTTTAGGATGCTCCTATGTTGTTTTTGTTCATTCATTTCAGTCTTACGAATGTCTGCACTTAGCCAATAAAGGTTCTGTTGTTCATTTTAAAGATCATTCAACATCTAAATTTTCATTGTATTCTTCCTTTAGAGACCAAGAAACGTCAGTGTAAAGTTTTCTTTGAGTACGTTCCACAAAATGAGGATGAGCTGGAGCTAAAAGTGGGAGATGTTATTGATATTAATGAAGAGGTAAGGAAAAAATGTATTAGAGATAAAGTAGTAATTAGAATTGATGCTTTAGGATCTAGAAAATTGCTATGTAACAATTTTTCTGTGAGAATTTTTTAAATGTAAATTTAAATGAGATCTTTTATGATTTTATATCAGGTTGTATTTATCTGTAGAAATAGAGTTTACACATTCTTGCTATACCTAATATGAGAGGACTTCAAAAAGTTAGTGACAAAAATGAGATTAACAGATAGGTCTGAATGAGTATGGGAGGGAGAATGGGAGTATACCCACAAGTATGTAGAGGTTTGACAGGATATTTGTACGTGGGTGTTTATTTACCTTTGCTGCAATGAGTTGCTGTCTCTGTGGACTCAGGAACATAGTCTTGGAAGACCTGGTCAATTGACATAACATAGTCCACAGTGACAGTGTTCTACATCTTTGGTGAGTGGTGATTGGGATCTTAAAAGCTCATGAGTGGCCATCTGAAGTGCAACTATTGATCTTTCCTTGAGCGGAGGAAAGAAGAGTATTGAAAATTGAAGATAGCTTGGAATCAGTTAGTCCAATGGACTAATGGACCACTTGAGCGACAGTCTCCACAACCTTGAGACCACAGGAACTAATTGGGGCCAGGCTATCACTATTAACTGTTCGTAAAGGGATCTCAGTGGAAGGTCCTGGTTCGTGTGTGAATAAGTGTGAACCCAAACTAAGAAAATTATAAAAAAAGACCAGGTTTACTGAGCAGAAAGAGACTGGAGGAACCTGAGACTGTGGCACTGGGTCATCCTTTAGATCTGGATCTGAACTCACCTCTGTGGCTCAGTTTCCAGCCCAGCATTAGACAGGTAGGTATATAAGGATAACAACAGTAGTGAGATATGCATACCATGGAATGGTCAACCATTCAAGATCCACAGGCATCATTTACCTAAAAAGATGAAATTCACAAGTGTTGGAAAAGGAGGTTGAATGGAAACAAAAGTCACAGGGAGGAAGTGGGACAACTGATATTACATGGAAGTGATTGTAATCATTAATTTTAAAAAAGTTTATGGTTTGTTGAACATAAAGCCGATGATCTGCTCTAGAGACCTTCACTCAATTCATAATAAAAAGTTAAAAAAAAAAGGAATGAAAGTTTTCCATTTTCTGAAGCTGCTTCATATTTGTATATTGTATTTGAATCTCTTAAATTAGCTTTGATGATACTGTGGGATAAGTGTTTGCTAACTGCAAGCTTGGTGGTTCAAACCCACCAGTCAGATGTCTGCTCTCAGAAAGATTTACAGTCTTGGAAACCTTATATGTGGTCTGCATAAATTGGGATTGACTCAGTGGCCATGGGCTTGGGATTTGATTTGTTTATTTGAGTTTTTTTTCAGTCTCTTAACCTTTTTAGGACATTTTCCCCCATGAAGTCTGATGCAGTCAAAGTTGCTAAGTTGATAGATAAACTTTTTCTTTGATTCTGAATTTACTGTAGGCACGAAACATTAAAATGGGAGGAATTTTGCCTTGTGCATCGTAAAGAAGTAATAAAACAAGCCTTTGTAAAACAAGCCTTGTCTTGTATGAGTATTCAAAAAATTCATTCAGATACTCTTCCATGTTTTGATATCATAGACTGAGATTTTTTAAATTATAAAAATAACTTTTCATACTTCTGCTTTTGTCATTGAAGATAATATTAAAGTTTTATTTGACAATTGAGGATCCTGTTTTCAAAGTATATGTCTATATGTATGATACACACACACACACGCATATATATATCATATGAATTCTTGGTGTGGAGCTATAGAATAAGCACCCCACCACAAGCCACAAGGTTGGTTTGAATGGCAAGGTTGGTGGTTCAGACTTGTGAGCCATTCCTCGGAAACCCTGTACAGGGTCACTATGAGTCAGAACTGACTCGATAGCTAGCACTCCACAGCAACAACTATATATATCATGTTACAGGGATTGATTTTTGTGTCCTAATAGCATGTAACATAATTTACCACTAGTGTTTATGTTTCAGAGTCCTGATATGGCACTGTAGGATAAGCACTGGACTGCTAACTGCTAGTTGGCGATTCAAACCCATTAGCTGCTCTTTGGAAACCCTATGCAGGGTCGCCATGAAGCAGAAATGACCGAATGACACTTGACAACAATAACAATGTTTCTGTTTATGTCAGTTTTAATGTGTTTATATTAGAAGCGATACTTAACATTTATATCCTTTAAATATTTGTGTGGTGCTGTGGGTTAACACGCTGGACTGCATGGTCCATTTAAACTGCAAGGTCGGCAGTTCAAGCTCACCAGCTGTTCTTTGGAAATCTTATACAGGATTTCTGTGAGTCAGAACTGAGTTGATGGCACTTAACAACAACAGTGAGATTGGAACGTGCAGTATGGTGTTGTAGGATCAGCACTGGACTGCAAACCACAAGATCAGCAGTTCAAACCTAGCTGCTCTTTGGAAACCCCATACAGGGTTGCCATGAGTCAGAATGGACTCAAAGGCAGTTAACAACAACAAAGAGATAGGAAATTGTATCCTTATATTACATATGAAAGGGGCCCTGGTAGTGTAGTGGATTATGCCTTGGGTTTCTAACTGTGGGGGCAACAGTTTTAATCCACCAGCCACTCCTTGGGAGAAAGAAGAGGCTTTCTGTTCCCATAAAGATGCAGAAGGAGTCCTGGTGTGGCATTGCTGGTTAATAAACTGGACTGCTAGGTGGTTGAATTGCAAGGTCAGTGATTCAGGCTCACCAGCCAATCCTGGGAAACCCTATATAGGGTCGTGAGTTGGAGCCGACTCGACGACACTTAGCAACAACAACAACAAAGATACAGAAAGCTTGGGAAACCCTGTATCTATCTGGTTGCTATGAGTTGGACTCAATCAGCTTAATGTTAGTGGGTTTGGACTTGGTACTGTATATGAAAAGATTGAATCACAGAAGATAAGTAATTTCCTGCTCCAGTTACTGTTGTTTTATGACAGCCCCAGACTGTTTCATTGTGCTCATGCGTGTGTGGATTAAAACTTCAGAAAGGGCACAGCAGAGACATCTTATCTTCTGTTCCATGATGTCCGGAGTCCTCAGGCAGGTGGCTGGAATCAGTCACATGACTAGTGTGATAGGACTTGAAGACTAGGACTGCTGATCCAGGAACTGTTGACTTTGTTTCTTATGTGTCAAGGCCTCAAGAGCCTCAGGATTGCCCCACTTAGCACAGAGAAGTTCAGGGTTCCAAGTGTAAGCATTGCAGAGGATGTGCTGATAGCTGTTTCCTTTTTTAATTTGCCTTGGAAGTGATAGAGTTTTATTCTAAACACATTCTGTTGGTTGCAAATGCATCATAAGACACCTGGATTGACAGGGGGAGGGACAAAGATCACTGTTTTGTGTCAAAGTCACATTGTATGAGGGGCCTTGCCTTTAAAACATTTGTGGAATCATGGAATTAAAAGATACTGGAATTTTTACAGAGACTCTCTGGAAGCCCTGCTATAGATGATTGTATGCTTTATATATAGGATATCTTCTTGTAGCCATCTTTGTCCAAGTTCATACGCCTAGTATACAGTGGAATCAGGATTTGAACCTAGGCAATCTATTTTTAGAGTCAGTATTCTTTACCATTATACCACTTTATTTTCCTTAAGAATTTCATAATCAAATAATCCTATCTACCCAAATTCTGCCATTTTGAGGTTCCATGTACAGGTAATAAATAGTTTGCCTTTGTTTCTGTCATAGGTCCCAGTGTGGTCTGCATAACCCCATCAGTGCCCCTGAAGTCTACTAAAAATTCTTTAGTGTTTGCATTTACTGCCTTCTTTTTCCTGCAAGCAGTTTATATTTTAGTAACCTGTATTTTCAGCCCATTGTCCATGAAGTAATCCTTTATTACTTTTGCTACCATAATTTTTCCATGTGTTTTACTCTTAAAAACTCTTACCAGCCTTTAGTATGCAACTTCTCAGTCATTTTTGTTCCTTTTTAAAAAATTAACTTAAATTTTTTTGTTTGTTTGTTTGTGAACTGAGTGAACTTTACACGGGAGAACATCGGCTTTACACCATCGTTTTATTGCAATGATTACAATCTCCTCTGTGCATTATCATTCAAAAGTATTTGTTTCCATTACCTCTATTTTTTTGTGTATGTGGGTGGTGGTGGTGTGGGGATGTACATAAAAACACTCAGAAATATATAATAATTTAAACAACTGTCCAATCTGCAAGCCTGCCTCCTGGCTGCCAGCACTCAATCCCTCTCTTTCCATCAATCTAGAGTCCTCAGCTGTTCCTACTCTCCATGTCCTCATCTCTGTCTCCAACTCTGGTGTCACCTGCTTCTCTGGATAGGATCTCACATTTTGTTTGTGCTCTTTTCCCATGATTGTCCTAGGGTCCATTGTTTCTGAACTGTAAGATTGTTGTTGTTGTTATGTGCCATCGAGTCGGTTACTACCCCATTTTTGTTTCTAAACTTCTACCTTTATAGTTGTGACATTTGCAATTAGTCATGATAGCAGTTACTCACTATTGAATCATAAGAACCTTATCCCCATCTCTTCCACCAGACCAGGCTAGACAAGATGAAAAGTATTCAGTGGGGATTCTACCTTCCCCTGCACACTCTGACACTAAACTCCCTGTTGAAAACTTGTAAGTCAGTCACTTAGGGCCTTTATCACCCCTTCATTTTAGGTAGCTAATGTCTAAGTTGTCTGTCCCTATATACTCAGTATACAGAGGGGATAGCATTGATACTTGATATGAAGACTCCTTCTCTCTCAGTTGGTATTTTGAGCTATTACATCTGTTAAGTATAGGTCAAGTTCATCAAATTGTAGCAACTTACACTCATTTTCTTTATCAAAAATTGTTTTTTTATTTTCCTCTATTTGAGTTCTGATTATCAAGCCATTGAGGCTAGGTCAAATGGGTACTGTCTGCAAGTTTGGGCGTTCTTGTGCATCTCCCCTCACTTCATAATCAGCTGGATGCTTCACTCTCAGCTCTAGCCCTCCATGGTTACGTCCTTGTCCATAGACTCAGGAGTCCCCAGGTCTCACCACATTTCGGACCAACCAGTTCTTCCTTTTCTCTCTCATTTCCAGGTCAGTGGGAGTCTGTAGAATGTGGTTGAACTCAACCCATTTCTTCATTGCTACCTTTCCCCCTCTTCCACTCACCTGTAGTCCAATGTGGTCACTAGCAGGCTTACATGCCTGTTCATATGTTCCCTTTGAGTTTCAGTCTTAGAGGGCATTTGTCCTGAAGGGACTTGATTACTTGCCTTGATGGCTTCCTGGAAAAGAGTTTGCTTGTTTTTGTAGTAGCCAATCATAGTGCCATTTTTGTTTAGGGTTTTACCTGCTGATGTTTCTTTGAAGATGTATCTTCTGTCGTTCTAGCTGGTCTGCTTGTCCTTTTTAGTGGGAATGTCCCACCTCAGAAGGTTCTGCATGGGACTCAGGATTCCAAGTAAGGTCCTATATACTGCAAAGGCTCACAAGAGGCCTATTTCATTGGGCAAGTTGCAGAACCTCTTTTAGGTATTCCAGTCAGTTATAGGCTGAAGATGGGCTTACAAACTTTCTGTAATCATGTTTCCCGACATTCCTTTCTATCCAACTCAAGTGTCTATTTTACAATAGTAGACAAGGGAAACCAGTGTTCGTAAGATCTTAGTATTATTCCCCTCTTCAGACTATACCTCAATCCCTGTATCACAGAGCCCTGTTGTTCCAAGGTTTGATCATTTCATTTTATGAATTCCTTTTAAAACTCCTTTTACTTCAAGCTTCTCCTCTGTGCTGACATAGCATGTTGTGCATATTTTCTTTGTAGTGTCTTTTATGTTACTTTATATCTTCCTTTATATTGTTATATTCAAGGGTATGGGTTTTCTTTTATTCAAATTTGTGTCTTTAACAAGGAACACTGACTTGTATATACTAAGTGTCTATTTGATGATAATATTAAAAGAATGCTTTGTTATTATAACAAGGTAGAACAATTTTTAGATTTTAAACAAACAAAACAAAACATTTTTTTCATAGCTTTCATACTAGTATGTATTTTCTGCTGCTCAGTGAATTTTCAAAATGAATAGTTTGCTCTTTGGAAAATAATTTTGCCCATTAAATCATCTTATCAGTCCTAACAAACAAAACATTCAAAACAGTTATTAAATATTTGATTTACTAGCTTTATAAAACTAAGTGACCTCATTATTTATGAGGGTAAATATTTTCTTCGAAAGAGTTTGGTTTATGAGACTATTTCTGGTTGTAGGGGGTAGGGAGGCTTAGAGCCAGGTGTCTGCATTTTTAAAATAAGGGACTATTGTGTCATATATATATTTAGTAAAAGGCATAGTAATTTTGTATGGAAATTGTTGTTGTTAAGTGCCATCGAGTCAGTTCAGACTCATATCAACCCTGTATAGGGCTTCCAAGGAACATGTAGTGGGTTTAAATAGCCAACCTTGTGGTTAGCAGTCCAGTTCTTATCCTACAGCACCACACCAGGAGTTAGGAAGCTAATATTTTTACCAACCTTTATTCAAATTAAATATTTCCAAATACTTTAAATACTGTTATTATGATTAACTGAGATTTAGTAATGCTTTAAAGAAAATAAAATTTTAGAATAGAGCTGTCTACCTTTGCTGTTAAAACGTAACACATGATTATCTGACATATTCGTGGAAATTATTTATATCCTAGATATGTGAAGTTGTTATTATAAATATTGCCAAGTGCTATTTATAAATAATTAAATCCATATAAGATTAATCTAACTCTCTTAGATTTAGTTTAAATTAAAAATTTCCCTATTGTGTTTTCTTGTCGTTTTAAAGGGGTTAATTTGTATCACTTACTTTTTGCTCATTCTCTTATGTAGCTTAATGTTCTCATAGGGAAAGATTTTTGTTTAAAAATCCTTTGTATTATTCTTGAGTTGTGCATATTTTCAGGTTGAAGAAGGCTGGTGGAGCGGAACTCTGAACAACAAGTTGGGACTGTTTCCCTCAAATTTTGTGAAAGAATTAGATGTAACAGATGATGTCGATACTCATGAAGCCCAGGACGATTCAGGTACACTGTTTGAGTTGATTTAAATAAACTTTATATATGGTCTTATTTTTATTATGTATTTGAACGACAGGGTTAGCAGTTCAAACTCATCAGCCACTCCTTGGAAACCTTATACAGGGTTGCTATGAGTTGGAACAACTTGAAGTCCTTAAACAACATTTTTGTAAAACTCTGTTCTTATTTGGTAGCTAACCAAAAGTGAAACCTGTTGCCATGGAGTTGCTTCTGACTCGTCGTAACCATATGTATCATAGAATAGGACTTTCTGACACATCGCACTGTCTTCTAAGGTTCCCCCTTGGTTGATTTGAACTCTGCTAAATTTTAAGGTTAGAAGTTCAGTTCAAACCTGTTTGATAATTGTAGTTGTTGTTAAGTTCCTTTGAGTCAGTGTTGACTCATTACGACCCTGTAGAGGGTTTCCAAGGAGTAGCTGGTGAGCTTGAACTGCCAACCTGCGGTTCAAACCGACTTGCACCAACCAGTGCATTAACCCACAGTGGTACACCAGGACTCCATTTGATAACTAGATGTGTAATATTTTGAACTATCAACTTTAATCTATATACTTTTAAAAAACTGCTTATGAAAGGGACCTAAAGTGAGCTAAATATCTAGATGGATAATATTTTTCCTTCTCTAATATCTGCTTGAGTGCTAAGTAAACCTTTTGTATTCTTATTAGAAATGATTAGCTATATTTCATCTTAATTTTCACAATTAAGAAATTAGTTTTGATCTGCTGAGTGTGCAAATGGCTTATTTACTGAAGAAATTTTGAATTATTTTCTTGAGTTATATGTCTTCTGGTTGTTTTCCGTAGTCATTTCAGCGTGTATTCTCTTCTCGCCTGTGCAGCCAAAATGTCATACCATTATTTTTTTATTGCTGTTATTTATAAACTCATACACAAATTAATCTGTTCATTTTTCAAGAATATGATTGAGAAAAATATCTCCAAAGTCAGGTTTAAAGTTCCTATTTCAAGAATTGCTTTTAGGAATTTAGGAGATGTTTTCCTCCCAAAAGAGGAATTGAATTTGTGGAATTGACTCAGTGGCAGTGAGCTTGGTTCTCATCCATAATTAAGGTTTGTTTGCACATGAATGTTTGATTTCTTAAGTGTCTTGAACCTGGCAAAATGTCAACTAACGAAACTGTAGGAAAGATCATTGGTGATAATACAAACGTAGTAACATCTAGATACTGAGGTAGAAAGTCCTAGTAAGGCACCTGAATTTTATGACAGAGAAACCAAAACTTCTTGGAAGTTTTTACTTAAATATTTTAATACATATATGTTCTTAGAAGAATCAAGGTATTTAAAATTTTTGGCTCTCTGATTCCTTCTTTTGTACTTTTCTTAATTTTACCTTGCACATCTATCCTTTTGATGCTTATAGTATAGTGATGTTTTTGAAACATTTTTTAAGTTGCGGAAAAGTTGCAAAAAGAACACAAAGCCTGCCACATTTATATACAGCTAGGCTTTCTGCTCCTGTAAAGATTCACAGCCTCGGAAACCCTGTACAGGGTTGCTATGAGTTGGAACCGACTCCACAGCACAATAACAACAACAACAACAGTACGTTGCTTAATGTCCACTACTGAAAAATCTGCTGCACAGTGTCTCTCTAAAGTGCTCAAGAGCAAAGATGTCACTTTGAGTAATAAGGTGCGTTTGACCCAAGCCATGTATTTTCAGTAGTCTCATATGTATGTGAAAGTTGGAAAATAAGTAAGGAAGACCATAGAAGAATTGATGCAATTTGATTTATGGGGTTGGAGAAGAATGTTAAAAGTACGGTGGACTGCCAAAAGAACAAACCAATTTGTGTTATAAGAAGTACAGCCATAATACTCCTTGGAAGCCAGGATGGTGAGACTTTTTGTCTCTCATACTTCAGACATATTATCAGGAGGGACTAGTCCCTGAAGAAAGATAATCATGTTTAGTAAAGTGGAGGATCGGCAAAAAAGAGAAGACCTCCAATGAGATGGAGTGGCAGAGTGGGCAGCAGTAATGCACTCTGGCGTCACGACGATTGTGAGAGTGGTGCTGCACTACAGTGTTTTGTTCTGGTGTGCATAGGGTTGCTGGGAGTCAGATCCTGCTAGACAACACCTAAGAACAACACTGTGAAATAAGATGTTGTATGATTTGAACATTGTGCAAATACCATATTATAATTGAATCCTGCGTCTTCTATCAGTATCTCAAACATGTTTTTTGATTTAGCAGGGGTTTTCAGTGCTCTGTGAGCGATTTGCTTTTGTGTTAGGGCGTCAATCCACATTATTATCAATTGCTCCATATCTAATACATGCTCCTCTCAAATTTTTATCAGCCTTGTAGCTTTAGTGGAGCTACCTAAAACAGCTTGGAGATTTTTTATTTTTTTTTAGTGTGGATCATTGTGATTGTTGAGTGCATCATGCTTAAATCATGAGTAATCACTAGTTTTCTACCTCAGTTTAATAACCTTTTGCTTCAATTCCAAATTGATATTTCCCTTTTGTCTTTTGATGTTGCTATTTCTAGCATAAGTTTTCTTATATTTAAAACTTGTGATGCACTTTATGGTTACATTTTTAAGAGAAAATGAAACAGATAATGGTACTGTACTAACAGACACACATTAGTGATATTGTATGCATGATGCTGCTGTTTATGAATTTAAGCATATACTGTTATATGGTAGACATATTAGGTAGAGAATTATTTTCATAAACCATTAACATAGATGTTTATTTTGATTTTCAAGACATATGTGTCATAGGTTTTGTATGTACTCTACCATTGTACACCTGGTAGTGCAATCAGTTTGTATACAAGAGACATGAAATACACGTTGCATGTACAAAGCTCTTGCACCATGTGTTTCTCTCATAACCTGTGGGAACCACAGAGATATTTGCAGTCAGGTTGCTTTAATGGGTGTTATCCAGTACATGGCTGTATGCCCTTTATTTAGAGTTACTGATAACATTTCCCCCCATCTGCTAATTTGTTATTTACTCTCTAAAAACGTTAAGAAAAAAAAAAAAAAAAAGAAACCAGTTCTTGTCGATTTGAATCTGACTCATGACGACCTTATGTGTACAAAACAGAAATGTAAAAGTTTTTTCAGTGGCTATAACCTTTCGGAAGCCAATTGAAATCTAGTCCTTCCTTCCGAAGTGCTTCTGGGTTGTTCTAAACTATCAAACTTTATTACTAGTTGTATGCTTAACAGATTTCACCAGCCAGGAATTCCTACTCTCTATATCACTATAGTTACTACCTCTACCCTTCAGTATGTGAATGTGTATTTCCCAAGTATAAGACTAGCCTTTTATGTAACCATAATAAAATTATTAAAATACCGTCCTCGAATTCCACTTTAATACCGTTGGGTACTCTCCAGTCTCCAGTTTTATTTTTAAGCCCATTAGCAATAGAGATGAATGAAATGAATAATTGAGTTTGCTTTATTTCTTCAAGGAAATTTAATTATATGTATTTTCAAAAAACAAAAGAAAAGTCTCATTGTCACTGAGTTGATTCTGTCTCATAGTTGTTGTCGTGTGCTGTGGAGTCGGTTCCAACTTATAGGGACCCTGTACAGGATTTCTGAGGCTGTAAATCTTTACAGGAACAGAAAGCATCCTTTCTCCTGCAGAACAGCTTGTAGTTTCTAACTGCTGACCATGAGATTAGCAGTCGGATTTGTAACTACTACTCTACCAGAGCTCCTTTCTGCCTCATAGAGACCTTTATAATACAGGGTAGAACTGCCTGTAGGATTTCAAGGCTGCCATATGTTTCTTCTTTAGAATGGCTTGTGGAATCAAACCACTGACCTTTGGGTTCTTAGTCGAGCACTTAACCCCTGTGCAACCAAGGTGTCCTTTAATTTTCCTTATCAGTTTTAGTTGTCTGAGTCCTGGTGTGCCACTGAAGAGTACGCACTGAACCACAAGGGTTGTTATGAGTAGGAACTGACTCGACAACATTTAACAGCAACAGTGCTTTGTAAACAACAATATATTGAATGCTTAAAAAGCAGTATTATAATTTCCATTGTTTCAATAGACTGTGATAGGTAATGAAAACTATTATCAACTCAATTTTTGAAAAATTGATGAAGATGAGACTTCTTGGAATTTTACAAAAGTGCCAGGAAAACAAAAAGATCTATAATATAGATCTAGTAATGAGAGTTAAGGAGCTCTGGTAGCATAGTGGTTAGGAATCAGGCTGTTAATCTCACGGTCAGCAGTTCAAAACTACCAGCTGTTCTGTGGGAGAAAAATGAGGCGTTCTGCTCCCGTAAAGATTTACAGCCTCGGAAACCCCCGTACAGGGTTGCTATGAGTTGGAACCGACTCCACGGCACTTAACAACAACAACAAATGAGAGTTAGGACTTCTGGTGTGTTATTGTAGGATTAGCACTGGACTGTGAACCACAAGGTCGGTAGTTTCTTGGAAACCTTATACAGATTTGTTATGAGTTGGGACCTATTCGACGACACTTAACAACATTGGAGTTGTTGTTGTTAAATGCCGTTGAGTCGGTTCCGACCCATAGCGACCCTGTACAGGGTTTCCGAGGGTGTAAATCTTTACGGGAGTAGAAAGCCTCATCTTTCTCCCGCGGAGCGGCTGGTAGTTTCGAACCGCTGACCTTAAGGTTCGCAGCCCAATTCGTAACCACTACGCTACCAGAGCTCCTTAACATTGGAGTTAGGAATAATGAATAAGATAACGAGGAAAACTGGACAGTAGGCTATAAATAATAAACTCTCAAATAAGATTTTTAGGGCTTAATTATAATAATAATTAGTATACTGTTGTTGTTAGTGCCGGGGAGTTGGTTCTGATCCACAGCGACCCATCCTGTACAGGGTTTCCAAGAAGCAACTGCTATAAATATATTTAAATTTGATCATATGCAACTGTAACTTACAATTTTTAGAATAAAATATATAAACCAAAGAAGCAGAGGCAGTTTAATTAAGTACATATTATTTAAGTTAAACTGCCTTTGTGCCAGTACAAAATCTCTCCTGCAGTCCACAAGCTTGAGGTCTAGGTCTTTAATGGAGTTTCTTAGATAATAAACTCAAAGAAATATAATTAGATCATAGAGCAAAATGATCTAAGTTTCCTTAGGTAGATATAGGAAATGTCTATAAATGGAATCCTTGTTTTACTTAATTTGCAAATTTTCATCAGAAAAATTCTAGGATACATTAGAAATATAATCTGTGACTCTGCAGCCATTTGACCTTTGATGTTATCTTCTGAACTCTCCACCGCTTCACGATGATTCTTTTCTTAGCTCTCCTGGGTTGTCCTCTATCCATACTCTCATGATGGCATCCATGCCATCTATTTCCTCTCCAGTAGGATTTCAGCTGTGTATGGGTAGAGGACCTGCTTACTTTCCTTTGTTTCTCTATTGTTTTATTTATAAAGGAAAAATAAAATCAGTAAATGTTTGAATAAATCTTTGATGTATTTTATTCCTGTTCTAAAAAGATTTAGGTTTTCTCATGTCACTTATTATTTTATAGTGCTACCACTTTGGGGACTCCCAGTGTGGCACTCTAGGATCAGCACTGGACTGTGAACCACAAGGTCAGCAGTTCAACCCACCAGATGATCTTTAGAAACCCTACATAGGATCACTATGAGTTGGAACCGACAACAGAAAAACCACTTTGGGGAAGCGTAGTGTAAATAGAATTTAACAGTCTCCACGTGGTGCAGGTAGCCCTCCTGTGTCCATCGATTGTATCTTTTCTTTTCTGGAACGCAGAGTATGGTACTGGTGATTTGTAGGGAGAATCGATAAAGAAGACAACATAGTCTTACCAAGGCTCCATCCTACTTCACACATGCATGATGTTTTAATGCTGTTGAGACAGGGCAAAGAGAACATGGGTTTTAAACTTATGTCCTAAATGAGCACTTACAGCGCCCACTAATATTGGTCAGTCATGGTCATGGCTAAGTCTAATAGGGTGTTGCTATATAATCCTCTTATAAGTTGTTGTTACTTGCCATGGAGTCAGTTCAGACTCATAGCGACCCTGTACAGGGTTTCCGAGACTATAAATCTTTACAGGAGCAGAAAGCTTCATCTTTCTCCTGCGGAACAGCTGGTAGTTTCAAACTGCGCTCCATGAGTTTCGCAGCCCAATTTGTGGCCACTCCGCTACCAGAGCTCCTCCTTATAAGTTGTTGTTCTTGTTAAGTATGGAGTCCAACTCATAGTGACCCTGCACAGGGTTTCTGAGGCTGCAAATCTTTACAGGAGCAGAAAGCCTCATCTTTTCTCCTGCAGAACAGCTGGTAGTTTTGAACTGCCGACCTTGAGGTTAGCAGCCCGATTCATAACCACTATGCTACCAGAGCTCCTTCTTTATAAGTAGGGACACTAAATATTTGACAACAGTCTACCCACACATACTATCCATTGTTTGATTTTTGAAAATCCCTTTTTTAAAGCTAACTAGCTTTTCAAAAAAACTATGAAAAGAGTATGAACTTCATGTGGCTATTTAGTATGATAGGTGAAGCCTTAAGTAGTGTTTTGATGAATTCAGGCTTTCATTTTGAAAGTGCCTCCCATTTCTATTCTTCCAGGATATGTTCTCTGTTTAATGTTGTAAGGAACTAACTAGGACTCTAAGCTTTGAGAAGGCTCTGTTCTAATCTATATGAGGCAAACAAAGAAAGAAACAATAGAATTTTTATTTTTGGTCATTCTTCCTCTTTTTGAGGGGTCAGATTAAGGTCTTTCTTATAAAAACACACCTATAATTGTTAGGTGGTCTGTGAAATTAATTTTAGCATGTAACATCTAACAAATTTTGAATCACAACAGATAACTGGTTTTTTTCCTAACACTCTATCTCATTCTTATTCCAGTTATGTTTTATTTCCTGTAATGCCCTTGATTTTTATGTCGAGTTAGCCATATTTAAATAATTATGTGATAATTTATGTTAAGTAGATCAGTTTTCATTACTAAGACACAGAACAGGGTGGGGTCAATCATCAGTGCAATTGTTCATTTTATTGAAAGATAGAAGATTATGATAGGAATGAAAGAAGAGTCTTACCAAGTAGATTTTATGTTGTTTTTGCGGATAATCGGTGTCATTTTTGAAGCTAGAACATTATAGGTCATGAGAAACCATTGTTATTGTTATGAAGTGTGGTTGAGTTAGAAATGATGCAGCTGGTGCATTTGAACCGCCCACCTTGTGGTTAGCCATCCAGTGCTTATCCTACAGTACCACACCAGGACTCCTGAAGAAAAACCATTAGGGAACAAAAATAAATACAGGCATACCTTGGAGATATTATGGGTTTGGTTCCAGACCAACCATAAAAAAGTGCAGTAAAGTGAATCATATGAATTTCTTTTGTTTCAAAGTATACATAAAAGTTATGTTTACACTCTACTGTTCTATAGTATGAGTCAGCATTGACTTGATGGCTGTGAAGGGTTTTTTTTTTTTGGTTTTGTAGAGTCTGATCTACAAAGTGTGTAATAGCGTTATGAAAAAGTAAACTATTGTGATAATTACCAAAATGTGACACAGACATGAAGACAGCACATGTTGAAAAATGGCACCCAAAGACTTGATTAACACAGAATTGCCACAAACCTTAATTTTGTAAAAAAAAAAAAATCACAAAACAAACAAACAAAAACGCTCAATATCTGCAAAGCACTGTAAATGAAGTATGCCTGTATAGAAAATCATGTGGCTTAAATTTATTGGTGCATTATTACTTAGCAAACTGTCCTTTGAGTAATTTCTGATGTGCTTTGATATTTCGTATGGTTTACAAATATTGACTCTTCTGATTTTTATGTTTCACATTTAAACTTGTTATGATGAAATGATATTTATGATGCCATATAAACTGAGCTCTTAAAATATATACAAAATAGAGTGTTCATGCAAGAAGTCTGATTTACATTTAGTTTTATTTTTTACATTTATGATTATACCTTGAGCATTTGCTTGCACTATTCAACCTTACTTGAACTTTAGTAACTTTGCTGAATTATATGTGTTAAAAATGTACTTCCTTCTTTGTTTAACCTTTTTACAATAATAGTACATTCTAAATGTGGACCTTTGTGATTATGGGGTGGGAAGTCAGTGGTGAAGTATGCTATAATTCTTTTTTTTTTTTTTTGTAACTAATTTTTAGGCAGAAAGGTTTGGTATATTGATGTGAATGCCAAGAAGTAAACACTTTGTAACAAGGAGTGACTACTTAGAGCTTAGTGATGAAAAGTCTATAGTTCTTGAAGTTTTCGTTTAAGAGAGTCTGATCTTAATGCACTGTAACTTAAAAGATTTGTCATCCACTCTTCCTGTGTTCTCTGTTATTGAAATTTACACAGTCTTTTCAGTCAGTAAAATAATGTCTGGTCCTAGTTGTTTAGACTTTCAGTGACCCTAGTTGTTTAGACTTTCAGTTCAAGAATAGAACTTCCCACTAGGGTTTTCCAGGCTGTAGCGTAGTGGTTACGAATCGGGCTGCGAACCTTAAGGTCAGCGGTTCGAAACTACCAGCCGCTCCGCGGGAGAAAGATGAGGCTTTCTACTCCGGTAAAGATTTACACCCTCGGAAACCCTGTACAGGGTCGCTATGGGTCGGACCCGACTCGATGGCACTTAACAACAACAACAACAACAGCTACAGGAGCCAGTTGCCATGTTTTCTCCCCTGTGGAGCAGATGGGTGGGTTCAAAGTGCTAACCTTTGTGCTTAACCATTGATTGCAGCACCAGGGTGTCTTATGTTCCTGGTTGTTGTTGGTAAGTGCCTTTGAGTCGGTTCTAACTCTTAGTGACCCTGTATAGTTTTCCAAGACTGCCTCCTCATTTCTTCTGTAGAGTGACTTGTGATTCACCGTCCAGTGCTTATTATACAGAGCCACACCACTCCTCCCCTACAGAATTATAATGTCACGTACACTATATTTCATTATTTTACTTAGTTTCCCCTTTTAAGTTCAGTAGGGTTTAGAAAAGCCAGCTAACCAAAATAAATGGGATGATCTTGGTTTGTGTAGTTAAACTTAAATTCTAAGTGGTGGTGGTGGTTATGTGGCGGGGAGATGGTTCTGACTCATAGTGACCCTGTATAGGATTTCTGAGGCTGTAAATCTTTATAGGAGCAGAAAGCCTCATCTTTCTTCTGTGGAACTGCTGGTAGTTTCAAACTGCTGACCATGAGATTGCAGACCGACTCATAACCACTGTGCTATCAGAGCTCCTTCCATTCTAGGTAGTAGGTGGGCAATATTACTTGAGCCTTTACTGAGATACACATACACCCACACACATACACACACATACCTATATTGTATGTATTTTATGTCCTCAGTTTTCATTGAGGAGCTATAGGATAAAAGTTAAAATAAAGCCACTATTGTATTCTGCATAGGAATCTGTTTTGCTACTCAGTGAATTTTCTACAAAATCTCAAGGTCAACTTTCAAACTGTGGAAAGATTGTTGTTTTTTTTCACAAGGAAGTGATACATTTGTTTTTTTATAATGTCCTCTCATTTTGTCAGTCATTCGTTATATTTAGAGAGTGTCTTTTTGCCAGTATTCAGATTTCACTTTTTTGCTAAATATGGATTTACTTTCAGTGTTTCGCTTTCTTCTATAAAGCAGATGACTACATGAGTCATTTACCGGTAATTTTCTCCCTTCTACAAATTTTCTCTGCAATTTAAGCAAAATAAATAATATGTGACTAATCTCTCTGGCTTGTACTTTATCTCTTAATTTTTAAGACACAGTTAAACACATGTGCGCTTTTCAGAGAAGCTGACGATAAAAGACATGTATGGTTTTTCTCATCTTCTCTCTATTACTTACATGCAATCTTTTGATAATATTTTGATAAACTTATCCAGTCTTGTGACTTTTAACTACAGTTATGTTTAAACCCCCAGATTTATATCTTCTGACCAATTCTCCTTCCAAGTTCTAGATTAATAAACCCCACTGCCTAGCATAGATACCTAATGTTGTTGTTAAGTGCCGTCAAAATCAGTTCAGACCCATAGTGACCCTGTATAGGGTTTCCGAGGAGCAGCTGGATAACTTGAACCGCCAACCTTGCTATTTAAGCCGACTTTGAAGTCCAGCACATAAACCCACAGCACCACTCCAGGACTCCAAACACCTAATTGTTGCTGATCTTGTTAAGTGCCGTCAAGTCTGGTTCTGAACCACAGCGACCCTGTATAGGATTTCTGAGTAGCAGCTGGTGAGTGAGCTTCAACTGCTGACCTTGCAGTTCAAATGGCTTTGCAGTCTCATGCGTTAACCCACAGCACCACACCAGAACTCCTAATAGGTGTCGTATATTTAAAACGTCCCAAAACTGACATCTGCCCTTGTCCCTGTCCCTGACTCTTTGTATTATTACTCCAGTTAGGAGTCTTACTGTTATACTTCAGTAAGACTCCTTTAGTTTTGAAGAAACTTACACTACCTTTTCCCCAAGCCCTTATTTTCAAAAATGATAACCTCTGTAACTTCATTTTTAACTTCTTATGTTTTGTAAGGCCTTTTGAGAATATGATAAATATGATGGCTCTTTTCCCCATAAAAATGTACTGATAAGACAACCCTACAGTTTTCTATAGGAGTGTTCATATACTCACTGATGCCTGTAAACAAGAATCCCTGTGAGTTACCGAGAATGTATAAACAATTGTCTTGCTCATACAATGTTACAGTTTCTTTAAAAATGTTTAATATTATTTAATTTTTTTTCTGATGGCTGCTTTAGAATTAGATTTAAAATACTTCATCCCAGCGTTAAAATGAAAGATTTTGTCTAGAACTTTAATTTTTATAAATGAACATTTGTTAACATTTCCAGATTTTGTATTTTATAACATCCCAACTTTGATCATATTTGAATATGTTTTATTTAAAAAAACAACAATAATGTATCATGTTTAAGGTATAAAACGATACTTAGCAAATTATGTTCCCATAAAGCAATTTGTACACAAGTTATTCAGTGATATTGCTAACATTTTTCACAGTATTGTGACATCTGTCTTACTCATTCCATTCTAGTTGTGTAATTTCCCTGGCCCCTTACTCTCTCCTAGCTTTACAGTAATTTTTGACCTAGCAGTTCATACCCACCAGTCACTCCTTGGAAACCCTATACAGGCTCACAGTGAGTTAGAAGAACGTTGACACTTAACAACAACAATGTCAACAAAGTCTCATATAGATGATTTTTAAAAGGAGCTCATTACTCATAGCGAGTAAAGTTTTGCTAAAGGTAATACAGAAACGGCTACAATCATACATTGACAGAGAA
>NW_006408556.1:20251367-20272413 GCF_000296735.1 Chrysochloris asiatica
AACAACAACAACTAACATTACTCATAGGAGATAGTCTCAACAGTAAACTTGGACATTTTAGCAATTTTAAGTTCTTGTCCACATTTTTCTTCCATTCTATTAGGATCCATCTATTGTGGCCTTGATGAAAACTGTCAGTAGTGGTATGAATCATAATTTAAAAAAATGGTTACACTTTTCATTTTTACTATTTTCGTCCTTAACCTTTGTCCAAGACTTATAAATTTTGATGTGCTCTTATTAAGGGCATTGTATAGTTATTGTGTGGTTAGTAATTTACTATTAGTACTTAAAATCTTTTATTTCTTTAAAGAATAACAAAAAAATAAGAAATTTGTCTTACTCTTTTGGATAGTTCAGTACTTAGTCATTGAATTTGTTATTTTTATTCTGTAGTCTTTGACTAGGAGATATAGAATATAAATCTTACAAAAGGATGTTTCAAGATATGTGATTCTAAGGTGACATTCTTCAAAAACATATTATTCTTTCAGAAACAGTTTTTACTGGGCCTAGCTCACCCTTACCCTCCCTGGGAAATGGGAGTGAAACTTCGCTTGGACCAATTGCACAGCCAAAGAAAATAAGAGGAATTGGATTTGGAGATATTTTTAAAGAAGGCTCTGTGAAACTAAGGACAAGAACATCCAGTAATGAAACAGAAGAGAAAAAAATGGAAAAGGTAAATATGATTTTACTTAGATTGCTTGTAAGCATTTTTTTAAAATGAAGTCAATTTGCAACTTGTGGCATTACTTTTTGTAAAAAAAAGATTTCATTTATGAAAGAGAATGCTGTCTGAAATTATTTTCTACACAAATTTATTATAATACAGACTTCAAAAAGTTTGCAGAAGAATGAAATTGAAAAATAATGGAATTTTTCCACAAACTTTAAAAATCTCCCTGCATAATGTTCATTTTTGATTGCTATAAATTTAGAATGCTTGTTTCCTGGAGCTTTAACATAAACATTTATTAATGGACACTTTAAACTTATACATTTCACATAAGTCTAAATAGAATTTTTTTTATGTTTCAAAGCTAAAAATTCTGTATGTGTGTCTTAATTTGAAGAAGATCTAAAATGGACCTTTTTAAAAATAGTTTCACATTGATCAGTTGAGTAGGCATTGCTTAACTTTCTTCTACCTAGTCAAGAATGGTTAAATTTAACTAATCTCTCTCTCTGACTGTATGAATAATTTTATTTTTTCATTAGCATTTTACTCGCTTTATGAAAGAAAGTGAATATACTAGAATTTTAAGGTGTAAAAGGTGCTTTAAAATAAGCTTTACTTTAAACTCCTTATTTTGGGGGAAAAATAGCTGCAATCTTTAAAATACCCTTTTCAGAGCTGTTTGTGGTTATAGTACCTTAGTAATTTGAATAGTAGACTTTCCCCTTGAGTTTTTTTTTTTTAACTGTTTTATTGTGAATTATGTAATAGTTTACATGGGAGAATATTAACTTTACATTCATCCTGCCGTATATCGTTATATTGCATGGTTATAATCCCCTCCATGCATCATCAAGCAACCAAAGTTTATACCCTGCAAGCCTCCCCCCCTGTTTGCCAGCACACAACCCCTTTCTCCCTCTCTGGGTCTAGAGACCCCAACTAGAGGCCCCAGCCGCTCCATCTTTCCATATCATTGTCTCTGTCTCCATCTCTGATGTCACTGTATCTCTGGGTAGGGTCACACACTCTGCTTTTCTTACTTGATCGTCCCAGGGGCTTCCACTCCTGGTCTTCAAAGTCAACTACTCCCCTTGTTTTGCAACAAAATGTCTTACCTTTACATTTCTAACCCTCACAGTCAGTCCTGATAGTAATTATTCACTATTGTGCCACAAGAGTGCTATCCCCATCTCCTTTCATTAGCCCCGCCCAGACAGATTGGATACTACTCAGTGGAGATTCTACCTCCTCCGTGTGCTCTACATCTAGACTCCTTCTTGAAAGCTTGTAAGGCAATTACTTCTTGTTCTTTGTAGAACCCCATTTTGGGTAGCCAGTGTCCAAGTTGCCCATCTCTGTCTACCCTATATAAAGGGGGTGGGGATGATCCTCGCTGTAAAGATCTTTTCCCTTTTTTGAGCTACTTAATCCATTAGTGTAGGTCACATTCATCAAATTGTATCAGATTACTTTTTTCCTCTTCTTTCTTCTTCTAGTGGAGCTCTGATTATCCAGCCATTGAAGCCAGGTTAAGTGGGTATTATCTGCAAGTGTGGGTGTTCTTGTGCATATGCCCTCTCTTCTTATCAGCTGGACACTTCATTCTCCACACTAGTCCTCTGTGGCTATGTCACTGACACTGGGCCCAGGAGTCCCCAGGTCTTACCAAACTGATGGCCAACCAGGTCTCCACCCGGGTTCACATGAATGTATTGAACGTGGTTGGACTTAGCTTGCAGCTTCATTGCTGTTTTTCCCTCACTTCCCCTTATCAGTGACCAGCGTAGTCACCAATCAGAGCACGTGTCTGCTCGTGTATTCCCACTGAGTCTTAGTCTTGGAAGGGGGTTTTCCCTGAGGGGACCCGACCAGTTGCCTTGATGTCTCTGAGTGAGCAGCTTGCTTGTTTTTGTAGTAATCAGTTGGACTGCCGTTATTGTTTTGTATTTTTCCTGTTGGTCTTTCTTTCAAGAAGTATCTTCTGTTCTCCAGGCTGGTTTGCTTGTCCTTTCAAGTGGAAATTTCCCACCTCAGAAGATTCTGGATGGGGTTCAGGATTCCCCCTATGTTCTTATGTAATGCAGAGGCTCCACAGGAAGCCTCCTTCCCTGGGCACATTGTAGCACCATTTAGGTATTCCAATCAGTTCCTCTAGACTTCTGTGTTTTGATTGGTGACATACATTCTAAAGCTTTATTCATAGAATGTTCTCACCATTTCCCCCCGATTTTTCTGGCTTATTGTAATAATCATTAGGGTTCAGGAAACAGAATTACTTTCTACCTCACCTTTTCTTAGCTCTGAGAATGTCTGACTTTAAGATTTGGGGACCTAATTAATTCTTAATTTTAAAAGATTCGGGAAAAGATTAGAATGCTCATAGGTTTTGGAATTATGCTGTATAACCATATAACTGGTAGGAATGTTGGAGAAGCAAGCTCCTGCAATTAAGAAGACTATTAGCCTAGATGATCTGGGACTCCTAATCTGTAACCCAAGATTACATTTGAATAATTTTTATTTGATTAATGATTATAGTAACTTTTCAGTCACCATTAGTAATGTCTACTACCTAGAGCAATTTGAGGATCACCTGCTTTGATGACTGATCTAGGAATTTTATAAAGTAGGGAGCACATTTGCTATGTTTGATGATGACATCAGGTTGGAAGATGAACATGGGAGAGATTAAAGTGAGTAATTTGGAAGACAAAAACACAAAGATAGTAAGTTGACAATGTGTTCAGATATTAAACTAGTGAAATCTAACGTCAAATGTAATGTTACTTTTTGGGGAAAAAAGCAAGAAAGCACCAGTACAAGAAAGACTTACTGTAGCCAGTTACAATGGGAAAGTATCTATAGGACTATATTTTTTTGCTTGTAACATAATGTAATCTAGGTGTTTTCATTCTGATAGCAACAATGAAATATAAAGACTTCTTTTCTTCCCTAAATCTCTTATCACACTTGGAAGAACTTTAGGGCTTCTGTGTAAGAATATACTTTCTAGGTTTCAATCTGGGCTCCACTTCCAAATTATTGTTACTTCCAATTACTTTTCTCATATATAAAAAAAATAAGTAATAGTGCCTGCTTTATGCACGCTTGTGAGGATTAAGTTATATTGTATATGTTCTTAGGCCAGGAATTGGTACATAGTAAATTCTCAAAAGCTGTTACTGCAATTACTTTAGAGGTTTTAAAAGAAATGACAGTGCTGTAATACAAGCATGAGAGCACGTAATCTTAAAATAGGGAGTTTTCAAACTTAGTTCTAAGCTCTACATTAAGGAGATTTTTATTTTTATTTTTTTCATTGCTGAATTACTCACCTGACTGTAAATACCATTCATGGAAAGCTAACTAGCTATAAATGGAAACTTTAACAATGCTATATTTATTCTAACTTAAAATAGTTGATACTTCCCTTTTCTATTCCAGCCGTTACTCATACAATCAGTAGGATCCAAAACTCAGAGTACCGAGGTAACAAAAACAGACTCTGAAGGCAAAAATAAAGGTAAGATTTCGAATAAAATCTTTACATTAGGAATAATAGAAGCATAGTAAAACTAATTATTAGACTTATTAAAGACATTTGTTACACTATATTACTTAGAGCAATTAAATTTCCTAGATGTAAGCACCATGAAGTCAAGGATGTTGGTATTCCTGTTCAATGATATATTCTTCCCATGCAGTTAGCACTGTGCCTGGAACACAGTTGACAATAAGTGTTGGAATGAATGATCAATATATTATTTAACTTAATATATAGTATTGGCTGAAATGTTAAAATTTAAAGATGAATTGTAAAATTCATCTTTAATCGTTTGTAATGCACTTTTGTGCTGCATAAGAGTTAATAAAGTATTGTTGAATGAACCAATTTGTATAAGCTACAGTATTTTCATTGTTTATTTTAGCGAGGGAATATTGCAGAACATTATTTGTCTATGAGGGTGCTAATGAAGATGAACTTAGTTTTAAAGAAGGAGAGATAATCCATTTGATAAGTAAGGTAAGATAAGCTAATTCCATTCTCTAATGCGTCATTTAATTTTATTCATACAAGTATTTTTAAAACTTCTTATAGTCCCCCTAGAATGTATATTTCCCCTAGAATGGGACTTTGGCTTGCTTGTTTGTGTGCCCTGAGTACTTAGTAAATATTGAACAAAATTATTTTATTGTCTGTCTTTGTCATGTTTGATTTACTGAGAATTATTTTTACCATCATATTGTTGTTGTGTTTTTTTCTTAATTCCTACACCTCACGTCTCTGTTCTTACTTCTCATTCTACCGTATTCTATTTTTCCTATTTACTTTATTGAACATTGTTTGCAATATTAAAAAGAAAAATAGGGAAGCAATCTAAATGTTCATCAATATGTAAATGGTTCTGAAACTCTTCATACTATTTCAAAGGAATCCTCGTGTGGTGTCGTTGTATAAACACTGGACCACAGGTTGGTTTGAACAGTATTCAGACTCACTAGCCGCTCTTCCAAAACCCTAAACGGGTCACTATAAGTTGGAATGGACTCTACGGCACTTAACAACAATATTTCAAAGAATGGGATAGGTTCTTAATTGTTATTGTTGTAAAGTACCCTCAGATTGGTTCCGACTTATTGTGACCCTATATAGGGTTTCCAAGGGGCAGCTGTCCATCTTGAACCACTGGCTTTTCAGTTCAAACCAACCTTACAGCCCAGTGCATTAACCTGCAGTGCCACACCAGGTTCATAATGATCTAGAGTGAATTCCAAGGCAAAATTTAAAAAAAAGGGCTATAGTATTGGGTGGGAGATGGGGGACAGAACCTTTTTATAACTACTTATAATATGGGAAAATTACTTGTTTTTGTTGTTCCTATAATCTTAAAGAATGATTTTTGAAAAATATCCTGTTATCAGATGGTTTAGGGGATGTAATTTTAAATATTCATGCAATTTGGACTGATGATACCTAATTTCTCATGTAAGGGTCGGTTTTGAGAAGGGACTATAGATAATCTTGTTCATTTCTAAACCAAGTGAGTCCTTTTTTTTTTCCCTTGAAGTATATAAAATATGAAGAGTGTTAGATTAAGTACAGTTTGGAAAGTCATTCATTCATTCCATCCTTTCTGCCTGCTCTCCTGCCTTCTTGTAAACTTTCCTTCTTCCCTCCCTGCCTGCTTGCCTGCTTTCCTCTCTGCTTTCTGTGCCTTCACTCTGTTGCCCTCCCCTCTTCAGTTTTCCTGCCTCTTCTCTTATTTCCCTGTTCCAGATCTCTCCCTTCCTTTCCTATTCCCTCATTCCCATGCTTGAGAATCTTTAAACCTTGTGGTTTTCTTTGAGGGGGAAAGGGGATTTAGAATAGGGGGAAGAAGAATGGAATAATTTTGCTATTTTTTGTTAATCTTCTCCATTTAAAGTTAATTCCCAGTATCTTAATTATTCTTTGTTTTTTAGGAGACTGGAGAAGCTGGCTGGTGGAAGGGTGAACTTAATGGTAAAGAAGGAGTATTTCCAGACAATTTTGCTGTTCAGATAAATGAACAAGATAAGGACTTTCCAGTAAGCTTCTGTCAATGATGATAATACTTTATAAAAAACGTTTTAGCAATATTTTCCCCCCACAATACAGATTGTTTTTGCATTGTAACTGATTAGTTTTTATGAGGGGGGTTCCAGATTTAGATATTCAAATCAAAATTATTTTAAGGATAGTAAAACAAGACAAAGGTTCAGTTTTGCTGTTCATCTCTGCTTTATTTATTTTTGTCTGACACCAGGAGAAAGACTTGGCAATCTAGTTCTGTAAAGATTATAGCTAAGAAAACCTTATGGTGCAGTTCTGCTTTGTCACATGGAGTGACAGTGGGTCGAGATTGACTTGATGGCACCTAACAATATCCTGCTTCCACACAAAACAAAACAAAAAATAGACCTTTTTTGCATTGTTATGGGACAATTGTTTTGAGAGTAATCCAGATTTATATGTTCAAATAAAAATGATCATTATTATTTTAGAGGTTATATTGTGAATTATGTGATGGTTTACATGGGAGAACATTAGCTTTACATTTGTCCTATCCTATGTTGTTTCATTGCCATGGTTACACGCATCATCAAACAACCAAAGGGTATACCCCACAATCCTTCCCCTGGTCATCAGCACACAGCCCCTCTCTCTCTCTGGGTCTAGAGTCCCTAGCCATTCCCTTTCCAGGTCATTGTCTCTGCCTCCATCTCTGTCATCACTGTTTCTCTGGGTAGGGTCCCGCACTCCGCTCTTCTTCCTTGATGGTCATGAATACCTCCGCTCCTAGACTGCAGTCAACTACTCCCCTCGTTTTGCTACAAAACATCTACCATTAATTACATTTCCAACCCTCGCAGTCTGTCCTGATAGCAGTTATTCACTATTGTGCTATAAGAGACCTATCCCTATCTCCTTTTATCAGCCGCGCCCAGAAAGATTGGATACTACACAGTGGAGATTCTACCTTCCTCCGTGCCCTCTGGATCTAGGCTCCCTCTTGAAAGCTTGTAAGCCAGTCACTTCTTGCCTTTGTAGGCCTCCTGCCCTCCCATTTTGGTAGCCAATGTCCAAGTTACCCATCCCTGTCTACCCTATGTACCAAGGGGGTGGGAAGGATCCTCGCTGTAAAGATTTGTTCCCTCATTTGAGCTACTGCATCCATAGGTATAGGTCAAGTTCATCAAATTGTATCAGATTACTTTTTTCCCCACTGTTTTCTTCTTCTAGTTGAGTTCTGATCATCCAAGCATTGAAACCAGGTCAAGTGGGTATTGTCCTCAAGTGTGGGTATTCTTGTGCATATCCCTTCACTTCTTATCAGCTGGATGTTTCTCTCTCTACTTTAGTCCTCTATGGATATGTCACTGACTCTGGACCCAGTAGTCCCCAAGTCTTGTCGTAATACTGGTCAACCAAGTCTCCACCCGGGTTCACAGGAGTCTCTTGAACGTGGTCGGGCTTAGCTTGCTGCTTCATTGCTGTTTTTCCCTCACTTCCCCTTATCGGTAACCAACATGGTCACCAGTCTGAGCGCATGTCTGCTCATGTATTCCCATTGAGTCTTAGTCTTGGAAGGGAGTTTTCCCTGAAGGTACCCCGACCACTTGCCTTGATGTCTCCTGGGTGAACAACTTGCTTGTTCTTGAAGTAGTCAGTTGGACTGCTGTTACTGCTTTATAGTTTTCCTGTCGGTCTTTCTTTCAAGAAGTATCTTCCGTTCTAACTGCTCCAGGGTGGTCTACTTCCCCTTTCCAGTGGAAATTTCCCATCTCAGAAGATTCTGGATGGGGTTCAGGATTCCTCCTATGGTCTTAAGGTAATGCAGAGGCTCCAAAGGAAGCCTCCTTCCCTGAGCACATTGTAGTCCCGTTTTTAGGTATTCCAATCAGTTATAGGCAGAAGGCAGACTTACAAGCTTTCTATGGTGATATTTCTGGTTATTCCTTCCTCTCTCCCTCAAGTGTCTATTTTATAATAGTATGCAAGGGAAACCAAGATTCAAAAGACAGCCAACCATCTTAACATTGTTTCTCCCTTTTTGCCCATTCCAACCATGCCTCATTCCTGTATCCCAGAGCCCCTGTTGTTCCAAGGTTGTGAATACATTATTATTTACCTCTGTCCTATTTAACCCATGCAAACCTGCCTAATTGTTCTTCCATCCCCCTCCCCTTTATGGTTTATTGCCCCCGTCCCTAGCACCCAGATGATCCTGTGTTTATTCCCTACCATGTGCTCCATCTCACCCTACCCACACGTCTTGGTATCCAGCAAAGAATGCCTGCCCCCCCCCCCCATGGGTTCTTTTTCTTATTCTTTTACAATAGTGGTCCTATGCAGTATTTCTCCTTTTGTAACTAATTTCACTCAACTAATGTCGTCTAGGTTCATCCATGTTATACGGTGGCTTTCAGCTTCTTTGTTATTCTTCAAAGTAGCATAATATTCCATTGTGTGTATGTACCACAGTTTGTGTGTCCATTCTTCAGTTGATGGGCACTTAGGCTGTCTCCTTCTTTTTGCTGTTGTGAATAGTGCTGCTATGAACATTGGTGTGCATATATCTACTCGTGTTATAGCTCGTATTTCTTGTGGGTAAATGAATTGCTGGATCATAAGGTACTTCTATTTCCAACCTTCTGAGGAAGCACCATATTGCTTTACAGAGTGGTTGGACCATTTTGCAACCCCACCAGCAATGCAGGAGCACCCCAGTCTCCACATCTTTGCCAACATTTATTGTCCTCTACTTTTTTGATCTTTGCTGTTATTGCTGGTGTGAGATGATATCTCATTGTTGTTTTGATTTGCATCTCTCTAATGAGTAGTGATTGTGAACATTTCTTCATATGTTTGTTGACTGCCTGGATCTTCTTCTTGGTGAAGTGTATGTTCATGTCCTGTGCCCATTTTAAAATTGGGTTTTTGTCTTTTTATTGTAGAGGTGTTGTAGTTTCCTATATATTTTAGAAATGAGACCCTTGTCTGATGTTTCATTGCAAATGATTTTTTCCCATTCTGTAGGTTCCTTTTTTACTCTTTTGGTGAAATCTTTTGACACAAATAAGTTTTTTTTTTCATTTTTAGTATGTCCCAATCATCTATTTTGTATACTTTTGTTTGTGTAGTTTTCAAATGTTTGGTAGTCTGTGTATTCCCTGAATTAGAGCCTATTTGTCCCTATTTTTTCATTGATGGTTTCATAATTCTGGGATTAATATTTAGGTTTTTAATCCATGCTGAGTTGGTTTCAAATCAAAATTATTTTAATGATAGTAAAACAAAACAAAAGGTCAGTTTTGTACTTTATCACTTTTTTTTAAGTCTCTGACAAAAGAAGAAAGACCTAACAAGCTGGTTGTCTAAAGATTGCGGCTCAGGAAATTTCATGGCAGTTCTGCTGTGTCACATAGGGTTGCTGTGAATCACAATCGGTGTGATGGTACCTAACAACAATACGAAGTCCTAGTGTGATTTGGTGATACAAGCCCTGGATTGCTAACTGCAGAGTTGGCAGTTCAAACCCACAGCTGCTCCATGGAAACCCTGTACGTGGTTGCTATGAGTTGGAAATGACATATTGAAAGTTAACCTCAGACTTCATTACTTTATAAGTTAAAAAAAAAAAAAAAAGTTTGATCATAGTAGTTGGATATATTGCCTTGGGAAATTTTTATTTAATTTTGTTTAGCCAGGACTGACTTAATACTTATCAGAATTTAACAACACAACAGCATTACTATTATTGAATCAATACATTATTTGTAAAGCAAGAAGCAGTCTTTTCTCCTTAAAGGTTTAATAATTCAATTTCACTTCTTAGACAGAAAAGATAATGCTGAGTTGTTCATCAGTGATGATTTACCCTTGTACAACTTGATCCTCCTTTTTCCTGCTATCATCGAGTCTCTTTGTATATGATATAGGATTTCATGTACGATTGCCAAGGCTATAAATCTTCATAGGAACAGAATGCCTCATATTTCTCCATAAGAGCATCTGGTGGGTTTGAATTGCTGACATTGTGGGTAACAGTTGCAGTGCTTATCCTGCAGGGCCTTCTACAGAGCCATGATCAAGGCATTGTTGTTGGTGTTATTTTTAGGGCAGTGTGATCCAATTAGTTTTTAATCACAAAGTGATAGAAGGATAGCAGACACATGTAGCAAGAGAAACTACCATATTTGGTGTGTTGTTGTTATGTGCTATGAAGTCGGTTCAGACTCATAGCGACCCTGTACAGGGTTTCCGAGGCTGTAAATCTTTACAGGAGCAGAAAGCCTCATCTTTCTTCTGCATATTTGATATAGACCAATGCAAAACTCTCTAACCTTTCCTGTTTTTATTTTCTTGATGACTGGAGGTTACAATATGGAGACTTAATCTGTCATGAGCCTCTTCCTTTGCATTCAGTATTGATTTAACCTTCAATACGCTTTTATACTTTTCTTTAATAAGTACATTTTCCCCGACTTACTGGGTAATTTTGTACTATTGTTTATCAGTTATTCTTAATTTGTAAAAGTCAAATTTACATAGTTAAAAATGTGCCACAGTTAATTATTTTTTTTAGGCAGTAATTTAAACCTTAAAAATCAGTGAATGCCTTTGTTCTCTATGCCCTGTAAAAGTCACCACATGGAGGCTGCGCATTGGATTCCGTGATGGCATCATGGTGATGGGTTCCCTCATCCTATGATCTGCGTTTGCTTTGTCTTTAATTCTGTTTAAGATATAATAAAAAGTTTACATTTTATGCACAACGGAACAAAACACTGTCCAGGTCTCACAGTTGTTGTTAAGTTTGAGTCCATTGTTGCTGCCAGTTTGTTAATCCATCCTGTGGAGGGTCTTACTCTTTTTCACAGACCTTCCACTTTACCAAGATTGATGCCTTCCTTTAAGTACTGGTCCCTCCTAACTGCATGTCCAAAGTCTGAGAGCCGAAGTCTTGTTATGATCGCTTCTAAGAAGCATTCTGGTTGTACTTCTTCTTCTAGGACAGAATTGTTTGTTCTTTTGGCATTCCATGATACTTTCATTATTTATTTATTTTTTTTACATCACAACATTGTTTATTATATGAATTTTTACAGTACAAACAAAAAAAAAAATACAGAAATGAATACAGCTAAATGCAGAATGTTGCCTTTTTTCCCCCCCTTTAAGAGGCCATGATTCCCATTTCTAGTAAAGAGACTGCACATAGGTAGAAACAGGTTGGTCATTAGCTTCACAATTTTGCCTAGAAATGATCTATAAATGCATTTCCCCCTGCTACTTACCGTTAAGTGTAACAAGGGAGTTAAAGGAAAGTTTCCTTCTTGGTTCTACCATATGAAAGATGCTATAGTCTATTTTAGCAGGGCCAATATATAGAAAATATCTAAATGAAACGTTATTACAAAAATGAAGCAATAATGAGATTTTGGCTAAAGAGGGTACTAAATGAGAATAATATATATTTAAAGAATCCAAACAAACAAAAAATGTTTGCTATAAAAAAGCTCTAGGTGCATTGTAAGCATATAGTTTTTTTCCCCATGTGGTTTTAATCAATGGAAGTGTCAAAAATAGGATCAACTATGTTAGACTAAATTACATCATTGTATACGCTGCACTGAATGGAACTTTTGTATTATAATTATCATAGAGAAGCATAGTTTGCATCCTATTATGGTAATTTATCCTCAATGAAAACCTTCCAGAGTCCTTTTATTTTGGATATCCTGTAAACAATCAAACCACCAGAACATGATTGTACAGCAGTAGAATGTTCTCTTGCATTAAACTGAAACATCTGTTTAATCGAACAAAAAAAAAAAGGAAAATGTAGGAAAGGTACTTAGGGTTGTTACTTTCTAAGTACGCGATAACCTTAGACAATTCAAGGCATCTTAATCTCCATCAGGAACAACAACAAAAAAAATAATTTTTGTCATGCTGTTAAATCCATCATTATGGATAAAACTGGTGCAGATTGGTCAAACGGATTTAACAAACACTGATGTCCAAGCTGGCATATTGGCAACTAATACGTAACTGGTGGTCAATAGAGGGGGGTTTAAAAGATCTTCACTTTCTTCTTGTTCTTTTCCAAGGTTCCCAAAGAGTTCTGTTGTTCTAATATATGCTGCTGAGCTTCCCAGTTTGCTTTCTCATCCTCAAACTGATGACGTTTTTCTTCTAATTCTTTGTGCTGTGCTTCCAAGTTCTTTTTCATTTGCTCATGACGCCATTGGAGCTCAGCTTCAGAATCTTTCCGTTTCTGAACTTTTTCTTTGACCTTCATCTCAAACACCTGCTCCATCTCCATCTTCTTCATCTTAGCGACATGCTCCCTCCTTTCCTCTTCCATTTGTGCCAGAGGACCCTTTGTAAGATGTCCTTTATTCTTGTTGTTGTCAACTCCATTATAAGTCACAGCTGCCAGCTTTCTGCTTCTGTAGTTCTCATAGTGTAGTGACATCTTTCAAGTCTTGCATATGTGTCCTTATCAACATATTTCTTAGAACTGTAAAAATCACAGTGTTCACCGTTTTCAACTTCTGACTCTTTTGCCATAAACTTCAATGATAGTATTACTACCTACCACAGCAAGAGGTAAATGGTTCTTTATCTTTTTAACAAGCTTATTTTCTTCTTTATCATCTGTTTCTGGAAATTCATATATTTTAATGGTATGTTCTTGAATTTCTTTCATTATCTGTTTTTTAAACTGTTGGCACTCCTCTGGTGTGAGTGTGTCTGCTTTGGCAATAAGGGGGATGATATTCACTTTTTCATGTAAACGCTTCATAAACTCAATATCTAGTGGTTTAAGTCCATGTCCTGAGGGAGCAATGAAGTATAAACAACACTGCACTCTATTGTTCAGCATCTGACGTCTGTTCACACAAGATTCTGCATTTAGGTAGTCCTAAAATTTACTATCAATGTAATCGATAACAGGCTGCCAGCAATTACTATTATCCACAGCATCTCCAAATCCTGGGGTATCAACTATTGTGAGCAGTAACTGAACTCCACCTTCTCTGATTAAAACTTTGGATTGCTCCACCTGTGCAGTCTTTTTTATCCTATGGGATGGACCTGGATACTCTGGAGAATATAAATCAGTGAGGAATAATGAGTTGATTAATGTTGACTTTCCCAATCCAGATTCACCTACTCCTATAAGTGTGAATTCAAACCCTCTTCTTCACTGATTTTCTGTATGCTTGATTTGGGAGATTTGCAAATCCCACATAGCCTTCAAGATTCTTCTGTTGAGCCATGGTGCTGCTGCTGTTGATGCTCCTCTCCTCAGCAGCAGTGGATCTCGCACTGACCGATATCCCCTCCCCCCTCGGCGACCAGCCAAGGTGCAGCGCAGCCCGCAGATTCTGATACTTTCATTATTTTTAACCAGCAACACAATTCAATTTAATCAGTTCTTCTAAGGTCTTCCATATTCATTGTCCTACTTCATAGGCATATGTTGTTGTTAAGTGCCTTGAGTCAACTCCAACTCATAACAACCCTGGATAGGGTTTCCAAGGAGCAGCTGGTGGGTTTGGCCTTCTGAGCCTGTGGTTCACAGTCCAGTGCTGATCTTACAGCACCACACCAGTGGCTCTTGCAAATACCATGGCTTGGGTCAGGAGCACCTTAGTCATCAAACTGACATCTTTTTTTTAAAAACACTTTAAAGAGGTCTTGTGCAACAGATTTGCCTAATGTAATCATTTGGTTTCTTGACTACTACTCTCATGAGTATTGATTGTGGATCTAAGCAAAATTAATTCCTTGACAACTTTAATCTTTTTTCTTTATCATGATGTTGTTTATTGGTCCAGTTATGAGGATTTTTGTTTTCTTTACATTGAGGTGCAATCCATACTGAAGAGTGTGGTGTTTGATCTTCATCAATAAGTATTTCAAGTGAAATAAGTGTGCTGTAAGCATGCAACCTGGTTGCATATCTTTCCTGATTTTAAAGCGTTCAGTCTCCTCTTGTTCTGTTTGAATGACTAGACGTGTAAACCTCCTCCAATCAGTTAGCCAGGTAGCTGTGTTTCAAATTTCTAGATGTAGATGAGTAAACCTGCAGTCCAATTCTGCATCAGTTTGTTAAAACATTTCAGTTTGTATTCTGTCATTTCCTGCATCCTTGTTTTCTACCAGTTCTTTTAGTACTAGTTGAACTTCTTTCTTCAATTCTTGACCATATGCTACCTCTTGTAAACATAAAAACCATTTCTTTTTGGTACAGTGACTGTCTATATTCCTTGCATCTTCTTTTGATGCTTCATGCATCTTTAAATATTTTACCTAGAATGTTCAGTGTAACAACCCGAGGCTTGAATTTTTTCTTCAGTATCTCAGCATGAGAAATGTTGAGCATGTTCTTTCTTTTTGGTTTTCTGACTCCAGATGTTTACACATTTCTTTATAATATTTGACTTTGTCTTCTCAAGCTGCCCTTTGAAGTTTTATGTTAAGCTCTTTTATTTCCTCATTGCTTGTAGTTGTTTTAGCTTCTCTATAGTCTAGCACAAGTCTCAGAGTTTCCTTTCATACTGATTTTGGTCTTTTCTGTCTTTCATGTCTTTTTAATGACCTTATACTGTCTTCATGTAAGGAGCGCTGGTAGCGTAGTGGTTACGAATCAGGCTGGTAGTTTCGAACCGCGGGAGAAAGATGAGGCTTTCTACTCCCGTAAAGATTTACACCCTCGGGAACCCTGTACAGGGTCGCTATGGGTCGGACCCGACTCGATGGCACTTAACAACAACAACAACTGTCTTCATGTTTGATGTCATCCCATCATACATAGCTCCTGGTATTTGTTCATTGTTGTCTAATGCATCGAATCTCTTCTTAAGATGGTCTCTAAATTCAGGTGAGATATACTCAAATTCATATTTTAGCTCTCTTGTTTTTAATTTTATCCATCTTCAGCCTGAACTTGCATATGATCAATTAATGGTCTGTTCCACATTTGGGCCTCTGACCTTTTTTGGCTGGTAATGTACATCATTGTTTCTCACCTGTTTAGTGAGTTTGATTCCTGTGTATTCTTTCGGGTTAGATTCACTTATATTGTCACCATTTATGTTGTTGAGAAAAAGATAACAATGAATAAGTTATTAATTAGTCTTTCAAAATTCTATCACTGCATCTCTAGTACTGTTTCTGTCACCGAGACCGTATTTTCCAACTACTGATCCTTCTTTTTTGTTTCCCACTTTGGTATTCCATTTACCAGTAATTATCAGTACATTAGTGCATGTTTGATCAGTTTCAGACTGAAGAAGTTGGTAGAACCCTTCAGTTTCATCATTATTAACCAGTACTTGGTGCATAAATTTGGTATTAACTGGTCTTCCTTTTTGTTGTTGTTAGTGCCATTGAGTAGGTTCCAGACTCATAACAACCCTGTTATAGGGTTTCCAAAGAATGACTACTGGCTTTGGACCACTGACCTTGCGGTTAGCAGGCATATGGATATTATCCTGTCACAGACAGTATTATGCTTTAAAATAGATCTTGGAATGCTCTTGTTGACAATTAATGCAATGCCCTTCCTCTTTAATTTGTTATTCCCAATATACAAAACAATATGATTGTCAGATTCAAAGTGGTCAATACCAGTCCATTTTAGCTCACTGATGCTTAGGATATGCATTCCATTTCATTTTTGATGACTTCCAATTTTCCTAGATCCGTACTTCATACATTCTATGTTCTGATTATTAATAGATGTTTGTAGCTGTTTCTTTTCATATTGTGTTGTGCTCCATCAGTAAATGAAGCTTTGCTACATTGCTTTACTAAGGTCAACTCTACTTTGAAGAGGCAGTTCTTCCCCAGGCCAATCTTGAGTGCCTTTAAAAAATATCAGTGGCATAGCTTTTAGCATCACAGCAAAACAAAAGCCACCATAGTGTGACATACTGACAGACAAATGGTGGCCTTAAAATGGCCTTTATTAAAAACAACTCTACTGTCTTCAGATTGACGCTGATTCCGAGTGACATCATATAAGGGTTCTGAGACAGTCTGTTGGTGAGCTGACAGCCTCAGCTTTCTCCCGCTGAGCAACTAGTGGGTTTGAACTGCTCACCTTTTGGCTATCAACACAATACCTGACCCACAGTGGAAGAGGTTTCTTTAGATTTATCCAACCCACTGATAAGTTTTGAAATATTTGACTGAAGTTTGATCAAGGAGGCATTTGTCCTAATGGAATAATTTTTTGTCAGTGACCTGTTTTGGAGATACTAAGAGCAGAATTGATTTTATCTATAAATATTTAATATATAACTGTTCAACCATTGTAATTTTAACAGAAACCAAAGAAACCACCACCGCCTGCTAAGGGTCCAGGTATGTAAGAAACAATTCTCGTTGCTTTTTTACATGTTTTACAATACTGAAGTGATGAAATTGAATGCAATTAAAAAAAAAAATTTATTTCCAAGCACAACTAATATTTGCCTTATGAAAGTTTTCAAAAAATATAAAATATATCTGATTTCTAAAAATTACAAATGGCATAAAATAGCATTCTTGATCATTATTAGGATATTTTAATTCATATTTAATTTTCATTCAATAAAATTTATTATATTATTTAAAATAAGATATTAAGCCTGGTTTAATAAGCTCAGTATATTGACCTAGAAAATTCATTACTCTACCTTTTTAGATCAATCCATTTGTTAATTTTTTATGCATATATTAATAAGTATGTTTTCTTGAGATAATATATTAAGAATTAAGTAATCTTGAAAGAGTTACTTTGTGTAGCTTTACAGTTTAATGAATTATGGTAAACCTAGATGTGCCTTTCACAGTTATAAGTACAGTATCATATTTTTATTTCTTGTGAGATTGTCTACTCTTTAGAATATTTCAACTTTCTTTTCCCCTGGTTTTACCTTTGTATTTGATGATGTAATCCTAAACAAGAAAAGCATAAATTAAAAGTAATTTATAAGAGTTAGCATTAGGGAATTATTGTAAAGCTTAACTGCTTATTATGGTAGCCACTGGCCACATGGGTCTTTTGAAATTAGTTCAAATTTAATAGACTGAAAATTTTTTATTTTTCAGTCACTGAAAACACATGTCAAGTTGTTAGTCAGTATTGGACAATAGATAAAATATTTCCATCACCACAGAACATTGTGCTGGATGTCACTGCTGTAGAGCAATATGACAAGGGAATGGAAAACAAAATGTTTACTTAAGACCATAGGTGGCTGGTCCAAGATTAGAACATGAATACACTGAATTTGGTATGGTGTTCTTTGTATTAAGACATGTGGTTATCTGATGTGATTTTAAAACTAAACTTTCCTGTGTAGTAGTTGTATAAAAAATATGTGTTTTTTCCCGTAGCTCCAAAGCCTGATCTGATAGCTCCAGAGAAGAAATATTTTCCAACAAAACCTGAAGAAAAAGGTGAAGCTTTTCTTTTCACATTTAGAAAAATAATTCCATTGTAAAGAAAATTTTTTCTCTACACTAAGTCATGTACACTGATGTTTAACAGGTGTTCAGAATTTTCTTTGCCATGCATGGAGTTTTCTATAAGAGAGTATTTTATCAAATGTTATAGGAAGTTAAGTGTTTACTCAAACTCATAACCAATTTACATTAATAAATTAAAGCATTACATTAACAAGGTCATAGTATTTGATCATGTTGTTGCTGTTAAATGTTGTTCTTATGCACAACAAAACTAAACACTGCCAAGTCCTATGCCATCCTCACAACTGTTGTTATGTTTGAACCCATTGTTCCTGGCTCTGTGTCAGCCCATCTCATTGATGGGTGGTCTTCCTCTTTTTTACTGACTCTGCACTTTATTAAGCATGATGTCCTTTTTCCTCCACAGAGCATGACCGAGGGATTCTTCTACTGTCTTCATTATTCAGTGTCCAACTTTCAACTACATAGGAGTTTATTGAAAATACCGTGGCTTGGGTCAGGCACATCTTTATCCTAAACTTAATATTTGTTCTTGAACACATTAAAGAGTTCTTGTGCAACAGATTTGCCAAATGCAATATGTCGTTTGATTTCTTGACTGCCATTTCTATGACTATAGATGGCTGAGCTTAGCAAAATGGAGTTTTTGATTACTTCAATCTTTTCTGTCCATCTATTGGTCCATTGAGGACCAATATTTCCTGTACATGGTTTTTAAAAATTTCCTGTACATTGAGGTGTAAGCCAAACTGTGGTGTTTGATCTTCATCAGTAAGTATTTAAGTCCTCTTCACTTTCAACCAAGAACTTGCTCTTGTAGCATAGTGGTTACGAGTCGGGCTGCTAACTTCAAGGACAGCAGTTTGAAACTACCAGCTGCCTGTGGGAGAAAGATAAGGCTTTCTGCTCCCGTAAAGATTCACAGTCTTGGAAACCCTGTACAGGGTCGCTGTGAGTCGGAATCTACTCCATGACACATTACCACCACCACCACCACTTTCAACTAGTAAGGTTGTATCATCTGCATATTGAAGGTTATTAATAAGTCTTAACTCCAATCTTGATGTCATGATTTTCTTCATATAATCCACCTTCTCGGATTATGTGCTCCGTGTACAGAATAAATATGGTGAAAGACTGCAACCTTGACACACACCTTTCCTTATTTTAAACCATTTGGTGTTCTCTTGTTCTGTTTGAACAACTGCCTTTTGGTCTGCGTACAGGTTTCTCATGAGCACAGTTAACTGTTACATACTCAGTTTCTGCTATCCTGCCCATAGCTTTTCTTGTTCCACACCATCAGCCTTTGTGTAGTCAAAAAAGCACAGGTAAACATCTTTCTGGTATTCTATGCTTTCAGCCAAGATCCATATGATGTCCCTCATTCCTCTTCCTCCTCTGAATCCGACACGATCCTCTGGAATTTCTCTGTCAATGTATACTTGCTGCCATTTTTGTACTATCTTTAGTAAAATGTTTCTTGCATGTAATATTAAAGGTAATAGTCTGATGATTTCTGCATTTCGTTGGGTCACCTCTTTTTGGAATGGGCACAAATAATGGATCTGTTCCCGTCAGTTGGCCAGGTATTTGTCTTCCAAATTTCTTGGCATAGATTGAGTATCATATCAGGTTATGGAAAGATTTCGATTTGTATTCCACCAATTCCCACAGACTTTTTCTTTGCAGTGTCTTCAATGCACCTTGGACTTCTTCTGTGTAATACTATTGTCTCTTAATCATTGGCACTGCCTTTTGAAATGGTTGAACATCAACCATTTCTTTTTGGCACAGTGACTCTGTGGATTCCCTCCATGTTCTTTTGATGCTTTCTGCACCATTCAGTGTTTTGCCCGTAGAATCCTTAAATATTTCAAGTTGAAGCTTGAATTTTTTCTTCAGTTTCTTCAGCATGCAAATGCAGTGTGCTCTTCCCTTTTTGTTTTCTAACACCAGATCTTTGCACGTTTTGTTATAATTATTGACTTTGTCTTCTTGAGCTGACTTTTGAGATTTTCTGTTCAGCTGTTTTATCTCCTAATTTCTTCCATTTGCTTTAGCATCTGTATGTTGAAGCACACGTTTCAGAGTCTCTTCTGACATCCATTTTTGTCTCTTTTTTTCTTTAATGTCTTCTTAATGACTTTTTGCTTTCTTCCTGTATAATGCTCTTGATGTCAACCCACAACTCTTCTGGTCTTCATTTGTAGTATCTCATGCATCAAATACATTCTTGAGATCATCTGTAAATTCAGCTGGGATATTTTCAAAATCATATTTTAGCTCCTGTGAGTCAAAATTTTAATTTTCTTCAGCTTCAGCCCGAATTTACATATGAGCAACTGATGATCTGTTTCACAGTTTGTCGCTGGCTTGTTTGGGTTGACGATTTGGAGCTTTTCCACCATTTTTTTTTCACAGATGTAGTCAGTTTTATTCCTGTGTACTCCACCTGGTTAGGTCCATGTAAATAATCACCTTTTATGTTGTTTTAAAATGGTATTTGGAATCAAGTCTTTGGTCTTGCAAAATTATAGCATCATTTTTATCACCAAGGCCATATTTTACAAATACTGATCCTTCGTCTTTGTTCCTAACCTCTACATTTCAGTTCCCAGTAATGACATTGAAATTGCATGTTTAATCAATTTCAGACTGAAGAAGTTGGTTGTTGTTGTTGAGTGCTGTTGAGTCAGTTCTGACCCATAGCGACCCTGTATAGAATTTCCGAGGAGCGGCTCGTGAGCTTGAACTATGGACCTTGCGGTTCAAACTGACTTTGCAATGCATTAGCCCACACTGGCTTTAGTGGTTGGTGTGTAAAGTTGAATAATAGTGGTATTAATTGGCCTTCCTTGTAGACATATGGATAATATCCTATAAGAGGCAGTATTGTACTTCAAGGGAGACCTTGATAGGTTCTTTTTGATGATGAATGCAACACCATTCCTTTTCAATTTGTCATTCCTGGCATAGTAAACCAAGTGATTGTTGGTTCAAAATGGCCAATGCTAATGTATTTCAGCTCACTAATGCCTAGGATATTGATGTTTATGTGTTCCTTTTTTTTTTTTTTTAAACTTTTTATTGTGAATTGAGTGAAGGTTTACAGAGCAGATCTTAGTTTTATATTCAACAAATCATATACTTTGCTTATTTACTTGGTTGCAGTCCCCTCCATGCACCAACAGTTAACAGCATTTATCTCTACTTAATTTAACCACTGCATTTTTTCCTGTGTCTCGCCACCCCCATCATTTCTGGTTTTATATTGCCTGCCTTGTCTGTCACCTGTTTCAGCGTGTTTCTACCCTCTAGCGCATGAATCATTTCCTCCTCCCCCC
>NW_006408556.1:20272513-20281440 GCF_000296735.1 Chrysochloris asiatica
AAAATAAAAGAAACACAGGAATATATAATCCTGCAACCAAAGGGCACATTCTGGAAGACAGCTTCCTGGCTGCCGGCACATAGCCTTTCTCTTCCATGAGTCCAGAATCCTCAGCTGCTCTATCTCTCCATGCCATCACCTCTACCTCCATCCCTGGTGTAACTGCTTCTCTTGTCTCAATATATTTCACATTGTTGTTGCCAGATAAATCAGATCACAATCCAAGTACAAAATTCAAGACCCTTCAGAAATTGACTCCTAACTTATAGTTTGGTGCTTTCACTCCTTTTCCTGAAAACGTCACGTACCCTCCGAGCTTTGGCTCTCCACGGGTTTTGTGCTCAGCATTGACTGCTCAGATGCTATATATTCCTTAATTTTTTAACGTTTGAGAAACTCTGGTTTAATTATGATATAAAAATAATTTATTCTTAAAGTTATTTCTTAATTTCAGATTTGTCTCTTGTGATGTAGTTATTATCAAATGTGGACTTTGAATCCATTTATTTTAATACTTGGTGATAGCATCAGTCTTGTCTAGAAAATCTCATCATCTGAAAGATAAACCAAAAACCCAAACCCATGTTCAGTGAGTTGATTCCAACTTCTAGTTACCCTAATTGGGTTTCTCATACTGTAAATCTTTCTGGAGCAAACAACCTCATCTTTCTTCCATGAATGGCTGGTGGGTTTGAACTGCTGACCCTGTTGTTAGCCGTCCAATACTTGGCCCACAGTGCCACTATGCTCCTTATCTTAAGAGACAAATAGTCCTAAATTTAAGAACTATGTTGCTAACTTGACTATCTTCAGCCATAACAACTTTAATTCAGGTGGTAACTTTCCCTATTTTCTGAAATCAGTCAGTTGATCTTACAAACAAAATGGAAGACAGGGCATTTTTTATAAATTGATCTGTTACAAATCTCAACCATGATGGAATAACAGAGTTTACTTTTATTATTTAAACAGCTAGAGAACTGCACACAATATGAAACAGTTACTTTAAGATATTGAGCAAAAACTGTTCAGGACTGACATAAAAGTTGTTCTAGGTGAACCCTACAGGTAAAACTCCAAAAGCAGTTAAAACTCCTAGAAACAATTTATAGACAATGGAGAAGTGAAACAGAGTTGAGAACTGAGGACACAAGACAGGTCAAGGCTGCAACAATTTTTGGACAGAGTGCTAGGGTAGAAACAGTGTAGAGATAGTGCATAGAGATCTGTATAGGACTTACCATGCAGCACTGATTAGTCTACACATGTATGCAAGGAAACTTTCATAGCCAGAGGAAAGCAGTACATAAGTAATTTCTGGAACTCATAAATAATTCATGTTCCCACAACCGAGAATAGAAAGACCTCATAATGTACAAGATATCAGAGAGTGTCCATAATAGGGTAGGTTAAAAACTTAGACCCTAGACTCTGCACCTACTTTGAGAACAGACCCAATTAATCCCAGAACAAAGTTTTTGTTTTTATTGTGAATTTAGTGATAGTTTACATGGGAGAGCATCAGCGTTATATTCATCCTATCGTATTTCGTTTTCATTGCAATGATTACAAACCCCTCCATGCATCATCATTTGCTTCCATTCCCTTGGGGCTTTTTTTTTTTTTTTTGATGTACACTGAAGTACTCAGGAATATATAACCATAACCATTCAAACAACCAAAGGGTATAATATATATACCCTGCACTCCAGTCCCCCCAGCCACCAGCACACAGCCCCTCTTCCTCCTTGAATCTAGAGTCCCCAGCCGCTCTGTCTCACCACATCATCATCTTTGCCTCCATCTCTGGTGTTGCTGCTTCTCTGGATAGGGTCCCACACTCTGCTTTTCTCCCTTGATGAACCCAGGGTCCTCAGCTCCTGGACTGCAATATCATCCACTCCTCTTCTTTTGTTATAAAATGTCTACATTTACATTTCCAGCACTCACAGTCAGTCTTGATATCAATTTTTCATTATTGAACCACGAGTTTTATCCCCATCTCCTTTCATCAGTCCTGTCTAGACAGCCACTCAGTGGAGATTCTACCTTCCCCTATACCCTCTGAAACTAATCTTCCTCTTGAAAACTTGTAAGCCAGTCACTTCATGCCTTTGTTTGCTTCCTTCCCCCCCCCCCCCCTCCCCCAAATTTTGGGTAGCCAATGTCTAAGTTGCCCATCCCTGTCAACCCTTTGTACAGAGGGGCGTGGAAATGATCCTTGCTGTAAAGATTCCTCTTCTCTTTTAAGCTACTACATCCATAAGTATAGATCAGGTTCATTAAATTGTAGCAGATTATACTCCCCCCGCCCCTTTTTTTTTTCTTCCTCTAGTCGATTTTTGATCATCCAGCCATTGAAACTAGGTCAAATGGGTACTATCTGCAAGTATGGGCATTATTGTGCATCTCCCCTCACTTCATATCAGCTGGATGCTTCATTCTCTGCTGTAATCCTCTGTGATTATGTCCCTGTCCATAGGCTCAGGAGTCCCTGTGAGTTACTCTTGCTGGGAAAATGTAGGCACATACTAAGAATACATTAATGATACCTGAGACTGTTGGTGTGGCACTGCTAACTGCAATTTAGCAAACCCACCAGCTACTCCTTGGAAACACTGTACAGGGTTATTATTATTCAGAACTGACTCAACAGACTTAGCAACAGCAAGAGGAGACTCCAGATTTTGAGTGCTTGATCAGCTGATTTCTGGGACTTTTCAGTGCCAGTAATTGAATAGTGACGTTTACTCTTAATCTTATTGAAAAAAGGTAACGGGGCTCTATTTCCTACATAAAATTTACCTGTTACAGAAGGTGATTGATGAGTTGTTGGTCCCTCTCCCCCTCAAAAGGTTTAGGAGTATCATTAATTCACTCATTCATTGAACTGGCTATTTATTTTAACAATTATTGTCTTATTCTCGTTCTCTGGTCAGTCATTACAGAAAGGGCTCACAGCTTCAGCCATCATTCGTGTGCTGTTGCTTTTCATTATTTGATTGGATTTATCCACATTTCTTGCTTTCTTTGTACTTCATTACTTTCACATTTTACATTTTATGCCTAAAAAATAAATTAAAAAAAAAATCTGTTTTATGGAAGATCTAAATAAGAACATTTATTTGCTTTACTTTTGTTCAAGAATATCTCCTTTCTCCTTATTCTTGAAAGATATTTTGTCTTACGTAAAATTTAAGTTGGCAGAATATTAAGTTGGTCTTGATACTGCTTAAAGTAGAACTCTTTTTTTTTATATATGTTTTATTGCAAATTATGTGATACTTTATATGAGAGAACATTAGCTTTACATTCATCCTATTGTATATTGTTTCATTGCCATGCTTACAATCCCCTCCATGCATCATCAAACAACCAGAGGGTGTACCCTGCAAGCCTTCTCCCTGGTTATCAGCACACAGCCCCCCTCTCTCTCTGGGTCTAGAGTCTCTAGCTATTCCCTCTCCATGTCATTGTCTCTGCCTCCATCTCTGGCATCACTGCTTCTCCAGGTAGGGTCCCACATTCCGCTCTTCTCCCTTGATGGTCACAGATACCTCCGCTCCTAGACTGCAAAGTCAACCACTTCTCTTGTTGTGCTACAAAATGTCTACCTTTACATTTCCAACCCTTACAGACAGTCCTGATAGCAATTATTCACTATTGTGCCACATGAGAGCCGTCCCTATCTCCTTTCATCAGCCCTGTCTAGACAGATTGGATACTACTCAGTGGAGATTCTGCCTTCTTCCGTGCCCTCTGCATCTAGGCTCCCTCTTGAAAGCTTGTAAGCCAGTCACTTCTTTTCTTTGTAGACCCCCATTTTGGGTAGACAGTGTCCAAGTTGTCCATCCCTGTCTACCTTGTGTATTGAGGGGGTGGGAATGATCCTCTCTGTAAAGATTTGTTCCCTCTTTTGAGCTACTGCATCCATAGGTATAGGTCAAGTTCATCAAATTGTATCAGATTACTCTTTTTTTCCTCTTCTTTCTTCTGGTTGAGGTCTGATCATGCAGTCATTGAAGCCAGGTCAAGTGGGTATTATCTGCAAATGTGGGTGTTCTTGTGCATATGCCCTCTCTTCTTTATCAGCTGGATGCTTCACTCTCCACTCTAGTCTTCTGTGGCTATGCAACTGACTCTGGCCCCAGCAGTCCCCCAGGTCTTGTCACACTGCTGTCCAACCAGGTCTCCACCCATGTTCACAGGAGCCTATTGAACATGGTCGGGCTTAGCTTGCTGCTTCATTTCTGTTTTTCCCTCATTTCCCCTTATCGGTGACCAGCGTGGTCACCAGTCAGAGCGCATGTCTGCTCATGTATTCCCATTGAGTCTTAGTCTTGGAAGGGGGTTTGCCCTGAGGGGACCTGACCACTTGCCTTGATGTCTCTTGGGTGAGCAATTTGCTTGTTCTTAAAATAGTCAGTTGGACTGTCGTTATTGTTTTGTATTTTTCTTGTCCGTCTTTCTTTCAAGAAATATCTTCCGTTCTTCTAGCTGCTCCAGGCTGGTCTACTTTTCTTTTCCAGTGGAAATTTCCCACCTGAGAAGACTCTAGGTGGGGCTCAGGATTCCCTCTATGGTCTTATGCAGTACAGAGACTCCACAGGAAGCCTCCTTCCCTGGGCATTTTAGGTATTCCAATCAATTATAGGCAGAAGAGCTTTCTGTGGTGATATTTAAGGCTATTCCTAAATAGAATTCTTGAGGCATTCATTAAGTATCTTTGATTAGTCATTATTGTTGTTCTTCAGTGCAATCAAGTTGGTTTCAACTCATAGCAACCCTGTATAGGGTTTCTGAGAAGCAGCTGATGGGTTTGAACTGCAGATCTTATGGTTCACATAGATGGTTAAATTTTTATTCATATTTGTTAGTGATTTGCTATGTTCTCTAAGACCTTGATATAATTTCTTTACTTTCATATGGAATTAAAATCAGGGCCAGCATGCTTAAGACTTTTAAGAGCATTTGTTATTTTAAGTACGGAACTCAAATGCTTTTTTTGTCTGTGACACAATATATAGTAAGTAAAATGAATTAAGAGCTGTGTCAGTGCTCCACTGCATTTCATATTCAGTGTGCTTACCAGAATGGCAATGACACTTAGTGCTAATGTTCTACAAAGAGCACTACAGTTTAATGGCTCTTTACTACTTCAACTTGAATCTAAAAATAATATTTACTACTCAACAAGTGGCAGTCAGTATTCTTTATTTACACTTACTCACACATGAAGTACACTTTCAACTGAATATTAAATTCACAATAACATGAAATTAGTCAATAAGGCTTTACAAAGCTTGTACTAGAGATTTTTTTTATTAAACAGTAAAAATTTATTTTCATTTATAAAAGTGATACTCTGATCATTGCTAGTTGATCAGTTTTGTTACTGATACTGAAGAAGTTACGAGAGGCTTTGAAAGTTAACAAAGTGTGCTGATCAGAAAAGTAAAGGTGGTTCCAGGTCTCAGAAAGAGCATGTGAAGAGGATAAGAGAAGGCATGCCGTACTCAGGAATGGCTGTAGGTATCCTAGGAATTATGGTGAAGTGCCCATAGCGACCCTGTATAGGGTTTCCAATGAGCAGCTGGTGAGCTTGAACCACCGACCTTGCAGTTCAAATGACTTTGCAGTCTGATGCATTAGCCCACAGCACCATACCAGGACTAGTTTTGAGAAATTAAACTGGAAAGGAGCTTAGTGCCTGAGTGTCTTTACAAAATATCCTGATGTGTAGAATCCTCATTGACTCCTGTTGTGCCGATGTTAACAGGATAAGTCCTGGACTGCTAACCACAAGTTCAACTATTAGCTGCTCCTTAGAAACTCTGTACAGGGTTCCTGTGAGTCAGAACCGTCTCAGAGGCACTTAACAACAGCAACAATAAGGACCCTCTTCAGACCAGTTAAGTCAAGAATTTTTGTAGTCACTCAGGTTTTAGTATCTGAAAGCTCACCAGATGCTTCTTGTCTGAAGACAAAGTTGTGAACCACCTGTGTAGACCATGCAAGGCCTTTTAATTTTATGGTAAGGAGGATATTTTTACTATTCATTTATAATTTATTCTGTTCCAGAAAGGATGTGAACTATTGTGATAGGGGTTCAGAATTTATACTATAGAAAAGATAAAATGTGTGTGTGTGTGTGTGTGTGTGATATAAACATGGCACATTAACTTAATATGTTTGAAAACTTCATAATGCAATTGGGAAGAAATTGGCAGGGTTGGGGGGAAATCATCTTACATTGTTTTCTTGTCAAAATGATCCTCTCTTGGATATATTCACTTCAGTTAGTCAACCAGGTTTTCAGTAATTTGGCCCCTTGCTGACTTGGTTAATCAGTGTGATACTTTTACTCTTTTCTTGTTCACTGTAGGCAATACAACCCCACCACTCTTTGATGGTCAGAAATACCATTTATTTCCCCCCCATGGTAACATGGTACAGAAACCTTTTCTGGAATCCTTCTTTGGAATTCTACTCTCTGAATCTTGTCATGGCTTGTTTCTTCTCATTTTTCAGGTTCCAGCTTAAAATGTCTCCCTGGCATTAATCTTTTATTGTGACTGCTCCATCCCAAAGTACATGTTTTGCATTATTATCTGTCATATAATAGTTTATTTATTTATTTATTTATTCATTCATTTGCTTATTGCCCTGCTCTCACACTTGACTAAAGTATCAGAGCACTGTGTGTGTTGTGTATATGTGTGGCTCTTTCTCTCTCTCTGTGTGCAAGTTATTTGCTGTTGATTCTCTAGTACCGTCCGTGGTACTTTTCATAGCAGACATAAATGCATACGGAATACTCAGTACAGTATATTTTTTATGTGCTCTGAAATATTTTCTCCACTCATGTGACATTTCAGGTTTATTTTTCTGGAAACATACTGTGCTTTGTGGATAAGTGTTGTGTTAAGTGGTAGAGATAAAAGAATACTCAGTGCAATATATTTTTTTATGTAATCTGAAGTATTTTATCCACTCATGTGACATTTCATTCAGCTTTATTTTTCTGGAAACATATTATACTTTGTGGGTAAGTGTGGTGTAAAGTGGCAGAGATAAAAGGAAGTTGGGTATTTTAAGAGCAAAGAAAAAAAAATCTTTACTCAAACTAATTTACACAATAGAAAAATGAAGTCCTGGTGTGGCGTTCTAGAAAAATAGTCCTACATAATTTGATTCAGAAGTAGGAGTTGTATGATTCGTAACTTTGTTGTAATCATATGAAGAGGTGGAATTGGGTGAATCAGCCCCTGTCTTCTGAAGATGTTGAGAAATATTTAGGTTCCATAGTGGTTACGAATCGGGCTGTGAACCTTAAGGTCAGCGGTTCGAAACTACCAGCCGCTCCGTGGGAGAAAGATGAGGCTTTCTACTCCCTTAAGGATTTACACCCTCGGAAACCCTGTACAGGGTCGCTATGGGTCGGAACCGACTCGAAGGCACTTAACAACAACAACAAACCATAAACAAAGGTGATTTAGGGTCTACATTGTTGTTGTTAAAGTGCTGTCATAGAAAGTATAGGGTTTCGTAGGAGCAGTATGTTACCAGATCTTAACTGATTGAATCCTGCTGGGAAAATGAGGTAGGAAATACGGACTACAACAGTTTTCAGGGGAAAGATTTCATTAATTCAGGTGTTGATGTAGAATTTGATAAGAATACAATGGACCTTTGCTAGGAGTATGTATTCGTTGTTTATTTGGAGTTATTGTTTTGGAAGTTATCTATTAAATGTATGGATATGGTTGCCCAAGAACATTATTTAAAGTGAGAATAGGAAGAGAGCTTAGCATAGAGTCTTATTAACATACCCACCAAGAATGACAGTGGCCAGTAGGATCCATTCCATTGGGAATTCAGATATTGGTGATACCAGAAATTGTACTTAATGTATGTTCAAAGTAATGTAGGATTGATAGATTTGTTGGAACTAGAAACTATATAAATATATGCATAAGTTATTTTAGTATTAATTTATATGCAAATCTAAGTGTGTGTGTATGTATACAGATACACACACGTGTTTTATTTTTAAAAATAGAATATAGCTGAAGACTAAAGAGAAAAAATGCTGAAAAATATAGAAAAGGCCATAAGAGACACATAAACATGGAATTGGTGGCTCACAGAGAGAAGAGAGACAAAAGCATTAGTCATGTTTGTAGATATAGTTGTTGTTGTTGTTATGTGCCGTGGAGTCGGTTCTGACTCATAGTGACCCTGTACAGGGTTTCTGAGGCTGTAAATCTTTAGGGGAGCAGAAAGCCTCCTCTTTCTCCCGTGGAACAGCTGGTAGTTTTGAACTGCTGACCTTGCAGTTCACAGCCTGATTCGTAACCACTACGCTACCAGTAGATATAATAGTTAGGAATTTTCCAAAGGCAGTGAAAATCAAGCCAGACAGTCAAGAGTACTATGAAATCCAGCTTGTATATATGTAAAGAAAACTATACCTGTATGTGTTATAATCATAACCATGTTGTTGAAAGCAAGACGGAACATATTGTAAGCAGCCAGACAATAAGGCACATTAACTTCAGAGAAGTAAAAACAGACTGATAGTTGCTTATTGGTAGGAGAAATAAAAGGAAACCAGAGACAATGGAATGATATTAAATTACTTAATATTTGTGAACCTAAAATTACATCTTCAGTGAGACTGTCGTCAGAAGTGAAGATGAAATGAAAACATTTTGGACATTAAAAAAAATTTATCCCCAGCAGTCTAGTACTCAGCTATTCAAGGGTGTTCTTCAGGCAGAAGGGAAATGATTCAGCTGTAAAGTTGGAGATACAGAAATGAAGAACAACAATATAAAGTAACTTATATATAGCTCTATAAGTCAAAGATGTCTGTTGTAATCTATAGAATGACTACTAAAAATAATTTATAATTAATAAGCTAA
>NW_006408556.1:20281540-20321867 GCF_000296735.1 Chrysochloris asiatica
TGTAGCTACTCTGTGTAAGAAAAGACCTGCCAATAATGGAAATGTTGGAAGTTTGTACCCTGTAGCTACTCTGTGTAAGAAAAGACCTGCCAATATGTTCCCTTAAAGATCACAGCCTAGAGAACTCTATGAAGGTATTCTACTCTGCCACATGAAGTCACACAACAAAAAACACAAGAACAAGCTAATACTAAAGGGGAAATGAAAAAAATAAAATTATTATGTAGAAGGCAAACAAGGTGAAAAGATGGCATATAGACAGTGCAAGATAATAGCAAATGCTAAGTGGTTATATAAATGTAAATAGATTTAAGTATTTCAGTTAGATGGATGAAATAGAAAGAAGAAAAACCAACAATAACTGTCTAACAAGAGACACACCTTAATGCTAAGGATTCAGGAAAGATTAAATTGAAATGTCAGACAAAGCTATACTAGGCAAACACTGATGAAAAGGAAGCTTTGCTAGAATTTAAGAGAGCATTAAAGGCCATGTGATTGATTACAAAGCTGTTACAGCACTGGAGAAACAGTGTTGGTTAACTGATGGCCACATAAAATATTGATAAACCTTAACCTCTTCCTCATATTGAACACAGATTTGAATCTAGAAATAGATGAATTGGTGCTTTATGACAAAAGTTAATGCTACAGAGCAGTAGGAAAAGAATATTTCTCCAATAAATGATGCTAAATCAAACATGAACTCTACCTCATAACATACACAGAAGTTAATTCTTTATGAATTATGACTGTTGCTGTAAAGGTACAACAATGTTCTAAAAGATAACAGAAGCAAATATCTCCGTGTCCTGGGAATAGGGGCCTATTTCTTAAACAGGGCTCTATAAGACATTACCCACAGAGGAAAAGATTGATCATTTAATCTGTTTTAAAATTTGGAATGTTTGTTGATAGGAATTTGCCATTAGGAGAGTAAAAATGTACACCGCCAATGGAAAATGTATTTACAAAGCAAATAGAACAGACAAAATACTCAGATCCAGAATTACTACAAATTAATAAGAAAAGGTCAGTGCAGTAAAAAATAAATACAAGTTTTAAGTAGAAACTTGATTTTGGAGTGGAGTATCCACTCACCAGCTGCTCTGTTCATTGGAAACCCTATTCAGGGTCGCTATGAGTCGGAACCAACTTGATGGCGCTTAACAACAGCAACAACAATCCAGTCATCAAAAGCTGAAAAGTTTCCCAATTTCATTACTCATCAAGGAAATGTTACTTTAAATGACAATAAGACAACTGTACACTCATGAGAATTACTAATTTTAAGACTGATAATACTAAATGTCCAGGATACAGAATAAGCAGAACTCTGAGGCACCATTGGTGGGAGTAAAAATCGCTTTGTCTAACTAAGCTTGAGAACTAAAATGACATATGCCTATACCTAGTACCTTTCACTCTGGGTTATGTACCCATCAGAAATGTGCGCGCTACAAATATGCACCAAAAGACTCAAATAAGAAAGTGTATCCTAGTCCTGGGGAGGCGCTGTGGAATAATGCATTGGATGAACTGTAAGGTTGGTTTGAATTGCAAAATCGGCTGTTCAAGTTCTCTAGTTGCTCCTTGGAAACCCTGCATTTGGGGGTAGCTTTGAGTCAGAACTGACTTTAAGGCACTTAACAACAACATCATCCTAGCATTACTTGTATTGACCCTTAATTAGAAATAACACAGATGCCCATCATTAGAATTGGTCTTTTGAGGTATATTCATAAATTGGGATACCATATGTTGTTGGTAAATGTTGTCAAATCAGTTCCAACCCACAGCAATATGGGATACCATATATCAGTAGGCAAAAGTAATTTGTGGTGTTGGAAGACACGTTTGGGTAGGAATGATTGAGTAGTGATTGGGAAGAAACTGGGAGTAACATGAGGAGAACTTGAGAGATGTGGACGGTTTAGTTCTTGACCTTGGAAGTAGTTACTCAGTATTCGTGTTGTGGTGTCATGACTTGTCAAGCTTTGTAACTTAAGCTTCTGAAAATGTTATATTTTAATTTAAAAAGTTAAAATTCTGAAAGAAGTGCCAAGTATTGTCAGATGCCATAGAAATTTCAAGAGAGATCAAGACTGAAAACCATATTACAAAAACTAACCTATTGCCTTCTAGTCAAATCTGACCCTGTAGGGCAGAGTAGAATTGCCCCACCCGGGTTCCAAGGCTGGAATCTTTATGGAAGCACACTGCCACATCTTTCTGCAGTGTAGCGCTTATGGGTTTAGACCTTTTAGCTAGCAGCTGAGCCCTGAACCACTCACAGTATCAACCAGGACTTCTAGAAGACTGTTTTGAGGTTTGACAATTAAAGAAGTCAGTGCAGTCGTATGTTTGTAACATTTATTTTCACCATGCATTCTAGTGATATATGCGGAGGTAAATGCAATCACTGCCTTTTCAGAACAATTATATAGTTTTTATCTCATTAAAATAAATTATCAAGAGAATGAAAAGGCAGCCTACAGAATGGGAGAAGACAATGCAAATTTTATGTTCAGTAAAGGCCTAGTATGTAGAACATATAAAGAATCCATACCTCAACAACAAAAAGATCAATAGCCCAGTTGAAAATTAAGCAAAGGGAAAATGCTGCCCCTGTCACCCTCAACATGGAGACTTCACAATGAAGTGCTCAAAATGCCTCAAGTTGAAGCTGAAGGAGAAGGAGCTGCCTTAGGTGCTCATTCTGTCATCCCTGATGATGTCCTCTGTGGTAGTTTTGTCACTATCTAATCACTGGAGGAATAATTTTAAGATGTTGTTGTAAAACCTCCAGATGTTGGCTTCTATAGTTGATGAGCATGGATGTCACAGGCCAGTAGCATTCTTGGTCTACAGAATAAATGGATAGTATATTATAAAGTCCTGGTGTACAGCTGTAGAATAAGCACGGAATAGCTAACCACTAGGTCAAGAACTAAAATAGAATATGCCTATACTTAGGACTTTTCACTAGGTTGTATACCCAGCAGAAAGATGTGCTTCAAACCCATCAGCAGCTCTTCAGAAACCTATACAGAGTCACGATGACCTGGAAACAACTTGACGGCACTTAACAACATTATGGAAGGACTCACTTCCAGCTTTATGTTTGCAATAGGAAGTTTACGTTTAATGATCCTGGATCAGTCCAGGGTATCACAGCATTCCAAATCTAAATACATACCTTATACTCATTTGACATTATGGTGTTGGAGGAGAATATTGAAAGTGCCATGGGCTTCCAAAAGAACCAACAGATCTATGTTGGAAGAAGTGCAGCCAGAGTGCTCCTTGGAGGCCAGGATGGCCAAATTTTGTCTCTCCTACTTCAGACATATTGTCAGGAGGGACCAGTTGCTGGAGAAGGCTATCCTGTTTGGTAAGGTGGAGGGTCAGAGAAAAAAGAGGAAGACCCCCAGTGAGATGTATTGGCAGAGTGGCAGCATCAGTGGGCTCAAATGTGGTAACGATAGTGAGGTTGGCCCAGGATTGGGCAGTGTTGCATTCTGCAGTGCATAAGGTCGCTATGAGTTGGTACCGACTCGATGGCACCTAACAACAACAATTCATTTGACTTATCTGTGTTTTAATGAGTTTTATTATGACTAGAATATTCATGAGAATGAAACTGCTGGGCTATCTGATGAGTTAAATTACTGTTTGAGAAGCAAGCAATGTATATTAGATGTGTTCCTGTTAAAGAAGTTTTAAAGGCTGCATCTATCCTTGTATATGAAATGTGGAAAAGGATGAAAAGTGCAGAGAAAGAAAAATGTCGTGGATACCCATTCAAACTTGGACTAAAATTTTACTATTAAAGAAAGAAGCTTATTACAGTAGTTTTTCCTGATGACCTAGACTGATAACACCCAACGATGCTAAATGGCATTTTCTTCTTTGTTTTTTATTTCTTAGAGAAATATTTTATGTCTACAACTTTAACATTAAATAAAGTGATCAGTTTTTACAAGCCTTGAAGAAAAGAAAAGGAGGCAAAGGACTTAAATAGATATTTCTCCAAAAAAGATAATCATGAACAACAAACACATGAAAAAATGTTCAACATTTTTAGTGTTGTTAGCTGCTGTCGAATAGATTCTAAGCAGAATAGAACTGCTCCATAGGATTTTCTTGGAGGAGTCCTGGTGTGGCCCTGTGGGTTAATGTACTGGACTGTAAGGTCAGTTTGAACTGCAATGTTAGTGGTTCAAGCTCACCAGCCACTCCTTGAAAACCCTGTATAGGATTGCTGTTAGAACCAACTTGACGGCACTTAATATCCACAACAGTCTTAAGGAGAGGAGCCCTGGTGGCACACTCTCTCTAGTTAAAGTACTTTACTGCTAGTCAAAAGTTTGGTGGTTCAAACCCTCTAGGCTCCTCCACAGCAGACAGGTGTGACATTCGGCTTCTATACAGATTACGGATTTTGAAACAATATGGAACACTTTGTCTCTTTTCATGCCGGGTTGCTATGAGTCAGAATTGACTTGACAACAACGGGTTTTGGTTTGGAATCTTAATGTAAGCAGGTCACCAGGCCTATTGCCACAGTGGTGCTTGTTGGCTTTGAGCCACCAACCTTTCGGTTAGCAGGCCTGCTGAAACCATTTGTGCCACTCAGGATTCTCCTTGTTACTATACATCTGTTGGTCTTTTGGAGTCCTGGTGTAGCTCTGTAGGATAAGCACTCAACCACAATGTTGGTTTGAACCGCGGCGTTGGCAGTTCAAAGTCACCAGCCACTCTTTGGAAATGCTATATAGGGTCATTTTGGGTTGGAACCGACTCGATGACACACAACTGATCTTTTTTTTTTTTTGGCTTTTGAATGCTTATTAAGTATCCCATAATTTTCAGAATAGTCTTCATTTACAAGTTAAATATCTTCATTTTAGAAAATTAATGTATGAGATTCATTTGAAAAAATTAATTCACAATCGTGCATTGATTTATTATAATACACTTTGAAAATAGTTTATAATGTTAAAGGAAAGGAAAAGTTGCTTTTATTTATTTAAATAATTTGCCAATTTTTAGAAAGCTACTTTATTATCTTGTAAGAAGGAAAAGGATTCATTGATAATGAATCTGACCGATGGCCATCTACTTACCTAGGGATGATGACAAATTAAAAGTTAATATTGATGGCTGCATGATAACTCTTCAAGAAGTGTATTTAATTTGAAAAGAAAATAGATTTTTTTACTCTATGAGCATAATTGTATTCTCTGAAACCCTGTACAGGGTCGCTATGGGTCGGAACTGACTCGACGGCACTTCAACAACAAACATGTTATATTTTTACCTTATTTAAATTCATCAAACTTCATTTTGATCTAAGGAACAGAAAGCAGGGGGGCCTCTTCCAGGTCAGGCCACATAATGTGGTTATTTTGGTCATAAATATTTAGTGAATTTCTAGTCTTCTATAGCTGTCTTTCATTTGAACTGCAAGGTCCGTGGTTCAAGCTCACCAGCTGCTCCTTAGAAACCCTGTACAGGGTCACTATGGGTCGGAATCGATTCGATGACACTTAACAACAACAACAATAGCTGTCTTTATGAAAGATAGGACCTTCAACCCTGAGACTCACCTAAAATGCATATTCCTAGATTCTTCCCCAACGTACCAAATCAGAATTTCTGGGAATGGAGCCCTGCAATTTGAATTTTTAACAATCATCTCTAGATGATGCTTGTGCATAATAAAATTTGAAAGGTATTCCTATTTAGATTCATCTTCCTTTTCTCTGAAAATAACATCTTCCAGAAAACTAATTTTTGAGCCGTGAAACTGATGGTTTTAAAGCATAGAGACATAGTGACCATATATGGGGATATGGTTTAAGTAAACAGTTGATCTACATAACTAAATAAAACTAAGATATATAGTTAAATGAAAATTGATGTCTCTCTCTTGTCTCAGATTTTTCCACTTTGGCATTAACTTTTATAATTAGAAAACCTAAATAGTTTTCATTATTAATAAATTTTAAAATAATTTTATAATCATCAGATGAAAAATCAACTCTAGAACAGAAACCTCTTAAGCTAGCTGCTCCACAAGTCCCACCCAAGAAGCCTACTCCACCCACCAAAGCCAATAATTTATTGAGATCTCCTGGTATAGTGTATCCAAAGCGACCGGAAAAACCAGTTCCTCCACCACCTCCTATAGCCAAGTAAGTTTTCCCAATTTTAAATTAGCTTATTGATTTACCTATCATTTACCTAAATGCCTTGTTTGCCTTTATAAATCCAAAATGATTTTTAAATTATTTTCTGCATTTTCTCTATAGGTTGAAATTATTCTGTATTAATTATTTCACTCTAGGTATTCACTTGTTAAATCGTTTTTACACTTCTGATTATATTGTGATCAGTCTTAGGACAGATGTTTGTAGTTATGGAAATTGTTTAACAGAGCAGAAAGAAATCAGTGTTCTATGCTGTCAAATGTTTAATGTCATTAAACCACGTTTTAAAAAATGGTTGTGTTTCACTTACAAGTGATTTTTTTATATGTTTTTTTTTTCTCAATTCAGGGTTAATGGGGAAGTTTCTACCATCTCATCAAAATTTGAAACTGAGCCAGTATCAAAACCAAAGCTAGAATCTGAGCAGTTACCACTGAGACCAAAATCAGTAGAACTAGATTCCTTTGTAATGAAAAGCTCGAAAGAAACAGGTAAGTCAACATGTAGAAAGGTATATTTTTAAAAAGTTAATATAGTTTTCAGAAACTATTTAAAAATAAGAGACTTCTATATACATTTTGTATGTGGTTAGCTATAATGGAAATTTAAAAAATGTATGTAGCCAAAATTAAAAATGAAATGAAACTAAGAACTAAAAGAAAATAAATATCTAAGACCAAGTAATTTTTTGTGTGTGTGCTGAGATGGATGTTGAAAAATCATCTACCAATTAGTCTGTACGTTCACCACAGAATTACGATGTTGTTGTTGTTAAGTGCCTTAGAGTCAGTTCCAACTCATAGCCACCCTGAATAGGTTTTCCGAGGAGTGATGAGGTGGTACCACATTTAAATATGTTTTATTTTTCAAAGTTAAAAAATGAGATGATTTTGTCTTTCAGTATCAGCACTTTATTAGTTATTGTTACTAAGTGCCGTCAGATTGACACCCGAGTCATAGTGACCCTATACAGGGTTTCTGAGGCTATAAATCTTTACAGGAGCAGAAAGCCTCATCTTTCTCCTGCAGAACCAGCTGGTAGTTTTGAACTGCTGACGTTGATGTTAACAGCCTGATTTGTAACCACTACGCTATCAGAGCTCCTTCCATTAGCACTTGTGGTTGATGTTAAGTGCCATCGAGGCGATCCTGACCCATAGCAACCCTGTGTAGGGTTTCCAAAGAGCAGCTGGTGAGTTTGAACTGCCAACCTTGCAGTTCAAACGGCTTTGCAGTCTGGCACATTAACCCACAGCACCACACCAGGACTCCTCCATCAGCACTAGACAATGTTTAAAAAGAATGTTTTTATTTCTCCACTTCTCTGGAAGAGTTTAATTTCCCTTGCAAAAATGTAGGCTTTTTATGATTCTCATATGTATCCGCAGGCTTCACTTCTTAATGTTCTCTAAGCTTCAGGACTGATTTCTCAGGCCACTGTTTTTGTTGTTGTTAAGTGCCATCGAGTCGGTTCTGACCCATAGCGACCCTGAACAGGGTTTCCGAGGCTGTAAATCTTTACAGGAGCAGATAGCCTCATCTTTCTCCTGCGGAACCGCTGGCAGTTTCGAACCGCTGACCTTGTGGTTCATAGCCCGATTCGTAACCACTATGCTACCAGAGCTCCTTGTTGTTGTTGTTGTTGTTAAGTGCCGTCGAGTCGGTTCCGACCCATAGCGACCCTGAACAGGGTTTCCGAGGGTGTAAATCTTTACGGGAGTAGAAAGCCTCATCTTTTTCCCGAGGAGCTGCTGGTAGTTTCGAACTGTTGACCTTAAGGTTCACAGCCCGATTCGTAACCACTCCTTAATCATCTTTATTTCTCTACTTCGAACTTTTTTCAAGTCTTTGTACCCATTCTTTGCAAAATACTAAACTTGCAACAAAAAAGTCTTGATACAAGATCTAGCAATTAATAAACAGTACCATGCAATCAGTTATACTGGTGGTGGTTACTGTATAATGCTTTGCATTTGCTTTTAGTTTCTACTTTTTCTATGCACTTTCTCATATTTTTCTTATTTTATCTTTACAATAATTATAGGAGGCTTATGATATTTTTCCTTATTTAGCATCTAAGGAAAGTAAGCTATGTTGTTAAGTGCTGTCGAGTCAGTTCCGACCCATAGCGACCCTGTATAGGGTTTCCAAGGAGCTGCTGGTGAGCTTGAACTGCCGATCTTGCACTTCAAAGGGCTTTGCAGTCTGGCGTGTTAACCCACAGTGCCACACCAGGACTCCTAAAGTAAGCTATAGAGAGATGAAATGTCCAACGTTACGTAAATCAAAAGAGAACTCTTTAAAAAAAAAACCCTTTATATAAAGTATTTGATGATACTCTTTAAAATGTTAAAATCTGTCTTAATATTATAATTTTTAGCTTCAGTATTATCATTTGCTATTTATATTTTAACTTGAAGCCCAGTTACACTTAGCTGGTTTTTCTGTGATCATTTTGTAATATGTGCTATTCTTGAGTTTTTTTCTCTTCAGTTTGCCAGTGTGAAAGCTCTGACTTAAGCATGTCCTCCTTGATTCTTTCAATGTGAATGCTTTTTAGAGTCTTTCCTTACATATTTGTATACTGCCTGCTCTAAATGAAGCCATATGCATTACTAGTTTCTGAGAATTGAGATGTTGGTTGCATGTTAGAACATGTCAGTATGTTTTGACTGGTGAAAATTGTTCTTATTTACTATTATGTAAAGAAAAAAAATCTTTATGACTTTAGAAAAAAATCCTATGTTCCTTTTTATTAAAGATAGGAGTGAAAAATAAAATTCTACCTGGTTATATTATGTTATGATTTAAAGTATAGCTAGAAGTCTGTTTTCAAAAGTAATTACTGGAGGAAAAAAGTTAGTTTACATAGTTTTTAATCTGGAAAGCAAAACATCAGTTGATAACCATCTTTTGAATGTCTCTTATTTTTTACATCCTTTATCACAAAAGTCTTAAATTTGATAGGAAGGAGTAGTAATTAGTCTTGTGTTTGTTTTTATGTTTTGTATTATATGTAAACATTTGCTTATTATGTTTATTTGAAGGTATTAGAAAGTTTTAAAGCATATGTAAATTACAAGAAATCCACTTTTTAAAAGTTTCCTGTATACTGTCACCAGTGACCTTTGTTCCCTTTGCTACAGTTTTATTTACCAATGTCAAACTAATTGGTACTTGAGTATTACAGAGTTTTTTGGTCCCATTCCTGTCTTAACTTACATTTATTGCCATTATTTTTTGTTTCAAAAACAAAGAGACTTTATGGAACGTTTGAAAACTTCTAGTTTGTGTTTTATTTTTTTTCCATCAAATAATTAGATTCTAATAAGATGAATGGAAGTTCAAAGCTGTAGATCTATAATCCATTCCAGTGAATGCCTAAACTGCTGTTCTTTATTGCATCGACTGTCAGCCTGGTTTTGGAGTACCCACTTTTGCATATCTTGTAAAACTCAGAAATGCATATTTGGGGAATTGAGTTTATAGTAAGCAGTAGGTATTTACTAAGCAAGCTGTAATATTCTCAGTACTGTTTTAGGGAAAATCTTATGCTAACATAAGAAAGACATCATTGGTGGCAGGAAATATCCATTTTTCCAAACCCGAGTTCAGAGGGTCTTCTTTACTTACTGTTTTTATTAGAATATCACTAGTTCTTAATGCTTGCACTTTAAAAGTGTTTTACCTCTCTTCTGGAGATGCTGACACTTCATATTCAGCATTAAGTTTGACACGTCTTTTAATTTATAATTTTGAATTGGCTTGAGGTTTAAAAGTTTTTTAAAAGTAATATATGAAGTGACCCCATAATATATGCATTAGAACACTTAAAACATATCCCTTATTGCATTAAAACTTTATTAGGAACTTCATTATTATATAAAATATTTTGTGATGAAATCATATGGTAAAAAGTACACTAAACTACTTTTTTTTAATGTGAACTTTATTTATTACCTAATGGGTATTGTATGCAAGTTTAATCTTTCTTCATCAGTCCTCTCACTTGCAATTAAATGATGTAGTGTATCTACTAAGAATCCCCACTTGTTGTTGTTGTGAAGTGCCGTTGAGTCAGTTCCGACCTATAGCGACCCTGTATAGGGTTTCTTTCCAAGGAGCAGCTGGTGAGCTTAAACCGCCAACCTTGCATTTCAAACAGCTTTGCAGTCTGGCTCATTAACCCACAGCACCACACCAGGATTTCCTACTGGATAGTAGTTAATCACTTGGCTAATAAAGGTCTACTTTTCAAATCCACCATCTGCTTCTGTAAAGATTTATAACTTGTAAACCCTATCGGGGTAGTTTATTTTGTCCTTAAGGGTCAATCAATGTTAAGTCAGTATGGACAAGTGGTTTAGTTTTAGGATATCTACTACACTTATTAGAATGCTCGACATGGAAGTTATTACAAATGTTATTTTCCTTCTTTCCTCCCTTCTCCATTTTAAACCCATTTCATATTTTTTCTTCTCTAATCCATTGTTGTTATTGTTATTAAGTGCTTGTAACATAGTTGTTGTTGTGAAGTACCCTAGAGTTGGTCTCACTCATAGTGAGCCTGCACAGGGTTTGTGAGGCTGTAAATCTCCATGGGAGCAGAACACCTCATCTTTCTTTCGCGGAACCACTGGTAGTTTCGAACTGCTGACCACTATGCTACCAGAGCTCCTTTGTAACATAGTAGATTATCTAATGATTTGTTGTTGTTAGGTGCCTTCGAGTTGGTACCAACTCATAGCGACCCTATGCACAGAAAAATGAAACATTGCCCAATAATGGGCCAACCTCATTACTGTTGCCATGCTTGAGTTCATCAATGATGCCACTTGGCCAGTCCATCTCGTTGGGGGTCTTCCTCTTTTTCTCTGACCTTCACCTTACCAAGCATGATATCCTTCTCCAGCGACTGGTCCCTCTTAACAATATGTCCGAAGTATGAAAGACGAAGTTTGGCCATCTTGGTCTCCAAAGATGGATCTTCCAAAATGGATCTGTTGGTTCTTTTGGCAGCCCATGGCACTTTCAATATTCTTCTCCACATCATAACTCAAATGCATCAGTTCTTCTACGGTCTTCCTTATTCACTGTCCAGCTTTCACATCCATATGAGGTTATTGGAGATACCATGGCTTGGGTCAGGCACACTTTAGTCCTCAAGCTGACATCTTTGCTCTTCAACACTTTAGAAAGGCCTTGTGTGGCAGATTTGCCTAATGCAATACGTCATCTAATTTCTTGACTGCTGCTTCTGTGAGTGTTGATAGTTGATCCAAGAAGAATGAAGTCCTTGACGATGTCAATCTTTTCTCTGTTTATCAGAATGCTGTTTATTGGCCCATTGGTGAGGATTTTTGTTTTCTTTACATTGAAATGCAATGCATACCGAAGGCTGTGCTCTTATGATCTTAATCAGTAAATGTTTTAAGTTCTCCTCACTTTCAGAAAAAAGGTTGCCGTCATCTGCGTATCACAGGTTGTTAATGAGTCTTCCTCCAATCCTGATGCCACATTTTTCTTCATATAACCCAGCTTCTTGGATTATTTGCTCAGCATACAGTTTGAATAAGTATGGTGAAAGAATAACCTTGTCGCACACCTTTCTTAATTTTAAACCATTCGGTGTTCTCATGTTCTGTTCAAACAACTGCTTCTTGGTCCAGGTACAGATTCCTCATGAGCACAATTAAGTGTTCCGAAATACTCATACCTTGCAGTGTTTGTTGTCCATAGCGTTTGCGTGGTCAATAAAGCAAACATCTTTCGGATATTCTCTACTTTCAGCCAAGATCCATTGGATATCATCAATGATATCTCTTGTTCCACATCCTCTTCTGAATCCTGATTAAACCCCTGGAAGTTCTCTGTCAGTGTATTTTTGCAGCTGTTTCTGTATTACCTTTAGTCAAACTTTACTCGCGTGGGATATCAAAGAGATTGATGATTTCTGCATTCTGTTGGGTCACTTCTCTTTAGAATGGGCAAAAATACGGATCTTTTCCAATCAGTTACCCAGATAGTCGTCCTCCAAATTTCTTAGCAGAAATGAGTGAGTGCCTCCTGCGCCGCCTCACTTTCTTAAAAGATTTAAATTTTTATTCCATCAATTCCTGGTGCCTTGTTCTTTGCCAATTCTATCAATGCACCTTGGACATCCTCTTTCAGTTTCATTGGTTCTTGATCATAAGCTACTTCTTGAAATGGTTGAACATTAACCAGTTCCTTTTGGTACAGTGACTCTATTTATTCCTCCCATCTTCTCTTGATGCTTTCTGCATTATTCTTGATTTGTGCAGAGAATCTTTCAATAACAAAAGTCAAGGCTTGAATTTTTTCTTCATTTCTCCTAGCTTGAGAAATGCTGAGCGTGTTCTTCCCTTTTGGTTTTCTGATTACAGATCTTTGCACAGTTTGCTGTAATATTTGGCTTTATCTTCTTGAGCTAATCTTTGAAATTTTCTGTTCAGCTCTTATACCTCCTCATTTGCTTTAGCATCTCTACGTTGGAGAGCAAGTTTTAGTGTCTCTTCTGACATCTGGTTTGACCTTATCCTCCTTTCTTGTCTTCTTAATGACTTTGCGCTTTTTTTCATGTATGATGTTCATCCCACAACTCAGGTTGTGGTTTCAAGGTCTTTGGTCTTCAGTGTTTAATGTATCAAATCTGTTCTTCAGATGATCTCTAAATTCAAGTGGGATATATTCAATATCATATTTTGGCTCTCATGGACTTGATTTCATTTTCTTCAGCTTCAGTTTGAATTTGCATTCCAGACAAAAATAGACTCAGAAGAAGCAGTGACAAACTACTTCCGAATATTTAGCATTGAAACCTTATGAATAACAGAGAAGCACTGTCAGATATAGTGCCAGAAAATGAGCCCCTCAGGTTGGAAGGCTCTCAAAATGCAACTGGGGAAGAGCTGCCTCCTCCAAGTAGAGTTGACTGTGATGACACGAATGGAGTAAAACCCATGGGAGAAAAGCCCGTGGGACATTCGTTTGCTGATGGGGCATAACTCAAAAGGAAGAGAAACAGCTGTAAACATCCATTGAAAATCAAAACATGGAATGTATAATGTATGAATCTGGGAAAATTGGAAGTTGTTAAAAATGAAATGGAACGCATAAACATCAATATATTGGGCATTAGTGAGCTGAAATGGACTGGTATTGGCCATTTTCAATCTGACAACCACATGGTTTACTTTGCTGGAACTGACAAATTGAAGAGGAGTGGTGTTGCATTCTTTTGACAAAAAGAACATATCCAGATCAGTTACGAGGTACAACTCAGTCTGTGATAGGATAATATCCATGTACCTACAGGGAAGATCAGTTATTATTCAAATTTACGCACCAACCACTAAAGCCAGTGAGGGTGAAATAGAAGAATTCTACCAACTTCTTCTATCTGAAATTGGTCAAACATGCAATCAATATGTAGTGATCATTACTGGTGATTGAAATGCACAGGTTGGGAGCAAAGAAGAAGGATCAGTAGTTGGAAAATATGGCCTTGGTGATAGAAATGATGCTGGAGAACGCATGATAGAATTCTGCAAAACCAATGATTTGTTCATTTCAAATACCTTCTTTAGACAGCATAACAGACGACAATACACATGGACCTCACCAGATGGAACACATAGAACTCAAATTGACTACATCTGTGGAAAGAGAGAATGGAAAAGCTCTATATCATCAGTGAAAACAAGGCCAGAGGCAGACTGTAGAACAGATCATCAATTACTCATATGCAAATTAGAACTGAAGTTGAAGAAAATGAACACAAGTCCACAAGTGCCAAAATATGACCTTGACTATATCCCACCTGAATTTAGAGATCATCTGAAGAAGCTGAAGGAAATGAAAACAAGTCCACGAGAGCCAAAATATCTTAATGATTATTCCCTTTAATTCCTTTAATAAATTCCTTAAGTGTTTTATACATTGTTGTCAACTGCTGTCAAATTGTTTCCAACTCTTAGCCACCCTGTAGAGAGTTTCTGTGGAGCGACTGGTGGGTTTGAACCACTGACCTTGCAATTAGCCTTCTCTTGCTTATCCTACAGTGCTTTTGTTGTTGTTGCTAAGTGCTGTCAAGTAAATTCTGACTCATAGTGACCCTGTATAGGGTTTCCAAATAGTACCTGGTGAGTTTGAACTGAAGACCTTGCCATTCAAACTGACCTTGTAGTCCAGTGCATTAACCCACAGCATCACACCAAGATATCAGAACATGGTTTCCTGATTTTACTGTAAGGTAGGATTTACAAATTTATCCAGCCACAGAGTGGGTGGTTGTGGTTATGTTCCGTGGAGTTGGTTCCAACTCAGAGCGACCCTTGTACAGGGTTTCTGAGGCTGTACATCTTTACGGGAGCAGAAAGCTCTTCTTTGTCCCGCGGAAGAGCTGGTAGTTTTGAACTGCTGACCTTACGGTTCATAGGCCCATTCATAACCACTACGCTACCAGAATCCTGGTGTGGCGCTGTGGGTTAACGTGCCATACTGCAAAGCTGTTTGAACTGCAAGTTCGGCAGTTCAAGCTCACCAACTGCTCCTTGGAAACCATATGCAGGGTCGCTATGGGTCGGAACCGACTTGACGGCACATAACAACAACAGAGTCGGGGAGGACTTAAAAAAAGTTAAGGAGGAAAGTCTATTGTCTTCTTTTTTAAATTGTAAATTGAAGGTTTACAGAAAAGATCATCAGTTTTACATTCAACAAATCATATGCTCTGTTTCATCTCAGTGATTGCAATCCCGTCCATGCAACAACATTTGTCTCGCTTCTTTCCTATGGGTTGTTGTTATTAATTGCCATTGAGTCAGTTCCAACTGAGGTGTTGCTGGTGAGTTTGAACTGCTGAACTTGCTGTTCAAGCCAAGTTATGGCCCTATGCTTGTCCTATACCAGGACTCCATGTACAAATAACCTCTTTCAACCTCATATGTGAAATTGTGGGCTATATAAATACGTATATATTCCACTCTTCCTCCCAAACTCATTTAGCCTGTGTCTCTGTTCATACATCTACACACAGAACACTTTTGTTCCAAGGTTGTCTGTGTATCACTATTTACCTCTATCCCCTTTAACCCATGCATACCTGTCTCTGTCTGCACCTGTCATTTTTCTGCCACCCTGCCTCTTTTCATATGTTGCCTTCCCTGCCACTCAAGTAACATGTCCCTCTACCCTCTAGCCAGTGATTATTGTCTTTTAATTGTCCCACTTGAATTTAATTTTTGAAGCTCCCTTGTATAAATTGACTTTTGTACATATAGAAAAAGCATAGGGATTCTAGGGATTCTCATGCTATTAGGTCACTTCTTTTTTGATAGGATGAAGTAACTTAAATTCTTCATATATGTTTTCATATATGATATAATGCTTTAAATTGCAAAGCAATTTGGACACCCATGTCTTATTTTTTGTGTTTTTTTTTTCAAATACTTGCTTAGAAATTGTTTTAAGGAAAATCTGCTTCCACTGCTGCTAAATTGTACAGCTTTTATGGTGCAAATATTTCTAAAATAATAATTTTTCAGGTATGTAAAGTTGTTTCAGGTTACTTTGAAGTACAAAATGGAAAATACAGTAGTAACATAGGTATTTCTTTGAGAGCACACAGATGATGAGGTGTCCATAGAAAACAGTATTTTTTCTTTTCTTTTCCTTTTTATTGTTTTTCTGTGATAAATTCTTTCAGGATTAAAAGAAATTTTTAGAGACATATTACTTGATCCAAAAGTCTGTTCATTGTTGAGTACAGAACTTTCTTTCTCTCTTCTGTTTAATGATTATTTTTGTTTGAAAGTTTTGTCTAATGTTTGTTCATTGAACAGAAAAAAATTATGGGTGGGATTTTCTTAGAAAGTGATTGTTAGGTAATTAAAACAAAACCCACTGCCAGTAAATTCATTCTGACTGATAGCTACCTCGTAGGGCACACTAGAACTGTCCCCGTCGTGTTTCCAAGGCTGTAAATATGTTTGGAAGCAGACTGCCACAGCTGTCTCCCCACAGTGACTGGTAGAGTCCAACAGTTGGCCTTTCTGTTAGCAGTTGAGTACCTATGGCCACTGCATTACCAGGGCTCACTGTTGAGTAAAAAACACTCTAAAAAGTGACCTGTGTGTAAACATATATATGCAAAAATGTAGATTACCATGCAGAGATTAAAATGTTAGTTTCTAAAATTCATTTCCTTGGTAGTGTTATATTATAGCAATTATCATATGAAGCATTAATTTTTTTTATATATGTGTGAAATTTCTTTAAGATTGTATTGCTTCTTTTATAATGCAGAATTTTTAAATGATATTTGGCAAATTTTTCTTTTATGATAAAATTTAAATTGGTTTCTTTTATAATTATTTTCATATGTTAATGTCTAAAACTTGACTAAGAGGTAGTGTAATTTAATTTGTAACTATATTATGAGGTGCTACTCTGTTGATTTATTACTCTGACCTCTTAAGAGTAAAGCCCTAAATCATATTTTTGGAAGCAGTTTTGTTGCTCATTGAGTAATTGGCTTCATTTTAGCTTAATGTATAATGAAATTAATGCTAACCATACTTTTCCCTCTTGAACGACTAAAGAATAAATCTAAAATTTAGTATACATCTTACATAAATTTAGATAACCCACAATAACTGTATATTTAGCATTGAAATGACTCTACTCATTCTTCAACTGTTTCTTTTTCTTGCTTTGTAAAATGATTTTTTTTGGTTCGGTCTTTTTCCTAGACATTCCTATCCTTGACTTTTCTTTCCAGATTTTGTTTCCTAGCCTGTTTGCCATGTTTACCTTCTTACGTGTCAGGAAGTTATCCTACCCTTCTCCATTTTGGTAAGATAACAGTTTTTAAAAGAAATCAAAATAGTGTATTCGGTATAAATAGGTGGTGCAGATTGATTTTCTTCTTTGTAATTTTACTAAAACTGTACATGTTTGTCTGTTCTAACCCTTTTGGTTTTCCATTTCATAAAATGAAATTCATTTTGGAAACATTTTCCTAATAGTTTCAAATATTCTTCTAATTAAACTTTATTTTTCCCATTGGCAAACTATAAAACTCAGTTTATTTTCTCCCAAATTGGGTATTTCCTTTTGATTTTTAAAAAATTCCATGTATCCTAGGTTAAATGCAGAAATGTACATGTCTGGCAGAATGACAATGCAAAAGTTGCATGATTGTCATATCTTTTATGCCATGTGTATAGTATATATCCATTGTTCTCACTCTAGGTAAAATTTAAATACTCAGATATATCATGAGTCCAAAATGTGCATGGTTTCATTTTACTAACCTGATGACTTAAATGGAGAACCCAAGAAGAGTTCTAGAATAGTGAAAATATCTGTCTTGGTGTTGTAGCCCAAACTGGACATATGGATAGCATTTTACTTGAGCATGGTGTATAATTTTATACATCCACGGGTTGTTTTTCTCTTTTTCTTTAACCCTTTGAATTACATTTGTATCATTTCTTATGTTTTTGGTTTTGTTTTATGCAAATTGCTTAAATATGCATTTGAAAATAATCTCCACAGGCCAAAATGATTATATTTTCCAAGATTTTTTGGTAGGTTTTCAATATATACGCATCAGTATAACCACTTTTTGCTAAAGCACTGATTCTTTGTTTATAATATTTGCTCTAAAAATGACTCAAATATATATTTAAATCAAGTTTTCTTGTATCATATAATGCATTTACTATTAAAGCCATTGCATTTCTTACTATGGTTAATTACATTTTATTAGTTTTGTTGTTGTGTGCCATCGAGTCAGTTCTGGCTCATAGTGACCTTGTATAGTGTTTCCAAGGCTGTACATCTTTACATGAGCAGGAAGCCTCATCTTTCTCCTGTGGAGTGACTGGTAGATTCAAACCATCCACCCTGAGGTTAACAGCCCAGCGCATAACCCACTATGTCACCAGAACTTCCTATTTTATTATTGCTTACAATTACCAAGAGACTCAAAATAAAAATTAAATTGAGTATATTAGAGTATCTCTGATATGTTAGCTTAGTGACATAATCAAAGATGTGAAGTAAAAAAACCTAGAATGTGAAGATAGAAGAAAATAAACAGTATTCATTAATAAGTTCAGTTGTAAAATACATCTTGTCTGACAGTAATGCCTCTTTCTCTGCCCAACATTGGTACTTTCTGTAATTACTCCGAATATGAAGGATTAGTAAACGTTGAGGGTTGTGATAAATACTTTTTTAGATATCTTTAAGAAATAACAAATCACTGAATTGGGTCACCTAAATATGTGACAAAATTCTATGAATTTTCAAGCAAATGGTAACATGAAAAGTGAATCCACTCCTGGAGTGGTCCAAAGATTTCTGCTGCCATGTAGAACCTTTTGGCTATGGTTAAAACTCAAAACTTCCTCTAGACTAAAGGAAGACTATAAAGACAATGAAAATACCTGGACTTTGCCTTTAGGGTTATTATACAGATAACTGGGCTTCAGAATTCAAGATCACCTCTTTTAGTGAGATATTTTTGGATCATCTAGAAAAAGCCAAAGCATTATAGATCACTGTTTTAAACATACACATTTGTTGTTGGTATCTGATTTCCCTTTGATTTATAGCTGTCTTATGAGTCCTAAACACAGCAGTGTTTAAGCAGTGCTGCAATGAACCATGAACAGTTTGGGTCACAGGTATAACATACTGTTTACATACATCTGTACATAAATAAACACACATTAAATAATGTTTTCACTTTGCACTGTGAGCAATGTAAATTAGATGCAGCGAAGTACCAGGTATAGTTAAACCCTTAAAAATGTTAGGGTACTTCTTACAGTTTACAACCAATTTTATTTGTAAGTTTTTGGCTAGGTTATAATTAATTATGGGTTTAAGAAATAGAACTCATAAGAACTTAAGATGACAATTTTTTATACTAGCACAATGTAGGTGCAGATTTTTGTGACTATGAGCATTCTTTGTGTCTCCTTTAATAAGAACTTTTTGTTGAGGTTTTAAGTCTGTATTAGAAGCATGAGCTTTATCTTGTTGATACAATCTTATACTATAAAACTTATCAGGTGAAGAGGATGTTTATTTTAAGGGTTTGAGTTGTTTTCCAAATGCATATGAAAAGCACAGTTCAATTTGTAAGTCCTTAAAAGTAGTGGTACTTGTTTCAACTTTTAATTTTCAAAAACATTTTTTTTACCTTCTAAAATATGCATTTATCCCTTAGTAGATACATTTATTTTTATTCCTTAGATCTTGTAAATTTTGATGATATAGCTTCCTCAGAAAACTTACTACATCTCACTGCAAATAGACCTAAGATGCCTGGAAGAAGGTTGCCTGGTCGCTTCAATGGTGGACATTCTGTAAGTTGTTTCTGCTGTCACAAAACACAGAGAATTTAGCAAATTCAGAGTTCATCTGAAGAGAAAAAGGAAGGAAGATTTATAGCTCCAATAAAATTTAAAAATTAGAATGATAGTTGTATACTCAAGTGGACAAATGCTTAAGTTGAGGCTTGGAATGGAAGGTTATTGGGCTTTGTCAGGAGATCATAACCCAGAGCATAGTGTCAGAAAGGGTCGGGGGAGCCTGTTTAATCTGCCTGTCCAATAGTGATTACAGTCGAGCTACAAATATGCTTTTGTGTGTGTGTGTGGGGGGGGGGGGTTGTATTTGTCCTGTTTTTTTTACAGTTTATTTTTATGATTTTTATACATTGTCTGGGGTGCTATTAACACTTTATTGTTAATATTACTAGTTCTTTAGCAGTATGGTACTGTAAATGACCTAACTGGAAAACATGTTTGTCATCAAGAGACAAGTTGTTTTCATCCTCAAACTAAGAAGATCTGAAATGTCTTATTCATCTTCAAATTATGTCATCCTGTTAACAGTAACGCAATGTAAAGAACAGTAGCAGTTGAAAACAAAGGGACATAAAATACTTGTTTTATTATTCAAATGCTTACCACATTTTCTTTCTCTGTTCTATTACTTCTTGATTTAAAAAAAATCACAGCCAACTCATAGCCCAGAGAAAATCTTGAAGCTACCAAAAGAGGAAGAAGATAGTGCCAACCTAAAGGCATCTGAATTTAAAAAGGATACAAGCTACTCTCCAAAGGTGAGGTGCATTGTAGTCTAAGGCTTTGTATAATTTCTGTAATCTGTAGTTGATATTGAAATTGTGGGATTTAAAGGGTCCCTTAAGAAGAATTATTCTGCCAAGAAAAAAAATAATTCCTGCTAAAATTTGAGTCGTGACACAGTTCTCTGCAAATTCTTATAAAGAATGTCTTGTTGTTATTATGTGCCATGGAGTCGGTTTCGGCTCATAGCGACCCTGTTCAGGGTTTCCAAGGCTGTAAATCTTTACGGGAGAAGAAAGCCTCATCTTTCTCCCGTGGAGCAGCTGATAGTTGACTATGACTGTGAGATTAAGAATGTGTTACATTGCTTTAAATAAAGAATATAAATGTTTAGGTTCATATTTTTTTAAGGCAAAGATCTTGTACATCTGTTTTTTCTTTTCCCATCAAACACATACCTTTATGGTCAGAAACTATGTCTTATTTACTCCTTATGTAGCTGAGTGAGAGGTACCACAGACACACTTGGCATGCATAACCTTGATCTCTCTTTCTCCCTGTCTCTCTCTCTCTCTCTGTCTCACGTGACGTGATGATAAGGGCACCAAGAGGTGGCGCCAACTTGAAGGCAACTAGCAATGGCAAGAAAATTCTCGTCTAAACTCTTCATTTTCAAGATGAACATGATTTTCTTAAATATTGAAAGTGTCTAGGTTTTTGGTAATTTTACCTTAAGTGAAAGTGAAGAGCTTAGAAAAGAATTTAAAATAAAACAGATAATTTAAGATGAAACAGTTGACTTTTTAAACTATTAAATGTACATAGTTTTTGATAATTTTATCTTACACCATTTCTCCATTTTATTTTAGAGCATTTGGCTGCTTTTCTATCATATCATTTATATTTAGTTTGATTATTTCAGCTATCAGCAAAGTGGTTGGCTGTTGTTTTCGTGAACTAGTATAAGGGTGTCAGGCCATGGACTTTTTATATGCTTCCATAAATTTATTATATTCTTCATAATTACTTTTAATTAAAGCTATTTGAATATAAGAAATATTAAATAATCAATGTGTACGAGCAAACAACATCTTAATGGTGGTGGATTCTTGATTCTAGATGCCCTACCAGGCACAAACCATTCCTAAGTTAAATCTTAACAATGGCTGTAACTGGAAAACAAACAAACAAACAAACAAAAACCGGTTTCATATCACTGACCTCTGATAGAGCCAATATTCAGAGACAGGGCTCAGAGCAAAGAGCAGAGTATTTACTGAGGAAAACAGGGAGAGGAGTTTTAGAGATTTGGGGTATGAGGTAGGGGCCTGTGGAGTGTCAGGAATCTGCTATTTATAAAAGGTTTGGTTGACCATGCTAGACAGGCTGTCTCCGGCTGATGCCATTAATCTCTCCAGGTGGTGGTGATCAGTGGCCATCATAAGAGATGAATGGTGGCTTTCTTCTGTTCCTGCAAAAGTCCTTGGAGTAGGGATTAACTATTGCTTAAAAAAGTAATGAATTTTAAAGAAAAGGGAATACTTTTGGATTGCAGTACTTGACTATATAGCAGACAGTTTGAGAAGGATGAGGCACAGGTAGGGTGTGTGTGTGTGTGTGACACACACACTGCACAAAAGCCTCACAATATCTATTGTATTAGGATGGCTGGATAATTACTCACTTTGGTCAGGCTAAAAATCCTTTTAGCACCTTGGAGTTCTCAGTGTCCTGTTTAATTGTTAAAATGCCCTTGAGTTGGTTCTGACTCATAGCAACCCTGCATAGGATTTCCAAGGAGTGACTGGTGGGTTTGAATTGCTGACCTTGTGGTTAGCAGTCCAGTGCTTATGCCACACCAGGACTCCTATTTCACATACTGCTGTTTGTTGTTAAGTGCCATCAAGTTGGTTCCAACTCTTATATAACAACCCTGTTGTATAGGGTCGCTATGAGTCAGAACCGACTCATGATACTCAACAACATAGGGTTTCCAAGAACTGACTCGAGAGTTTGAACCACCGACCTTCGTGGTCCAGTGCTTTAGCCCGTAGCACCACACCAGGAGTGAGCAGTGATTGTAATTCACTTTGGTGGTTTTGGTTTCCAGTTTCTAAAGCAAATTGCTTTTAGAAGTTTGTAATTTACCTTTTACCTTGAACGCTTTAATTATGTATCTTTTTGGTATAAAAATTTAACTAAATTATCAATACAGTGTTGAATATGTAAAAATATAAATACAAATGACATCAGAAAACAAATATAATATTTATTTTTTCAGTCACCTGCGTACCTTCCAACACCTGCAAGTGCTTCTTGTAAATCAAATATGACTGGTTTCCAAACCCCGTTAGAAATCAAAGCCAAAGGAATAGAGGATGGGAAAAAAAATCCCCTGGATGAACTCAGAGCACAGATTACTGAATTGATGTGCGTTGTAGAAGCACTGAAAAAGGATCATGGGTAAGTTGTCCTATTTTCTTCGTTAATGAGTACAACTTAAAGAATTCTTTCGAATCACATATAGTAAAGATGTATTCTACTGGGTCTCTGATAGAACAAGTATGTTTTCAAAAGAAATTTTTACTAATAGTACTTTTCTCCTTTTATTTAGCTTGAATGGGAAAACTTGTTTCGGTAGCCAATTATGAGAAAAGTACAATTTTAGGCTAGAAATCTACTGACCAGCCACAGGGGCTCATTATTGCTAAAAATAATAGGAAAGGCCATATTTCATTTTGAATATGGTTTGTTATCTATGTATTAAACTTCTCAGAGCACTTTGATCACTGTTTCTATTAGGGCGGAGTTGGATGTTTATAAATGAATGGGTTGATCTGAATCATCTCTAAGGCTGTTCTGTAAGATATACCATACTTGAAAGTTAGAAACTTTGCAGAACTAAAGTAAAATGTAAAGATCATCTATTTTAGCTTCGTTTCTTTTTTGAAATGAACTATTATGTTTGAGAGATACAGCTGTATACTTATCCATACAACTCTTAAACAGCAGAGTTAAAAGAGTAACCTATATTCTCTATTGGTATAGAGATCTTTTCTGTAGCCATTAATATTAGAATTTTATTTTGCATTTGTTAAGATTTTAAAAATCATCCTGCAAAAAGCCAATAGGTAAAATAGATTAAAAAGTGATTTAATTATTTGAACTGAGATTGAGAATTCTCTTGTTGCTGTCCTCTCTTGACGTCTTTGAAGCCTCTAAAGGAATTCTGTGGGCTGCACTATGTGAGTCATTGCTGGAGAAATCCCATGTTGCTTCTCAGCTTGATATTACCAACCTTCCCTCCTAGTCTCAGCATGGGGCTCTGCATTTAAAACAGTATTGAGATTAGCTATATGAGGTATTTGTAGTCTGAGCTCTTTTGCAAACATCTCTTGGATGAAAGAAAAGGTAACCTGAATGACTACTTTTAAAATCAATACTAACAGTTTATAAATTTGATACACGGTAGGCTTTCAATTATTCAGTCGATTGGTTTTGTTTCTAGAAACCTTTTTCCACAGCTGTTAATATACACATAAGAAATGGCTTGTAAGTTCATTCAACTGTTTAAGTATTTATTGAACGGCACTGCCCATGTACCAGTTAGAGAACTCGCCTGATTTACTGATTCTTTATATTGACCTTGTATGCTATGTTTAATGAATTAATACTTACATAGAGTTCTGGTGTAGCACTATAGGATAAGCACTAGCAGTTCAAACCCTCCAGGCACTCCATGGTCACTGTGAGTCAGAACCGACTCAGTGATACATAATAACAATAACAACAATGCTTCTGTATACACATTGCATGTAAGTGCTCTTAAATTCGCTGTAGAATGAATATTTTATATGTATTTTTTAAACACTTATTTACATATCTTAGATATTTTAGAAGTCTATTCAAGGCTATTTTCAAGTATATAGTTTTATAAAATGAAATGGATGAGTCTATTTTTAATCCAACAAAGAAGTGCATGAACAGGAAAATGGTGAAATATATGATGATATAGCTTGATAGATTAATACTATACAGCAGTGAAAAATAAATCAATGACAGCAGCAGATTAACCAAAATATGATGGGGGAGGGGGAGCAAGTTAGAGACATACATACAGTATTATTTTATTTCTATAAACTTGAAAGCAGATAAAACCTAACGATATAGTGTTCAAGGTTTAGTTGTATATATGGGAAATAAGAACAAAGTCAAAGAATAATGAATACAGAATCTGGGGTTGGGTTTCCTGTGGAGGAGAGGAGGAGGTGGGACTGGAGATGGTCACTTATTGGTGATATTTTATTTTTTAGACTGATGTAGAGTTGTTAGATTTTTGCTTTATTATCATTTCATTATGACTTATAAATACATAAATACTATTCATTAGATCACTTATCTATAGCTCCCTTTTGTTTTTTAAATGAACTGCAAAGTTTGAGAGATGCAGCTATTTAAATCTAAAATATAGCTAGCTGCATAAACAGATTTAAAAACAATTTGTGAAAAGGCATAATATAGACTATACTTAGAGCTATGAAGGGAAAAAAGACTGTGAAAAAATACAAAGGGGCACAGAAAACTGAAAATGTAAGTTACGGAAGAGGGATTATTGGCTGAAATTTTTGTTTCTTTATTGATTAGTTGACTTTAATATTTTATCTTTTAAAAAGAGAGAAACTTAAGTCCAGCCATCTTGTCAAATAAACTAGTTTGTTTTATCTTAGGACATGTTTTCATCCTAGGAAATACATTCTCACTAAATATGCAGTTATTATTATTATTATTTTTAGTCATGAGTTGCTCTGTTAAGTTTCTTTATCTCAGATAGGTTTGCCATGGTTTTATGGCATTTTGAACTGTCGTATTCAACAATTCAAGCTAGAAAACAGGAAATTTTTCTGTCAGCATGGTTATTTCCCTTATAAACATTTCCCACATTCTGGGAGGTATAAACATTTCCCACATTCTGGAAGGGTAGGCAACAGAGATCCTGTTCATTTTAGTTAAATGTATTGTTTAATTGAAATACCACTAATAAATATTTTATATTTAGGAAAGAACTAGAAAAACTGCGAAAAGATTTGGAAGAAGAGAAGGCAATGAGAAGTAATTTAGAGGTAATTCTGTTTTCCCAGTATTGAGATTTCAGTCTGTATAAACTAGATGTGTTTTTTTCCCCTCCAACCCAACTGGATGATTGAGTTCATTACAAATTATGCTGTCATGTTTCAGCTGAACACTCCCTGATGCTTTGATAGCCATTTAATTAATCTCTTCTTAACTCCCTGTCACATTCCATTCATTCACTCAGCAAAGTATTTGTTGAGCATTAACTTTCTTAGGCACTGTGTGAGGAATTAGGTGTATAGTAATTAATAAAACTAACACGTTTATTGGTTTTTATGAGTCTCAAGTTGCAGATCTTTTGCACTCAACACTGGTTCCTTGACTGGTGTGTACTTCTCCTTTTGTGTTTTCTCTACAGTGAGTCTCCATTTGTATATTTCTTTCTTCCCATCTTAGAGAAAGTTGTGCCCTGTCATCTTTCAGAGGCATTCATTTAAATATCTCATCCTCCTCCCGAATTTCATCTTGCCATTTTTTCTTTTGTCGGCATTATAGAACAGCGAGAACTTGGAACTTGCATTTGGAAGACTTGAGGTCCAATTCTTGATTACAATATTGACTAACTTTGAGTTCTTAAGTATCTGTCAATTAGACTCGATGTTTTCTGTTTAGTACCTCATTGAATACAAAATAAATTGTATAGATTTTTATATTAATTTTGAGGATAAGGAAACTAGCAGTGGAGCCAGGAATGTTTAACAGAAGCATGTAGACTTCAGATTCTTTGCTTTTAGGATTAAATTACACTGTATTACCTTGGGCAAGTCACTTGACCTCCTTTAGCTTTAGTTGTTAAAAATAATACATATATGTGAATGTAATTTATAAATTATGAGATGTTTCACTTTTACTTTTGTATTTGAAATATCTACACATTTGTTCTTTCCCTCTGACCATGAAAATACTAAAAAGTTTTGCTTATTCAAAAACAAAGTCACCTTTCAAGCCCAACTAATTGCCTTCTCGATCTATATAATCCTTTTGTTTTTTCATTAGGATTCATTTGCTGTAAAACAAACCAACAAAAGCATCCTAAATCCTTGCATTTTAGGTGTACTGATGCCAAATCTAAAGTTGTCTTCTTTAATTTCTGTACCTTTTCACATTTTAACCACTGCCACCTTTTCAAGGCTGTGTCTTAGTTTATGTGATGCTGCGTTCTTTTGTCTTTAACTTTGTGTCTTTTCTTACTTTCTTGTAAACCTAAATCTGGGTGTTCCTTTAGTCCTGCTCGTGGGCCCTCCTCTCTGAACATCCATTCAGGGATTATCTAAACGTGTGAATCTAGGGATGAATTTTAATGTATCTGCTCTCTAAATCTAACAAACACTTGTGTTCCCAACCTCTAACCTTTTCCTAGCTATTAGGTAGGTTCCTTGGATGTTCTACTGTACACTTAGCATGATTGTCTTCCTTTTCTTTCTTCCTGACTTTCTATTTCTGCTGATGGCACATTTGCAGATATTGTACTTTTGTTTTACGTCTGTTCCTTCAGGCCTATTAGCTTTCTCCCTCACTTTTATCTCTTTATTATTCCCACTATTTCTGTCCTGTTCTGCTTAGCTTGCTCTGTTTCTTTCATTGTTAATCTCAATTTTTTTTTTTGCTCGCACACTTTCAGGAACTTTCTAAAACTTGCTGAATGAAGTTCAGACTTCGCTTGGCTAACTGGTCCTTTATTTCTTAGTCCGAGTTCATTTCGGTCTCTTCACTTGCTAACCCTCAATTTGTACTTTATAGTTGATTAATGTGAAGTTTTTTTCTCACTATATTCTCCCGGATTGTCCTTTTGCCTCATCTTCTCATGCATATTTTCTGTAGATTTTCAAGGCCCAGTTTATCCTGTCACCATCATATCATTAGCTTTGTCTTCCTCCAGTTGAAAGTAATTTTGTCTTCCTTCAAATTTACATGCCCCATGAGTTGGAAACAACTTGATGACAACTGTTTTTTTTTAGTTTTGTAACAGATATCAATAGTACTTTCCTATCTTACTGTAAAACTGTTTGTGAGGAATCCTTTTCTGATTCATCTTTGTCCATAGATACTAGGATAGTGTTATGTTCAGACTGTTGCTGTTAAGTGTCGTTGGGTTCATTCCAACGTATACCAACCCAGTATAGGGTTTCCAAGGAGCAGCTGGTAGGTGTAAACTGCCAACCTTGGCAGTTAGCAGTCCAGTGCTTATCCAGCTCACATCAGGACTACATCTATGCATTAGTTACCTAATTATTGTTGAATTAATAAATGTTGGAGATTATCTGCTAGAGACTATGTACTAGAGATTATGTGTTACAGAGAGCCCTGGTGTGGCACTATAGGCTAAGCACTAGACTGGAAACCGCAGGTTAGACCTTCAAGTCCACTGACTGCCTTTGTAAACCCCATGCAGGGTTGCTGTGAGTCAGAACTGACTTGGCACACAACAGCAATATGCTAAAAAAATAGTTTAAATTCACAGTTTGTAGCATGTAGAATTGAGAGTAAAAAAAAATGATTTCTTGACTTTTTATTCCTTACATTTTATATTTATACATGGAAAAATTTAATTACCTAATTACCAGTCATTCCATGGGAAAAAGATGAAGCGTTCTGCTCCCGTAAAGATTTGCAGCCTTAGAAACCCTACGCAGGACTGCTATCAGTCGAAACCGACTCCACAGCATACCACCACCACTACCTCAGCAGTAGAAAGTACTGCATTGTTTAGTATACATTTGTTGTTGTGTGCTCTCAAATTGGTTCTCATAGTGACCTTATATAGGGTTTCCGAGGCTATCAATCTTTATAGGAGCAGAAAGCCTCATCGTCCTTCCATGGAGCAGCTGGTGGATTTGAACCACTGATCTTGCAGTTACCAGCACAATGCATAACCCACTACATCACGAGGATGCATAAATGCATATATATAATTTAATTTGTCATGTAAATCATGAGAACAACAAAATGACCTGTTTCTGTTTTGAGCTATTTGATGTGATTTCTTAATATAAACATTCATTATTCCAACAGCTACTAGTTGACTTGTATTTCACTGAGCTTTTTATAATTTTTTCCCTAATGGTCAGAGTTTGACCCTTGGTATTTGTAAAAGCACACTTAATATGGCGTTCAAGTATTTAAATAATATGTTTAAAGAAGAAATATCGCCTCCCAAATTATGAATGTACTACTTTTAACTATTTAATACTGTGATCTGTAAAGAAAATTTCTGACTATATATGGGGTTATTCTTCCAACCTCCTCTTCCTCTTTCTTCCAGGTGTTTTGTTTTTGCTTTTGTTTTATTTGTCCCTTCATGCTTTCCATGCTTGCCCATTAAGATGATATAATTGGATAATATATTATTGGTATAGAGACAGTAATGACACATCAGGATAAAGACTTGAACATCTTGTCTCAATCTAGTTGAAGACTAAGGTTTTCCCCCAACCATTGCCTCTAAAATATATAGCTGATAATCATATTGGTAAAAGAATAATACTGGAAAGATAATTAAATTAGAAAATCATTCTTACATGGGTAGAATCCCCTGTGAGCTCGAGGCCATATCAGCATTATACCTTTACACATGGCAGAAGTGCTCCTCATTTAATCATGACTGATTGTAAGAGGTTAGTCACAGCATGCAGCGTTCGTGTGTGTTAAAAATGGTGATGTCAGGAGAAGGCAAGGCCTGGATAATTCTGCACCTCCTGGTCAAAGGTCAAGGATGATCAAAATTCTAAATGAATGGAAAGAGAACATGGAAAAGCTTCAGTCCCCTAACCCTTTACTAATGCAGAGTCCATGTTACTATGGAAACAGTGGCACTCTGCTTCACCTCATTGATCCACAGTTTAGTAACTTGTAATATATAAAACTTAAATCTGTGTATTTATTGTGAAAATGTATTAAATAAGTCCTTCTTTCTTAGTTACTTAAGTTGAGAATTTTATTAATTGAAGGATGTCTGATTAATAGTAGAAATACCTTTAACATATGGACTGGGTCTTGGATTCTTCGGCTTTGCAAATAAATAAATCTAAAGCTTAAGCTGTTTACAGATAAGTAAATTAAGACTAAGTGAGGTTAAGTGATTTAATCTCATTAGTGAAAGCATAGAACCAACCTGGTCTCTTCTTTATTATTTTTGCTGTTTTGTACATTCTCCTTTGGTTAATTACAGATCGGTCACATTTGTTAATTTGATTTTAAGGGTTCTTTATAGGACTCTCATTTTTCTATAGTTTTTTTCAAATATTCCCACTCTTCTGGTTGAAAGAACTAGAGTTGCTTTTTCTCTTGTTACTATCCACTATTCTAAGAACTTAAAATTGTGACATTATCTTCTCTTTTGAACCTTCTTCATATTTCTTATACCCTGAAAATAAAATGTAGAAGCTTGAAAGTAAGATCAGATGTTAACGATACGTAGGGAAAAATACACTTATTAGCTCGTGTCAGCTGCCGTTGAGTGGCAATCCATGTACAGTGGGATTGGACCATTGTGAATCAGAGTTTTCATTGACTGATTCTCTGGAAATTCATCACCAGACCTTTCTTCCTAGTTTAGCGTAGTCTGGAAACTCTGCTGGAACATATTCAGTAGCATCATTATAACACACAAGCCTGCCCTGACAAAAGAGTGGTGGCTGTACCTGAGATGCACTGGCTAGGAATCAAACCTGCGATATCTCTTTCATAGACAGTGAGAATTCTATCCTGAACTACCTACCAATTCCCCAATAAAGAAACTTCAACTAAAATAAAATACTATATCTACTGCTCAATTTTTGTTTTCTATTTTAGGTGGAAATAGAGAAGCTGAAAAAAGCAGTCCTGTATTCCTAAGGTGGCATGGACCCAGTGTTCTTAATGTTACTGGAATCTGGAAGCAACACTGCTAACTTCAACTGACTTGTTACATAGAAATAACAAATACTGGTGTTGTGATAAAGAAAAATTGAACTATAAAAGCTGTAGACAAATAGGGGGAGGGTAAATTTTTTATATATATTTTGTTTTGCCAATATATATATATTAAAAAAAAAGAGGCCTTATTTCTTAATGTGCTGGAATTGCAAACTTTTTTTAAAATTTTAGTTTGCTTGAAAATACTACTGAATGTATAAAAAGGAAACAAAGTTCATAATAGTTTTTTTTTATTGAAACTTGTAGTATTATTTTTTCAAAAGATCTATACTATAAATATGGTGGTATCTTTACAAGTAATCTGTAAAATATACTATTTGAGAGGGGCAGATTAGCTTTATAATAACTGTAGTCACTACTTTTCTCATAATACATAAGGGATATAAACTTTGTAAATATATATATTTTTACTTTGAGCTTTCTTACCCAGAAGTACACTGTTGTGCCTGTTTGTCTGCAGTGCTGTTTATACGTTGGGTGATGAAATAGGAGTGTCCGAACCATAAACCAGATTACTCACCCAGGCATTGAGTAAAAACTAATGGAATAATCAAAATAAATTCTTCACCTTTTAGATTATTTCATATTGCTTGCACTATAGAGTTCATAAAAAAAAAATTAGTTAGAAGGGATTGGATTGTTAAATATATTTAGGAAGATAAGAGCTTTATTTCAAATTCACTATATCTGAGGACTCTCAAACTACTACCATTTAACCCTTAACTTGATGTGCCTAGAAACTACAGCACACATATGCAGTTACCAACCTTACTGCTGTATTGTCCTGCTTATGTTAGAGGCTCAGACATCACTTATTTCATGGTTTTGTAATTCTTCATATCCTTTCATTTGGTTTTAAATAATGTTAACATTAGAACAGCAATTCTCATCATGGAAACACTCAGGTTTTACATCATATACTTTACCTAATAGACCTAGTTCATTTATGAAGATATTTTGGACTCTCATTTCAGTACTGAATTTATAAAAAGTGTTAGCACATCATTAAATATAGTAGCTTATTTAAAACTAAACATAGTCTCCCATATTCAAAATGCATTTTCCAAAATTGAATGAATTGGGTTTTTCCTGAGTCATTTGTGATCAGTTGAATTTTAAAGTTCTGTCTATATATATAAAACCATGGGGGTTTTAAGCATTGTTAAAGCAAATAACTTTCAGATATTAAGTACCAACTATCATGCTTCTATTTCATGTTTTAAACAACCTTACCAATAGTTTTCCATTAAATTTTAACCTTAACTGAAATTTTATATAATTGAAAATTTCTCATGTTTCAAATAAAAGATCTGAAGTAGAAATTAATTAATAGAAGTGCTAACATGTAGTTGCTTAATCTCTAAATCACAACTTGCATCAGTTTTGGGGAAAATCTGACTGCATTGAGGTGTATACACATTTGACCTCTTTTAAAGGCTTTGAGCTCTTCTCATTATGAGATTACTCCTGAACAGAATTGTTCCCTCCTGTTCTGATATTTTTAAATGATTATAATCAGTTAAATAATGTCCTTCTTGGTAACTAAATTCGATCTTTATATTCTTTAAATGACAGTCCTTAGATAAATATGGAAATACTGACAGTGTATCCTAGAAATCACCCTCCAGCTTTCTCAGTGGAATATCTGTTAAGTGGTCCCTCTCCACCTCTATAATCAGATGTAGATGGTTCCAGATTGCAGGCTGTTCATAAAAGTTTTTGGTGGTCATTTCACACTAATGCTTAAACTCAAGATGGTTATGAATACTGAAATACATTTAAAATTTTTGCTCATATATTCCTAAAATAAGAAAGTATGTGGAGTATTTGTATCATATTTTGATGCCCTTGACTTTAAATAGTTGAGGGAAAAAAAGAGCAAATCCAAAGGGAAAAACTGATTCCTTTTGTCTAACAATTTATCATTTGTTCTTGATATGGCAACTTTTATTCCCATTCACAAAGTATATATCACAAAATGGTATGTAATAATAATAATCTTTACCTAGGAGTCAATCATTGAATTATTTCTCTTTTTCAGTGTGAGTGTAAATGACAGTCTATGAAGATGAACAGCATGGAATTTGTTGTTGCCAAATTATTGGTGAATGTATTATCTAGGTTTGTTATTTTCTGAAACACATAATATCGCTAATTACCTAATTGTATTCCAATATTATGAGTACTTTTTGTGTGACCATTAGGCTTTTGTCTTATTTCAAAATTGTTACCTCTTTATAAATCTGACCATGCACAAAGAGAATGAGCCTGGCATACCAGAGGACTCATTGTGGGGGTGCAGTGGGTAAGGTATTTAGCTGCTAACCAAAAGGTCAGGAGTTTGAACCCACCAGCCATTCCATGGGAGTAAGATTTACAGTCTCAAAACCCTATGGAGCAATTCTACTCTGTAGGGTCGTTATGAGTTGGAATCGACTCGACAGCACTGAGTTTTGAATTGTGATTATGGAATAGAAAAAGTGCTCTTTTGGCAAACTTTTTATCCTTGCATTTAAACTTGAAATGTCTGAGCAGAATTAGACAATCAGTTAAAATCAGAAGTGAGAAGTGTTGTAATTTAATGGCCTTGTTTTGCTATAGCAATAAAATGACCAAGTGCAATGACTTGATTTAATAAAATTATCTTTTAAAAGTTGCTGCTATGAATATGTTTAGCCATAAATTTTTACCCTTGTTTTAGCCTGACTTCCCTTCAGTAGATATTATGTAATGCAGTTGGTGTTGTGGTATTCTAACATTCCAAAATAAGTATGGAGAATCCCAGAATGGTATATTTCACTGACTTGTTTACAGGTGCTGTAAAAATGCATGCTTCTCTCTCAAAATGAAAACTTAATAATAAACAGTAGTATTGCCAGTTGTGCTTGTCTTTATTATATGTTTCATTAACTTCAGCAGGTGCTTATAGCAGAGGAAGATACAAATTATTTTACATTACTTTGTATTTTCCAAATAAAAAATAAAATAAAGGAAATAGTAAAATAAAAGCATTAGAAATTCTAGACCTGCATGACCTTTGTTTAATCTTTCTATTTCTGTTTTTCAATCTGAATCTGTAAAGAGCCCAGGTAGCATAGTGGGTTACGCATTGGACTGCTAACCACAAGTTCAGCAGTTCGAATCTATCAGCCACTCCACAGGAGAAAGATGTGATGTTATGCTACCATAAAGATTTACAGGCTCAAAACCCCTATATAATAAGGTAGCTCTGTGAGTCAGAACCAAAGCCATGGTCCACAGCAGCAGCAGCAGCAGCAGTCTAAAACAGAGATAATTCCTTCACAGGATTATTAGGAGAATTTGAAATGATTTATACAAAACGCATTATGAGTGCTTATCATATAGTAGGTTCTCAAAGAAAACAAAAGACCCAAGCTGCTACTGCTTTGATTGTCTCAAAAGCATTTTAGCCTGATGAATGAATATGATGTGAATTAGATGAGTAAAATGAAAAGAAAGGCGTCATAGTTCCTCTTCCGTTGTTTTTGAAACAAGATTCCTTTCTGTGAGGGAGATACTTTTTCGCTTGTTATATTGTTTGAATTGGGAGCTGCTACCATTTTACAGATTGTTTCTCCTTGGCTACCAGTTGACTGGCCCAAAATGAGTTAATCAGACAGATTTTCAAAATTGGAAACAAAAAGCTAGTCTCAGCAAGGGTGCTCTCCATATTTCATACTTTTCTGTGATCTGGAGAAAGCTGATTTGAAAAACAACATTTGAATGGAGAGTAAAAAGATAGGGACAGAATCCAGAAGCCTTTTAATCTGTTAATTCCTGAACCTTAGTGAATCAAACCTATTGGGTTTCTGAAGTTGCTATTCAGAGATACTGATAAAATAGAGGAAACAGAGAGTGAAATAGCCAATAAGACCCACATACTAAAACTAAGCCACCATACATGTCTCTTGCTTTCCTAAAAGTCTCCTAGAAGACTTGAACCCTAGAGAAGGAAATAGAATTAAGCACCAGTATGAAAAATATGGAACATAAAACAGGACACACATAGAAGCTCGGGGAGAAAGAGTCTGTTAAAAAATTTAAGTTGATGCATAGAAACACTGGAGAAATACTTAATACTGATGAAGATCAAAGACCACCGCCTTCGATACGGAATGCATCTCAAAGTAAAGAAAACAAAAATCCTCACCACTGGACTAATACACAACATTCTTATCAATGGAGAAAAGATTGAAGTTGTCAAGGACTTCATTCTTCTTGGATCAACTATCAACACTCAAGGAAGCAGCAGTCAAGAAACCAAACGATGTATTGCATTAAGCCAATCTGCTGCACAAGATCTTTTTAAAGTGTTGAAGAGCAGAGATGTCGGCTTGAGGACTAAGTTACGCCTGACCCAAGTCATATTTTTGATAACCTCATATACATGCTAAAGTTGGACAGAGAGTAAGGAAGATCCTAGAAGAGTTGATGCCTTTGAGATGGTGTTGGAGGAGAGTATTGAAAACACAACACAGATCTGTGTTGGAAGAAGTGCAGCCAGAGTGCCCCTTGGAGGCCAGGGTGTCCAAACTTAGTCTCTCATATATCGGACATATTGTCCAGAGGGACCAGTCTCTGGAGAAAGATAACATGTTTGTTAAGTGGAGGGTCGTAGAAAAAGAAGACCCGCAGCGAGATGAATTGGCAAAGTGGCAGCATTAATGGACTCAAGCGTGGCAACAATTGTGAGTTTGGCCCAGGACCAGACAGTGTTTCGTTCTGTTGTGCATGAGTTGCTACCAACTTGATGGCATCTAACAACAACAACGTCGGTTCTGACTCGTGGAGACTCTGTCTAGGGTTTCTCTGGTTCAAACCGACCTTGTGTTCCAGTTCATTATCCTGCATCACCACATCAGACAGTGGTGGTGGTTATGTACCATGGAGTCAGGTCCAACTCATACCAACCCTGTTGTATAGGGTTTCTGAGGTGGTAAATCTTCACCAGGTCAGAAAGCCTCTGGTGTTTCTGAACTGTTGACCGTGAGATTAGCAGCCTGAATCCATCACCTCTGCAGATGGTTTTATCTATTTTCATTCTGAAAAATGAAAGCAGATAGAGATTTAGCTCAAATGAATCTTTTAGGCTCTATTGCTTTCCAGTAAAGATTCAGAAGAGATTGGAAGTGGTGTGATTCCCCCCGCCCCAATCCTAACCATTATTACTTTTTTACTGCTAACACCTCATTTGTCAATCCTGTTTTTATCTAAGGAAAGCAAACTTAGAAACAAGAATCTCTTTATTTTCTGTATAGAGCAAATCAATCATTTTCTATCACAAAAAGTTTTGTGGTGGTTTTATAGTTGGGTGTCATTTCATATTACAAAGATGCTGTCTTCATTTTAGTTGTGTTGAATAACATTAAAAGTAAAACTATCAAATGCATTGAGTTGCATTTTAAGTTCTTTACTAATGGAATAGTCTTAGAAATATTTTTAATTGAGCAGAGTTAAAAATCTGTTGTTATAAAAATGTGATGTGATAAAGTAATTGCAAGATGTGTAGCCAGCCTCAAGAAGCCAGAGTTCCAAGATTAACTAGAGGTTTTCGGATGTGTGACGTGCTTGGTGACAGATTCAGTAAGCTGCCCTGCACTTAGATGTTCTTGTCTGAGAAATTAACAATCACCCGCTTCCAGTGCCCTAGGTGACCCTGCCTGCCTCAATGAAATTGTGCCTGCTCACAATAAATATATTGTTATGCTAAAATTTGGTGTTTTTCTTAAGAAATTTAGGGTACTGAACAAGCCTGCTCGTCACAAGGTCAGGGTTCAAATGCACCAGGTACTCCTTGGAAATACTGTAGTGCGTTGCTCTCAGTCAGACCTGACTCCAAGGCACCAAAAACAACAAGTAAATGAAATTTGAGACCTGGTGTGGTGCTACAGGATACATACCACTGGAATGGTAATTTCAAAGTCGGCAGTTCATCCCACCAGCCTCTCAGACACTGCACAGGGTTTCTGTGAGTCAGAACTGGCTCGAGGGTCCACAACAACAGTAACATATGAACAATATGAAATCTCTTCACACAGTGAAGAATTCAAATAACATCTTGGCATTGTTATGAAAATAGTTTTTGGCTTCATAAACCACATTTGGAGAACTATACTGATATATGTGCTAATAAAAGTTCAGTGAAGTAATTGAGAAGTGGCCCTTCTCAGTGCTTTCCTGTCTGTTTTCCTATAAATACTCATATTGAAGTATCTCCTTAGAGCTAATCACTCATGTACATTAATACACTATCTGTGCATACAGGAGCTTGGCTTTGGGCTCTTAGATACTTTCTACAGCTTCGTTGTACTGAGTTTTAAGTGGTCAGTTTAATTACCCTAAGGATCAGGGTAAACTTACCTTTAGAAATATGCATCATATAAAATACTAATTGTGTGCCTTTGTGTCAGTTCTGGATCATAGTGATGCTGCGTGGGGTTTCCGAATCTTTACACCTTTCAGGGGCAGAAAGCTTCATTTTTCTCCCACAAAATAGGAATGTCAGGTGCCGTGAAGTGATACCAACTCATAGCTGGTGGGTTTGAAAGCCCGACCTTGTGGTCCAGTGCTTATCCTACAGCGGTAAATGTTTACATTGTGCTTACCATGAAGCAAGCACTTTCCAAGTAATCCATATTTAAATTCGGATAAATCCATATTTAAATGTGTTAAGTGCTGTTGAGTAAGTTCTGACCCGTCGCGAGCCTGTAGAGGGTTTCCAACGAGCAGCTGATGAGTTTGAACTGCTGATGTTTGGATTCAAACCAACCTTGTGGTCCCATGCTTACTCCACAACGTAACACCAGGACTTCTTAATTCTGATACATAGTAACCCTGTTTTTGATGAGTGCTGTCCACTTGGTTCTGAATATGTGACTCTGGATAGGGTTTCCAAGGCTGTAATTCTTTACTGTGCCAGAAGTCTCATCTTTCTCTGGGAGTAGCTGCTGGATTTGAACTGCTGACCCTGCGGGTAGCAGCGTAACATACTACACTGTCAGGGCTCCTATTTGTTGTGTGCTATTGAGTCAGTTCCAACTCACAGCGACCCTGTATAGTTTCCAAGGAGTGGCTGGTGGATTTGAACTGTTGATCTTTTGATTAGCTGTCCAGTGCTTATTCTACAGTGCCACACCATGACTCCAGGGCTCCTATTTAAATATGTTGTTCAGTGCTGTTGAGTTGGTTCCGACTCAGAGACGACGTATAGGGTTTCTGAGGAGTGACTATTGAGCTTGAACCACCGACCTTGCTGATCAAACTGACTTTATAGTCCAGCGCATTAACCCACAGCGTCACACCAGGGTACAGCTATGCATATGTATCTGAGCCTGGTGGTTCCATAAGATAAGCACTGTACTACTAACCACAAGGTCTGCGCTTCCAGCCCATCAGCCTGCTGCAGGAGAAAGATGAGGCATTCTGCTCTCAGAAGATTAAAACTTAGAAAACCCTACACAGGGTCGTTATGAGTTGGAACTGACTCAAAGGCACTTAACAACAATACATGTACCTGAACCCTGGTAGCACCATGATTAAGCACTTGACGGCTTGCCAAAAATGGCCAGTGATTCAAACCCACAAGTCGCTGGGGATTGGAGGGAGAATGATGTGACAATCTGCTTCCATAAAGATTCACAACCTTCACAAAATTCAAAACCATGGAACCGGAGTTACTGGTCTGATACAGACTAAGTGAGTGGTACCTGCGTTCTCTGGAGACCCCTTCAAGCCTGTTACCCCAGGCTGTTAAGAGTGGCATGTTATGATTACCATTGCCTGCCTTGGATTCTCTGAGAGCTGCTCCTGTTACGTAAGGTTTTCCTGCGATATGCTCCAATGTCCTCAGGACGAGGGAGAGCTCACAGGTAGCAAAGTCACCCAGCAAATAAAGGCTGTAGCTGAGCTTTGAAAGCCTGTGGCCTGGTTTTGAAATCTGTGTTCTTGATCACATGCTGTATCACCTACAGGTAATAATATAGGAGAGGATTCTGAATTCAGAATCAGAATAAGTTCTAGTTCTTTCACTTTGTAAAGATCCTTTGTATTCTCACAAATAGCTTTTTCTCCATTTGCAGCAGAATTAGACTACTTTTGAAACATTATCTGTCATCCACAGTCTACTGGAATTCTGGTGTGACACTGTAGGATAAGCACTGAACTGCTAGCTGCAAGGTGGGAGGTTCAAACCCACCAACTGCTCCTCAGAAACCCTATACAGGGTCCCTGTCTGTTGGAACAGATGACACTGAACAACAGCAGTCTATTTAGCTTTCTATGTATGATGTTGTCAGGTGCCATCAAGTCGGAGCCAACTCATAGCGACCCAATGCACAGCAGAATGAAACAATGCCTAATCCTGGCCTAACCTCACTACCACTGCCACGCTTGAGCCCATCAATGATGCCACCTGGCCAATCCTTCTCTCTGGGGGTCTTCCTCTTTTTCTCTGACCCTCCACCTTACCCAGTATGACATCCTTCTCCAGTGACTGTGTGATGTAGTTACTCATAAATCAAGGTTTAAGAAAGCATTTTTAGTGTACATCCTTTTTAAAAAACTTTGTGAATTTACTGAAGGCTTACATTCAACAAACGATGTACTTTGCTTCATGAATACATAATTGCAGTCCCCTCTATGTACCAACAGTTAACAGCATTTACTTCGATGCACTTTATTGCATTCCTCCCTGTGTCTCCCACTACCTTCATCTTTCCTCTGCTAACCTCCTTGTGGTAGATTGTCTTCTTTGTCACCTACATTAACATGTATCTATATTCTAGAATAATCCCCCCACATAAACATCATAGATTGTTTCTTTTATCAAGAAAACCTTTAAAAAATTGTAACAACATTGGTCTCATACAATGGTTGTCCTGTGACTAATTTCACTTGGCATAATATATATCTAGGTACAACCATGTTGTGAGGTGTTTCACAGATTCATCATTATTCTTTAATGTTTTGTAGTATTCCATCGTGTGTATATACCAAAGTTTGTTTAACCATTCTTCTGCTGATGAGCATTTAGGCTGTCTCCATCTTTTTGATGTGTGTCTTGTAGACAGCATATTAAAGAGCCCTATTTTCTTATCCATTCTACTCTTTATGTCTCTTGACTAGTACATTGAATCCATTTACATTCAGTGTAATTATCAGTAGGTATGAATTGATTGTTGTCATTTTTCTGTGTGTGCATGTGCTTGTGGTGCTACTGGATTCTTTGTTCCTTATAATTTCCTATGTTGCGTTCATTTTGTTGTGGGTTTTCATTTCTATTGTGTTAATATTTATTAAATATATCTGATTATCCATATTTTTTATTTGGATGTACAGGTGTATTATTTTTCTTTGAGGTTATCCTGTAATTTATTGTTTTTTCCCCAGCTTAAAATAGTCTGTTTTATCATGAAATCTACCTGACTTCCTTGCCAGGTAGAAGTTTGGAAGTTCTGTATTTATACTATTGCCTCTTTTTACTTTGTAGCTGACTTCATAGTACATTAATACCTCTGGTTCATTATTTCCAGTACTGTAGGTTTGTTTTACTTTACTTCTATATCTGGATTGAGTTTGTTCAGGTGGTGGTGTCATATATGGTAATCTCTACTGTTGTCTGCTCTTCATAAGGTTTTCATTGACTAAATATTTGGAAGTAGTTCATCACTCCTTCCTTCTTGGCAGAAAACAGACTATCAGAAAGATGTTTAACTGTGCTTTATTGACTACACAAAGGCTTTTGATTGTGTGGATCATGACAAGCTATGGTAAACATTGCGAAGTATGAGTATTCTGGAACACTTAATTGTGCTCATGATGAATCTGTACCTGGACCAAGAGGCAGTTGTTTGAACAGAATATGGAAACACTGAATGGATTAAATTTAAGAAAGGTGTGTGACCAAGTTGTATTCTTTCA
>NW_006408556.1:20323467-20334487 GCF_000296735.1 Chrysochloris asiatica
GTGTTGGAGCCAACTCGACGGCACTTAACAACAACAAGCATTGAGAGGTTTCTCTACAAACTCACTAATTCAGGCTTCCATTGCTTCAGATCTACTCCTTTGTCCTTTCAATATAGTGTCCATTTCTGGCATCTTAGTAGTAATCTCCAGAATTTCTAATTGCAGGTTTTGTATTGTTTCAATATTTGCATTTATTTTGTCTGTTTGTACTTTTAGTGTTTTCCTGACTTCTTCTAAAGTTTTTATTGCGTTCTCTTTGCTTTCATCCATCTTTCTATTGATCCTTTGAAGGTACCTAATTAATATTCTTTTGAATTCTTTTCACTTAGTTCCATTACTTTTTCTTCTACAGAAACAATTTCTTGCTTTGCATCTTGGTTATTTGTTTGAGCCATTCTCTCTTGTTTCTTTGTGTGAGCTAAAAATGTTGTATCCAGGACATTGTGGGGTTGTCATATTTGTGAAAAAACAAAACAGTGCAGTTGTTAGACCCAGAGGGGAGAAATTTCTGACAAACTCCTGCAATTCAAAGAGCTCATGAGGTGGTTGTGAAGGGGATGTGGCAGCAGAGTTCCTGGCCTTAGATGGAGTTCTTATTGGTCTAGGTGTTTTCCACGTTCAGGGCAGTCAGTCTTGAAGGAGTTTTGGGGAGCCCTTGATGGAGGTGGTTTCAGTGTCTGGAGCACAGGGAAGCTGGGGGTTGGTTGACTGGTTAAATGCTGGTCTGATGGCTCTTTGGGTTTTGCCTGGAGCCAAGTCCATCTGAATCAAGACACCAAATCAGCATAGCCGGCCCCTAGCTCACAGTGGCAAGGTTTCTAAGCACAGCGCTCAGAACTCCCAGAAAGCAAGGTCTGCTCTGGGGATAGAAGAGGGTACTAGTTGGCCTCACCTCTGGTCATCAGGGAGCATGGGGGAAAAAGAAAAAAATCTCACCTTTCCTATCACACTAACAAATCTGCTGCACTAGGCCTCCCTCCGCTGCCAAAGCTCCTCACAAGATGGTCCAGCTGCATCTAGTCAGCGGTTCGCCACTCACTCTCCCTCTCTTGCCATCGCTGCTCAGCCTCTCCTCCCAGAAGCACCCTATCCACTTCTCTAACCTTTTTTCTGAAGTTCCGGGTGCCAGAATTTTCATCTGTGTCTGTTTTATTTGGTGTCCCGTATCTTTGTTGCAAAGGGTCCGTGTAGTGCATCTGCATAGTCCCCCATTTTTCTTGACATCTCCTCAGTGTGCATCTTTCCAAATCTTAAAAGATTTTCTGTAACTTTTCAACAGACGTAAAAAATCAAAAGCCTAAATAGCTTCCATAAAGAAATGTAATGACCACTAGATGGCAGTCAAGTAAAGCTCCGCCTTGGGTAAACTATAACTATTTGTAGCAACTATAAATGCACTTACATAATTCATCCATATCTAGGACATGGGCACCCCATTCTCAGAGTCGGACCACTTCCCCCAGTTGAGTGTCACATGTTACAGTGAAAGTCGGGGCCTGGGAATCTAACTGATACGTCTTTGAAAACTGGCTCAAACAATTACCTAATTATATGATCTTGACAAATCACTCAAATTTTATCAGTTGTCTTACCTTCAAATTTAAAAAAGAAATTCTCTTACTACAATATAAAGCCATGCCTCATGCACACAGAGAAGAGAGATAAAGCGCTCTGGGCGCCACAAACTTGGTTTTCCTGGGCTGCCTCAGCCTGGGAGAAGAGCCACAAAAAAGCGGTTAGGAATTCACTGTGCTCTTTTTGTTTGTCATCTGCTGTATGATGATGCCAGGACAGCTCCTGGGAGCCAAGGTTGGTACAGTGGCTCGCTGGCCCCTCCTCATGTGTGTGTTATGATTACCATTGTCTGCCTTTGATTGTCTGAGAGCTGCTCCCATTTCTTAAGGTTTCCCTGCAATATACTCCAATGTCAGCAGAAGAGCTCACAAAGAAATGAGCGGGTGGCTCACAAAATACTGAACATGTATTATGATTTTCTTCAAGAGATTCTGGTAGGGCATTTCTCTGTCATCTCCCCTGGTGGTGCAGTGGGTTAAACCTTGAGCTGCTAACCAGAAGGTTGGTGGTTCTAACCTAACAGCCACTCCACCAAAGAAAGATAAGGTTGTGTGCTACTATAAAGATTTATTGTCTCAGAAACCCTAAGGAGCTTCTCTGGGAAACGATTCTGGTAGCACTGGCCAGAACAGGCAGTGGGAGTCCGTGGTACCATGATGATGCCTGAAACAGGAAATCTATGTTCCGCTCAAATTCTAAGCAGGAGATAGCTTTTCTCTCTCAAAGGAGTTGAAAACACTCAGGCATATATAATAATTTATATCACCAAAGGGCATATTATGTAAGCCTGCCTCCTGGCCACCAGCTCTCAGTCCCTCTCTTCTCATGAATCTGGTAGCCTCGACTGCTTCCTCTCTTCATGACCCATCTCTGCCTCAATCTCTGGTGTCGCTGCTTTCCTGGATAAGGTCCCGCATTCTGCTGTGTTGTCCCTAGTTGGTCCTAGGGTCCTCTGCTTCTGGACTGTAAGATTAACTACTCCCCCACTTTTGTTACAAAACTTTTATCTTTACAATTGTGACAGTCGCAGTTAGTCATGGATAAGAATCTTATCCCCATCTCTTTTACCAGACCCATCTAGACAAGATGAAATCTATTCAGTGGGGACTCTATCTTCACCCCCCTACTCTTAAACTAAACTCCCTCTTGAAACCTTGTAAGCCAGTCACTTCACGCCTTTATCATCCCCTTATTTTAGGTAGCCAATGTCTAAGTTACCTGTCCCTATCTACCCTATATACAGAGGGGATATACTTAATTATTTAATGTGACTCCTTCCCTCTCCCAACAGAGATTTGTTTGTTCTTTAGACAGTCCATGGTACTTTTAATATTCTTTTCCAACACCATAGCTCAAATGCACCAATTCTTATTTGTTGTATAACTTTCACATGCATATGATGTTATTGAAAATACCATGGATTGGGTCAGGGGTATCTTAGTTCTTAAACTGACATCTTTGTTCTTAAACACTTTCAAGAAGTCTTGTACAGCAGGTTTGCCTAATGCAATAATACATCATTTGATTTCTTGACTCCTGCTTCCAACAGTGTTGATGGCCGATTCGAGCAAAATGAAGTCTTTGATAACTTCAGTCTTCTCTTCTTTGTTATCTGTTGGTCCAGTGGTGAGGACTTTTGTGTGTTTTTGCACTGAGGTGCAACCCATACAAAAGGCTGTTGTTTTTGATCTTCATCAGTATTTTAAGTTCTCTTCACTTTGACATGCACTTGGTTTCTGCTAAAACCGTCAACCATGTGTCTCTGAATGCACTGCTTCCTCATCCCAACTCAATTCCTCTTTCAACAGGTCCTTCTCCAACTAAAGCATCTAAAACTTTCTGGATCACACTATACCCAGAAAGAGGGGAAAGAGCGTGTTGTCCAATACCTTTCTGACTATACTGTGCCGTTTGCTTTTATTCATTGTCCTGGTTCTACATTAAGCAATGGGCCATGTCCCTCACGAGGCTTCTCTGGGAAGTTTGAACTCCCCCATGACACATCCTGGGAAATGGAACTTTACTGCCTTGTGACAAGCACGGTTGTGTTTCCAAACTCCTTGCTGCCCTCTCTACCCTTTTCCTCAACAGTGGAATATTGATCCAAGAAATACTTGCATCTCACTGTAAGCCTGTTCTTGCTCTTGCCTTCCCTTCTAAGTCCCGCCTATCCCAGAACTGAAGGACTAAGTATTAGTTTTGTATTGCTGCTGCAATTACTACCAACTCAGTGTTGAAGACAACACAAATTGCTCCTCTAACAGTTCTGGAGTTCAGGTGTCTGACATTGACCTCACTGAAGTAGCCCCAAGGTGTCATCAGGGCTATGCAAACTCTAGAGAAGAATCTATCTCCCTGCCTTATCCACCTTGTCTCATTTGTGTATCTCATGGTCCCCGCTCTCCAGCTTCAAAACTAGCAGTAGTTGAGAGGGTGCTTGCTACATGACATCACTTATTCAGTGGTCACATCTTCCCCGGACTATCTGACCCGCTCTTCTACTTTTTAGAGCCCTATGATTGCGTTGGGACCACCAATGTAATCCAGAATAATCTCCCCATCTCCCAAATTATTGTTTGCTGTACAAACTAATGTATTTACAAGTTCTGGGATTAGGACATGGGTTTGTGTTTGTGTGTGGGAGGGGGGTACGTGGGGGGATGGAGAGTGGACATTAATCGGTCAAGCATAGACTCTTGGTTTCTTATCAGACTGAAATGTCCCTGTTACCCTTCTCCTGCATTCGGATATTGACCCTTCCCTTGATCTACAGTAATATTAGAAGGGTCTCAGAGAAATAATTCAGTGAGAGAGAGTATTAATTTGGGGTGTATCTTAAAATAATCAAACCCAGTATAAACAGTAGCACGCTCGTGAAGTTCTTATATCAGACTTGGGTCTGTGCTGTGCCACATAAATCCTTTGTAATCGTCATAATTCCCGGAGGTCAAAATAAGACCAAACAGGAAAAAGAATCACTCACAGATTATTTCATACACAATGGACCATGGCGCTGGCTGGGCTCCACCTTTCTATTACACCGATGACTCCGGTGCTTGAAATGGGAGATACTAGGAAAGTACAGACACTGCTAATTCAGTGGTAGTAGTCTCACCTTCCGGGGTCATTCTTGGCCAGAGCACCTGTCTTTAGTATTTGCCTATTGAGACGATGTTGACTGCTTTTAGCAGATGCTTCCAGACAAAAAACTAGAAACAGGACACAGTGATGTTCTTCCACAAATCAATCAATGGAAAATCTCGGACCACAATGGTTAGGTCTGCGAGCATTCTTGGGGATAACACAGGACCAGACAGTATTTCATTCCCTTGTGCAGGGGGTTGGGCAGCTAAGAGCAACAGGTAAGTAGGAGCTCTCACATTATTAGCTCTTATAAAAATTATTTTTCTGTGCTTTATAATATTGTATTGTTGTGAACATGACATTATTGTCACTTTCAGTCTTTACTATATTACAGATAAGAATTCAGGAAGTACATATCCTAGAATCTCCTTCGTCTAGGGTAGGAGAAGAGCTGGAAGCAAAAGAGGGAAGGTGGTATTCTCTAAATGCACTTGCAGGTACACGAATGAACTGTGGCTGCAGATTGAGAAGCCTGTCAATCACCCACTCCTGATCTACAGACTATGCAGTCGATGCAGCTCTCTGGGAATCACTTGCTTCAAAGTTATGTTTGTGTTCCCTCAAAGATCTGCGCCTTTCTACTATTTCCTTCTCTTTTTTAAAGAAAGCAAAAGTATTTTATGTACACATACAAAACGGAAAACATATATTTCATTTAAAGTCCCAAAGGGCACATTCTGCAAACCAGCCTCCCACCCACAGGCACACAGCCTTATTCAGCCAATGGACCCGCAGCCTGAGGCTGCTCTGTCTCTCCATGCCACGGCCTCTGCCACGATCTCTGCTGTGGTCTCGTCTCTAAGTAGAAGCTCAGGCTCCACGCATGCTCTTCCTTCTTGATGGTTCTGGGATTGTCTGTTCCTGAAATGAAAGATTAACTGCATTATTTCCTTCGTATCCACTTTCCTTTCTTCGAAGAGTTTTCAGGGGTTCACTGAAGGTTCTGTGATTTGTGGTGAGTGAACTTGGGCTTTAGAGTTACAGGTTGAGATATTTCGGTAACAGCTTCCTGACTGTTGCTCCCCAGACCCACCCACCAGATGTATACATCTCTAATTCCCTCTCTGTCCTACTGGACAGTGTTGCCTTGGTTTTGTTTAACTGAATCCTTACTGATAAAGTTTTTGTTCTGCCCTAGATCCAGAGGTTGTGGAGGAAGGTAGAATCTCCACTGAGTAGTATCCGAGCTGTCTGGGTGGGGCTGATGCAATGAAATGTGGATAGGTCTCTTGTGATACAATAGTGAATAATTGTTATCAGGACTGATTCTGAGTGTTGGAAATGTAAAGGTAGACATTTTGTAGCTAAAGGAGGGGAGTGATTGAATTTTCAGTCTAGGAGCAGAGGTCCCTGGGACCATCAAGGGAGAAGAGCGGAGAGCGGGACCCTACCCAGAGAAGCAGTGATGCCTGAGATGGAGGCAGAGACGATGACATGGAGAGATGGAGCAGCTGGGGACTTTAGACCCAGAGAGTGAGAGGGGCTGTGTTATGATGACCAGAGGGCAGGCTTGTAGGGTATACCCTTTGGTTGGTTGATGATGCATGGAGGGGATTGTAACCATGGCAATGAAAGATATAAGATAGGATGAATGTAAAACTAATGTTCTCCCATATAAACGGTCACATAATTCACAATAAAACATTAAAAAAAAAAAAAAAAAAGCTTTTGTTCTGCTTTGCATTTTTTTAGCTAAAAAATTTTTTTTTTCATTGTAGAAAATTTGAACTAACCAGGTAAACAATAGCAACTATAAACATTTTCATTTACTTCTTTGAATATTATTTACATTATATAAGGGTAAGTCAAAAAGTATTGTAACAAAGTCACAGACAGTTTTATTTTTAAAAATTCAAAATGTGAAGCTATTGTTTCTCAACATATCCTCCATTTAAGTCTACCCACTTCTGCAGATGGGGTCCCACAGAGTGGTTGGTGGGCTTGAACTGGTGACCTTTTGATTAGCAACCAAGCACCTTAACATCTGTGCTATTGGGACTTCTCCTGAAGAGCCCTGTTGATACTGTTGTTTGCAGTTGCATTGAGACTCTGTTTGCAGACTCACAGAGACTCTGTTTAGGGTTTCTGAGGAGTGAACCTTGCAGTTCGAATGGGCCTCGTGGTCCCAAGCATTAACCTGCAGTGCCATACCAGGATTTTACAGCCTTGGAAACCGTATGGGGCAGTTGTATTTGGTCCTTACATGGGTGATATGAGTTGGAATTGACTCAATGGGTTTGGGCTATTGGGTTGTTGTGTTTTGGGCCCTAATCCAATTGAACTGTTGTCCTTATAAAAAGAAGAGTAGAGACAGAAATAGAGAGAAGGCAGGAGGAGGGAGAAAGAGATGAAGAAAGAGACAGAAAGAAAAATAGAGGGAGAGAGAAGCCAGCCCTGTGAAGATGGAGGTAACTGAGGGAATGCCTGGGACTACCTTCTGGTGTGGCACTGTGAATTAGTACTGGACTGTGAACCACAAGGTTAGCAGTTCAAACCCACCAGCTGCTCCTCAGAAACCCTATACAGGGTCACTATGAGTCAGAACAGACTGGATTGCACTTAAAAACAATAACCAGAAACTAGTAGAGTCAAGAAAATGTCTTCTTCTAGAGTCTTTCTCTAGGTTCTGTCTCTAGATCTATGAGGAAATACATTTCTGTGTTTTGTTTGTTGTTAGTTGCCATCCAGTCAGTTCTAACTTGTAGTACTGGATCCCATGGTCAGTTTGAACAGCAAGGAAATTAATATAACCAAGTAAGTAGTGTCTGTAGAGGCTTCTTTACTAGAATGTTACGTTTTCAGTCTTCTTGTTAATTGCTGCTGAGTCGATTTCAACTCACAGTGACACTGTTTCTAAGGAGGGACTGGTGAGTTAGCAGTCCGGTGCTTATCCTACAGCACCACACCAGGACTCCATTTTTAATCTTAGATGAAGTCTTTAAAGTCAACAGTGTCTTCCAATAAGACCACAAACTGTTTTAGAAGGCTAGTAAGCATGTGTGCTGGACACCTTCCCTTGAGATGAGTGAACAGAGAACCCTAAGCAAGGAGATCAGCAGGAGATCAGTAGCTGGAGGTGAAATGGAATTGGAGGAACCATAAATATGAAACAACACCCAGCAGCAGAGAGCACAAATTCTCTAAAAATAGACCAGTGGGAGGGGAATTGATGAATACAATGAACGGGAAGCACTTTACCCCTGGGAATCACTCACCTTCACAGTCCATCCAGATAACCAGACTTTGAAAGTTAGCCAGGGGGTAGATACCACCAACAATCTAAGACAAAGATAGTAAGATTCTCTCCTAATTAATTTTATGAACCTAAAATTCTATTTAGTGATTAATAGGTGAGGTTGTTGACTACTTAAACAATGGCACTTAGGGAATGTAAATTAAAATTGTGAGGGTAAATTTTAGAACCTTAGAAATAATTTCTTTTGACTGTTTAGAATTGAAATCAACATATTTCCTGTCCTTTTGTTAAACAATACTAGAACTCAGCATAGTTTCCAGTCCCAATGCTAAATAACACGGAAATCAAGTAAACATAACACGGCACTTGATCTCGAGGGAATAGTTACCCCCTGGAAGATTCTGAGCCAAATAAAATAATTCATCAAGAGTAACGACTTGTTCAAGACATTTGCCTTGTTGTGACCGATATAAGATGTTATGTCGTACACTTTACTTAATTCCAACCAGTTCCCCAATTTTCAGGGCCTGAAAAATCCTACATATTTTCCCCTGACTTTCCTTTTCTGAAACTCACCAATACACTATCAAAGTGGTGTTTATAAGGTCTTAAAAATCTCAGTTTTGCTTGATCAACGGATTTTTCTGGTGGTATTCTGGGCAGTTGACATGTCAAAAGCAAACTCTTGCCATCAGATAGTTATTATAATTAATTTTAGAAATTGGAGAACAACAAGTGTTAATGAGCACATAGACCCCTCATCCATTGCTGGTGGATTGTAAAATAGTTCAACAGCTGAGCAGTTCCTCAAAATATTAAGCATAGAATTACCATATGACCCAGTATTTCCATGCATCAAGGTCACATTCAGACACTTGTACACAATCATACATTCCACCTCTAAGAAAGCTCAAAATTTGAGGCATTTGGTTTGTGTAAGAGCAGAGAGCAACAGGTGGAGACCTAACTCCATTTTAAACTGTGGTATAAGTACAAATTTCATTTTAAGCTCTTAAGGTATTTTTGTAGCAGCTGCTAACCTTTGAGCACACTCAATCAAAAGGCGATGCTTTTCTTAGTGATTGAGCTGAGAATGTAGGAAGAATCTACCTTAAGGGAACTTTGATGCAACACCCTTAATGAAAATTTCAGGCAGAAACAGACCTTGGGAAATGTTTTACTAAGTGTCTATTTGAACAGAGTGGTCTTTGGGAAAGCATCTTTTTAGCCTTCCCATTACCAATTTGAACCCTATACAGGGTTGCTATGAATCAGAACTGACTCAACAGCACTTAAAAACAACAAAAGGACGCACAGCTCCTCAGAAACCCTATACAGGATGGCTATGAGTCGAAATCAACTTGATGGCACTTAACAATAACAGGAGTCCTGTTGTGGTACAGTGCATTAATGTGCTAGACAGCAAAGCCGTTTGATCTACAAGGTCTGCAGTTCAAGCTCACCAGCCGCTCCTCGGAAACCCTATACAGGGTCGCTATGGGTTGGAACCAACTCGACGGCACTTCTCAACAACAACAATAACAAAGAATGCACAACTCCTCAGAAACCCTCTACAGGATCACTACGACTCAGAATCAACTCCATGGTACTCAACAACAACAACAAAAGAACTCTGCAATTACCCCTGCAATTATCCTCACCATCCAAGCTGTCACCCCATAAACATTCTGTCAACCAATCCTAGGAAAACTCATGCTTCATGATTCCCCACCCTTAACTTCCAGATTTGATTGACATGCAAGGAGAATATTCTAACTTAATTTCTTTATTGTAACCCCACAAAGATGTTTCCTTAATCATACATAATACTTCAGACTTCTTGGCTTCATTTCATGAGCCATGGAGAGCCCTGGTTTGAATTTATTTGATCATTAATAAACTTCTTTACTTTGATCCCAAGCAGAGTATGAGTTTTATTTGCCCATTAACAAGCATTATTCACAGTAGTCAAAAGGTAGAAGCAATCCAAATCATCAAGAGATGTGTAGATAAACAAAATGTAGTATATACAGACAAATGTGGTACATGCAGACAAATGTGGTATATACAGACAAATGTAGTATATACAGACAAATGTAGTATATACAGACAAATGTGGTATATACAGAGTTGCTATGAGTCCATACAGAATGAAATAAGTTTCAACAAGTGAAACAAATTAGACCCCAAAAGACAAATATTTTATGATCCCACTTAGATGAAATATACAGAAAACGCAAATACATATACTATGTTATTGGTTACCAGCAGTAGAGGAAGTTATTGTTTATGGGTGTTGAGTTTCTGTTTGAAAACGTTTTGGAAATAGTTGTTATTTTTGTACAACGTTGTGAATACTTAAATTCACAACGTTGTACAAAATTTTATGTCACATTTTCTATGCAAATAACATGGATCTTCTATGTTTGTTTGCCAACTGCTCACTCTCTGAGAAAGGCATTTTCTTAAATAGCACTATGCCATTGTGTTTTGCATGTTGCTTTAAAAAAAATTTTTTTAAAAAAAGCACATTTACAAAAATACCTCTGGAGGAGGAAGCTTCTGACAAATATAGAAGGCACACACTATTTGCATAAAAATACTGTGTTTTGTCACAGTTAAATAAAGACAAATTTTAAATGTTTTTCTTATGTACAAAATGAAAATTGTATTTATAAGAAATAAGTCCACCTGGGTTCTTAAAGCTTGTAAGTGGCCATCTTTAGATACAACTATTTATTTCTTCCTTTCCTGAGGAAGGAAGAGTGATGAATATTGAAGATGCTTGGAAACAATTAGTTCAAAGGACTAATGGGATAATATGAACATCAGTCTTAACAACCATGAGACCAGAAGGATTAGATGTTAACTACCACTGTCAACTACTCTGAAAGGGATCACATTAGAAGGTCTTAATAGAGTGGGAAAAAATGTAAAACAAAACTCAAAATTATATATATATATATACATAAATACCAAGTATACTGGTTAGAAGGAGACTGGAAGAGCCCAAGATTATGGCCCTTCGTCACCCTTCAAGTCTGGAACTGAACTCTCACTGATGGCTCAATTTTCAGCCAAGCAATGTTGTTGTTACGTGCCATC
>NW_006408556.1:20334587-20335457 GCF_000296735.1 Chrysochloris asiatica
CAAACTTCGTCTCTTATACTTTGGACATATTGTCAGGCAGGACTAGTCTCTGGAGAAGGATATCATGTTTGGCAAGGTGGAAGGTCAGAGAAAAAGAGGAAGACCCCCAATGAGATGAATTGGCCAAGTAGCAGCATCGATGGACTCAAGTGTGGCAACAGTAGTGAGGTTGGCGCAGGATCAGACAGTGTTGTGTTCTGCTGTGTATAAGGTTGCTATGTACCGATTCGATGGCACCTAACAACAACAACAACAACTGTTGTCTGCTGTGGTTGGTTCTCAGTTCAAAGAACTACATTTAGCATTTATTATAAAGTTGGTGTGGTCATTACAAATTCCTTTAATTTCTGTTTATGAGTTAATGTCCTAACTGCACCATCATATCTGAGACACAGCTTTGCTGGGTATGTGATTCTTGATTGACATTTTTTTTTTTCTTTCAGAGTTTTGTATATGTCATCCCATAGTTTTCTTGCCTACCTGGTTTCTGCTGATAACTCAGAGCTCAGTCTTATTGATTTTCCTTTGTAGGTAACCTTTTTTTTTTTTCATGAGCTGCTGTCAGGATTCTCTTCTTTTCTTTGTTATGGAAAGTTTGATTATGATAGGTTGTGGTGATTTTCTTTTGGAATTTATCCTGTTTGGAGTTTGTTCAACTTCTTGTATGTTTATCTTCTCATCTTTCATAGTGTTATGGAAGTTTTCTTCCAATAACTCTTCTACAATTTTCTCTGTGCTTTTCTCTTCATGTTCAGGAATTCTGAGCACTTATAAATCATTCATCTTCATGATGTCCCACAGAACATTTAGGCTTTCTTCTGACTTTTTTCATTCTTTTTTCTGATTCTTTTCTATCATACTCTTGTAGCG
>NW_006408556.1:20343607-20394820 GCF_000296735.1 Chrysochloris asiatica
TTTTCTTGAAACTTGAAAAAGCTCACAGAAACCATATTTCTCATAATTAGTCCTATGTTGTGATGGTCGTGATGGTGGTGTGCCGTGGAGTCAGTTCCAACTCATAGTGACTCTGCATAGGGTTTCCTAGGCTGTAAATCTTTATGGGAGCAATAAGACTCATCTTTCTCCCAAGGTAGTATCGAACTGCTGACCTTGAGGTTAGCAGCCCAACTCGTAACCATTACACTATTATGGTAAGGTTTTGTGTCAAGTTGACTGGACCAGAATTCCCAGTGATTTGGCCGTTGAGATGTAGTTATCCCGATCATGAGATCTAACATAATGCAGTTAACTCTATGACGAGGTCTGTTCTGAACAATCAATCAATTGAAAGGAGGTTTCCATGGAAGTTTGGCCTGCTTCCATTATATCAAACACTCAGGCAAATTTGGCTTAATTTCTGTTAGGTCTGGATCTTGCATCTGGCCTATTCTCTAACCTTCAGCTCTTTGGATTTAAGCCAGGGGCCTGCTCTATTACCTGCTAATTCTAAGAGCCATCAGTAACCTGCCTTCTTTCTTACCAGACCTGTCTGCATCTGACCTGCCAATCTTGGTTCATCTGACCCAGACTTGGGACTCTCCCCCTTTAAAACTGTGTAAGCCATCTCCTTGATATAAATGTCTCTCTATATATACATATATAAACTTCTCTAAAAAAAATACCCAGCCTGAGACATTTGGTGCCAAGATTGGTTCTAGAGAGACAGCATCATAAGGATGGATTTTCTAAATTGAATTTCAATTCTGACTAGTTTTAAGGGCACTGCTAACTATATTTCTGTTACTCAAGAGGATGCTGTTAATATGAAAAATATCACCACCTGTAGATCAACTATAGGTGACAAGCCAGACACTGATGATTGCATGTTTGACACTTTGCTGCAATTTTATCAGGCTGAGAAGTATAGGGAAGTTGGTTTGTTGGTCCTGCTGACAGTAGACCAATTGGTAAAGGAAAAAGACCAGTTCAAGGCTTCAGAGTTATAGCACAAGCAATACATAAAAGACCTCAAAGTTTCTACTTGTGCCCTGAAGAAAAGCCTTATGTCTTGTAGTATATCAAACTTATGTCTTGCAGAATATGAGATCTAGGGTCTTATTGTAAGAGTGGCTGAACTGCATCACCAGCTGAATTCCCAATCTCAAATAGTGTCTGATGTTGAAGTGAATACATTGATAGTGAAGAAATGGGATCCTTATATATGGAATGGGGACATATGAGCAGATAATCAGGAATCTAAGGACATTGAGACCCTTAATTATGTTGAATAATTCTTGCTAACTGCCCCACCACTTTTGCCATCTTTGTCTGCTGATCCATTATCAGTAAAACCATGATCACCCCTTGATGAGATTAATCCAGCTGTGCCTGCTGAGATGCTGCCTGAGTCATTGTCTGGGGCATCACCTAAGGTAGATTTCTTGCAAGACATTGCTGAATGTTCCTAGAGGTACCTATAACAATGACTGCTTCTAGGTCTATAACTGGACTTAAGACCCAGCAAGCCCCAAAAGGTGAAGTACAAATTATCACCCAGAACAAAACTTTCTACACTACAAAAGAACTGCTTGATTTTTTTCTAATATGTACAAGCAGAAACCTGGTGAATATGTGTGGGGCAATGGTGCAAGGAACATAAAGTTGGATATGTCTGAGTTTATTGATATGGGCCCACTAAACACATTCTTAATTCAGAATTTCAGCTTGAGAGGTTAGGAGAGGATCTAATAGTTTATTTGGTGGGTTCACTGAAATCTGGATTGCATGGTGGCCTATAATACATCACATTGAAGTGCCAGACCTGCCTTGGTATTCTGTAGCGGAAGGAAACTAAGGCTTAAGGAAACTGGTATGTTCGAGTGGATTTATCAGGATGGACCTATAAACCCATACATGGAGTGCCAGAGGATATATACCCCTAACCTTGACAGTGAGGAACAAATTTGTGAAGCTTCCTTGAACACTGCTGTGAGTGCTTTTTTGTGTAAGCCAGCTTTGACAGTGGGAACTGTTCACTTTGAATGAAGGATACTTAACTACAGTGGGCTGAGCGGAACCTGTGGTGATGGAGATCAAGTGGTAGAACATAATCGACAAAGACAAGGTGGACATGGTTACCATAATAAAAAGCAGAATTAAAGTAGTAATCAGAATAATCTGACTCGTGTGGGTTTATGTGTTGGCTACTGATGTAGGGTGTACTTAGGAGAAGTAGATGGGACACTATCAAGTATTTATTTGATATACACAAGTGGAAGAATTCTAGGTCAAGTGAACAAGGGTTTAACTTGAATCACCAGAATACAGTCACAGTCTCTTAATCAATCGCCAGACTTGAGCCAGTTTACAGACATACAACCCCTTGAATGAAAGGGTGGTTGAGTCCCTTTGAGGAAAGACCCACTACACTACCAGAAATGTATACTGGTAGTCTTTCTCCCAGCCTTTGCCAAAGGGATCTACGGCCTTTTACAAGAGTAATAGTTCATTGGGAAAAAGGAAATAACCAGACTTTTTGGTGCTCACTGGACACTGGCTCTGAATTGACAAGAATTCCAGAAAACCCAAAACATCACTGTGGCCCATCAGTGGGGGCTTACGGAGGTCAAGTCATTAGTGGACTTTTAGTGAACGTTGATCTCACAGTGGGTCTTATGGGTACCTGAACTCATCCTGTGGTGATTTCCCCAGTGCCAGAATATATACTGGAAGCAGACATACTCATTGAATCCCTTAAATGTGGCATAAGGGCTATAATGATAGGAAAATGCAAGTGGAAGTCGCTAAAACTGCCTCTACCTAGGAAAACAGTAAACCAAAAGCAGGACCACATTCCTGGAAGGATTGTAGAGATCAGTGCCTTAAGGAAGGACTTGAAGGATACAGGGGTGTGATGCCCATCACATCCCCATTTAACTTGCCATTCTGGCCTGTACAAAAAACCAGATGGATCTTGAAGAATGACAGTGGTGGACTATTGTAAATTTAATCAGGTGATGACTCCAGTTGCAGTTGCTGTTTTAGATGTGGCTTCATTGCTTGAGCAAAGTAATACATCTGTTGGCACATGATCTGCAGCGATTGATCTGGCCAATGCCTTTTTTCTCAATTCCAGTTTTGAAGGATTACCAGAAGCAGCTTGTCTTCAACTGGCAAGGCCAACAATAAACCTTCAGAGTTACATCAAGTCTCCAGCACTATGTCATAACTTAGTACACAGGGACATTGATGACTTTCCCTGCCACAAGACATCACACTGGGTCTGTTGCATTGATGATAATATGCTGACTGAACCTAGTAAGAAAGAGGTATCGATGATCTAGACTTGTTGGTAAAACATCTATATACTAGAGTGTATCAAATTACCTCGATAAAAATTCAGGCATCTTCAACTTCAGTGAAATTTCCAGGGGTTCAGTGGTATGGGACATGCCCAAGATATTCCTACTAAGTGTAGGATAAGTTATTGCATCTTACCCCTCCCAAAACTGAAAAAAAGAGGCACAACACCTGGTGGGTTTGGATTTTGGAGGTAACATATCTCTCATTTGTGTCTGCTATTCCAGCCTATTTAACAAGTGACTCAAAAAGCTGATAATTTTGAGTGGGACCCAGAACAAGAGAACATTCTGAAACAGGTTTATGCAAGCTACTCTGACACTTGGAGCATATGATCCAGCTGATCCAATGGTGTTTGGTGTGTCAATGCAGATATAGTTGCAGTTTAGAGTTTTTGGTAGTCCTCTATTGGGGAACCACAGCACAGACCCTTAAGATTTTGGAAGAGCCCTGCCATCCTCTTCAGATAACTACTCTCATTTGAGAAACAGCTTTTGACTTGTTACTGGACCTTCATAAAGGTTGACTGTCTAACCAGGGGCTACCAAGTTTATCAAGCAATATGAGCTACCCATTATGAATTGGGTGTTGTCTGACCCAAAGAATCATGGAGGTTTGGACGTGCACAGCAGCACACTATCATTAAATGGAAGTAGTATATACAAGATCGGGCTCTAGCAGGACCTGAAGGCCCAAGTAAGTTGAATGAGGAAGTGGCTCAAATGCCTACAGTTTCCACTCCTGCCACATTACTTTCTTTCTCCCAGTCTATGGCCTTATGGGGAATTCTATATTATCAATTGACAAGGAAAAGGACTCTGTGTATTACTTCCATCTTCTCTTGATGTTTTCTGCATCATTCAATAATCTTGAATGATTATAAAAACCAGAGAATCTTTCAATAAGGAAAGTCAAAGCTTGAATTTTTTCTTCAGTTCCCCGAGCTTGAGAAATGCTGAACGTGTTCTTCCTTTTTGGTTTTCTGATTCCAGAACTTTGCATATTTTGTTGTAATGTTTGGCTTTATCTTCTCAAGCTGATCTTTGACATTTTCTGTTCAGCTCTTTGACCTCCTCATTTATTCCATTTGCTTTAGCATTTCTACGCTGGAGAGCCAGTTTAGGTGTCTCTTCTGAAATCCATTTTGACCTTTTCCTTCTTTCTTGTCTTCTTAATGACTTTTTGCTTTCTTCATGTATGATGTTCTTGATGTCATCCCACAATGCTGTCGTTTCCCAATGGATTTATGAACAAAGTTGCCATGGTGGCAGGGATGGAGGTAATGCATGGGATCAGTAACATTCCACTCACCCAGGCTGACTTGGATACAACCACTTTTGAGTGCCCAATCTGTCAGCAGCAGAAACTACCCCTGAGTTTTTGATATGGTACCTTTCCTCAGGGAGATCAGCCAGCAGCCTGGTGTCAGGTTGATTATATTGGACCACTTCCATTATGGAAAGGGCCACGTTTTGTTCTTACTGGAATAGACACTTACTCTGGATTCTCCTTCCCTGAATGTGATGCTTTTGTCAAAAGTACCATCTGTGTACTTTCCACCACCATTTTATCCCACACAGCATCGCCCTGGATAAAGGGACCCACATCACAGCAAATAAAGGACAGCAATGGACTCATGCTCATGGAATTCTCTGGTTTTACCACATTCCTCTCCAACCTGAAGCAGCTGATTTGACCAAATGATGTAAAAGTCTTATAAAGACACAATTAAAGTGCCAGCTAGTGGAAATAATTTACAGGGTTAGGGCAAAGTTCTCCAACAGGTTGTATATGCCCTAGATCAGAGTCGCATATTGCACTGTTTCTCCAATAGCCAGGATTCATGGGTCCATATTTATGGAGAAGAATATTAAAAGAACCACAGATTGCTAGAAGAACAAAGAAATCTGTGTTGGAAGAACGTGTCTTCAAATTAAGGGTGGTGAGACTTCACCTCTCATGCTTTGGGTATGCTGTCAGAAGGGACCAGTCTCTGGAGAAGAACATCATGCTTGGTAAAGTGGAGAGTCAGTGAACAAGAGGAGGACCTCCAATGAGATGGACTGGTGCATTGGCAACAGCAGTGATCTCAAACTTAACAACGATTGTGAGGATGGTGCGGGACCAGACAGTGTTTCGTTCTGTTGTGCAGAAGGTCACTATGAGTCAGACCAACTTGATGGCTCCTAGCAACAACAAATGGGTTCAGAAACCAAGGGAGTAGAAACGGGAGCAGCACCACTCACTATTATTCCCAGGACACACTTGCAAAATTTTTGCTTCCTATCTCTGTGACCCTATGCTCATTGGTTCTGGACATTTTTGTTCCAAAGAGAGGAGTACTCCCACCTGCAAATACAACACTGCTTCACTTGAATCGGAAATTAAGAATACCTCCTGGCCATTCTGGGCTACTCATGCCTCGTGATCCACTAGCAAAGTAGGGAGTGACTGTTGTGTGGTGTGATTGATCCTGATTATCAAGGAGAAACTGGATTGGCATCACCTAAGGGAGGTAAAGAAGAATATGTGTGGAACCCAGGAGATTCCTTAGGATCTCTCTTAATATTACTATGTCCAATGATTAAATTCAATGCCAACATGAAGGCTAATGGCTCAGAGCCTTCAGCAAAGAAACAGACAAAGAACCAGGACTAGCCGAGGCACTTATTGAGAACAAAGGGAATATAGCAATGGAGAGTGGAAGATGGTAGTTCTAAATACCAGCTACGGTTACAGAAAGGAGGACGGTAATTATTATGATTTTTTTTTGTAAGTGTGCATCAAATAGTTTTGCTGTTCATTTATGAAATATAAAATTTTAATGGGGCCAGTGCATTTTTGGTTGTATGAGTGTTAGTTGTATCATGTTAGATGCAAGTGTGACTTTATAATTGTCTTTATTAGCGATTATGTATATGGTTTATGGAACTATGTACAGGTGCCACGTTGACAAGACATGGACTGTCATAGTTAAGGTTTTGTGTCTACTTGACTGGCCTAGGATTCTCAGTGGTTTGGCAGTAGAAATGTAGGTTTTATCATAAGGAGCTCCAATATAACGTTACTAATTCTATGATGAGTTTTGCTATGAGCAAGCAATCAAGTTTCCTTGTGGGTGTGGTCTGCTTCCAAAATATTAGACACTCAGGCAAAGCTTTCTTGCCTTCTGCTGGGTCTGGATTTTGGATCTGGTTTGTGCTCCGACCTCTGGTCTTTTGGACTTGAGCCAGTGGCCTGCTCGATTACCTACTGATCCAGGGAGTCATCAGCAGCCTGCCTCCTTACTTATCAGGCCTGCCTGCCTGCCAGACTTGTTTGCTATCTGGCTTGCCAATTTTGACTCATCTGACTCAGACTTGGGACTCTCCTACATCTACTACTGTATAATCCATTTCCTTGATATAAACTTCTCTATGTTGTTGTTGTTGTTTGGTGCCATCAAGTTGATTCTGGGTCCTAACAACCCTGTATAGGGTTTCAAAGGAGTAGCTGGTGAATTTGAACCACTGACCTTGTGTTCCAGTGCTTATCCCACAGTGCCACACGAGGACTATTCAAACTTCTCTCTATATATACACACAATAGGTTTCACTGATTTTGCTTCTCTAGAGAATCTAACCTAAGACATATGTCAACCCTCTCTCTCCCTTCACTTCCTCCCTCTTAGAAGGCAAGACATGGTGACAAGAAATCTGATCGAGTTTGAAACCCCTTTCATTCAAGAATGATTACACTAGTTGTGACTGTTAGGTTAAATTAATTCAAAAAGCAAACATTTATTATGTGTGTAAGCAATTGGTTGCTATGAGTTATTAAATTAACTTAACTGCAGTAGGTTTGATTACAGCAATTGGAGGTGATAAATCGACAGCCTCTAAATAAATCAATATGTAGATGATTTAAAATGGAGCTAAATGAATTTAAGGGAGCAGTGGAAGTAGATGAGATCCTCTAGGTAAAGAGAAAGAAGAGAGGGAAATAGAAGGAGATGCTGAGAGTGAAGGGGAGGGAGAAGAAAGGATTTGGGATATTCTGACACTTAGAGTCTGGTAAAGAGACCAGAGAGAAAAAAGGAAAGTCAGGAACACATAGAGAAAGTTATGTGTTTCAAGAAAGGCAACAGTGGTCAACTGAATTGGGTGTTTCTGTGAAAACAAACTGGATAAGAGCAGTACTTAGATTTGTTAAGTTGGAGATTGCTGATGCCTTTTATCAATATGGTTGGACAGCCCTACTGGATTGGTCAGGATTGGTCAGGGATCACTTTATGGATCATGATTTCCCACTCATTTTATAAAAGGTCCCTTTCTAAAATCTGGTTTTATAGAGGGGTGAAAGCTGGAATGAGAGAGAACAAATTTGTTTGAAAACCTGTGTGAACAGTTCTCAGGAGAAGTTTAGCTTGGAAGGAGAACAGAGAAATGATGAAGAGGCAGTAGGAGGATGAGGACCAAGGTGAGTGCGCAATCAAGTGGGAGTAAATGCAGGTGTTTTGTGGATTTGGAGGTGAGAATATGAGGGAGTTCTCATCTGATGGTTTCTATTTTTTCTGTAAGGGGTGAGATGAGAGTGATATTGCATACATTAGGGCAAAGGTGTGTCAGTGGTTTGAAGAGACCAATATGTGGCAGGAGAGTGGAAAAACAAGTTTTCAGTGAATCATAGTAGGGTTGCCCAACTGTGGAATTGTGAATTTATGTTTAAATGTGAAACCACCATGTTTTACCAATTCTAGGCTGCTGTAAAAATAGCATGGAGGTGATGTTTGACAAAGGAGGATAATCAAACTCATTAGCCCAAGGCCAATTCCTATGAGGTGGAGGTCAGACATGTCTCCACCCTAAACTCTTTATCAATTCTGACTCCAACTGTTCCTCTCTCAGCACTTTCTACTCTCTGCTGAGTTTGATCATCCATTGCAATGGCCAAACAGAACTTACACACAATACTCATGATTATGGGGTTTATTAAGGAAGTAAACAGGTTACAGTTCAGGATCAGAAGTGCTCAGATACAGTTCTTATGGGGAGGCACATACCTCTCTCTGGTACTTGGCCTCCCAGTTACTTGATCCTTTGACCTCTGCCCTTTTAACACTCCTGATAAATGTCCAAAGAGCACCCTATTCCAAAAGCCAGCCACTTGCCCAAAGGCACTCAGCTTTATTTGCTCCGTGGGCCTGCCACTCTGTCTTGTGTTCTGGATTTTGGTTTTACTCCTCTGGAATCACAACCATGTGTACTAGATTGAAGAGGCTCAGCATGGAGCTCTTAGGGCTCAAAAGGACATGCTTCACTTTTGGCTCTTCTTTCTTGATGGTAGTGAGATCCCCTTCTTCCACTTCTGTAATGGCTAATTGAAAACCCAGTGGGATGACAAAATTGTAGTTTCATACTTCTTATTTGCATGATTCCAACCAGTCATTTGGTAGAAGTTCTAAAGACTATCACTAGAAGGGTCATATCAAGTAAATCGTAAATCGATGTATATTTTTTCTATCTTTGAGTTTGGGATACATCCTATAAAGAATTATTCACATTGTTTCATAATTGGCAGCATTTCTTTCTTGTGTTTTTCAGTGTTGCTCAGTCAGTTCTGACTTATGGCGACATTGTATAGGGTTTCTGAGGAGTGGTTGGTGGGTTTGAACTGCCAATCTTGCAGTTTGCAATCTAATACTTAAACAGTGTTGCATCTTAATATTGAGGTCATCTTCCTGTTGCTATTAGCTGCTGTCAGGTTGGTTCCAACTCATAGAAACCTTTTGCACAACAGAAGAAATGCTGCCCAGTCCTGCACTGTCCTCACAATTGTGACGTTTGAGCTCCTTGTTGCCGTCATTGTGTTATTCCATCTCATTGGAAGCCTTCCTTTTTCTTCATTGACCCCCCCACTTTTCCAAGTATGATGTCCTTCTCCAGGGATTGGTCCCTCCTGACAATATGTCCAATGTACAAGGGACAAAGTCTTTGACGATTTCAATCTTTTCTCCATTTATCACAATGTTATTTATTGGCCCAGTTGTGAAGATTTTTACTTTCTTTACCTTGAGGTGCAATCCATACCAAAGGCTGTAGTCTTTGACTCCATCAGTAAGTATTTCAAGTAGTCCTCACTTCCAGCAAGTAAGATTGTGTCATCTGCATGCTGAAGGTTGTTAACTGAAGTCTTCCTCCAACCCTAACGCCGTGTTCTTCTTATATAATCCAGATCTTTGAATTATTTGCTCAGCACAGAGACTGAATAAGTATGGTGAAAGGATAAACCCTGGTCAATCGTTCCTGATTTTAAACCACTCGTATCCCCAAGTTCTACTCAAATGACTGCCCTTGGTTTATGTACAGGTTCGTCGTGATCAAAATTAAGTATTCTGGAATACCCACTATTTGCAATGGTATCTATAGTTTGTTATGATCCACACAGTCAAATGGCTTTGTGTTGTAAATACAGCACAAGTAAACATCTTTCTGATATTTCCTGCATTCAGCCTAGATCCGTTTGACATAGGCAAAGATAGCCCCCATTCTACATCCTTTTCTGAATCTGGCTTGATTTTCTGGCAGCTCCTTGTTAATGAACTGCTGCAACCATTTTTGAATTATCTTCAACAAAATTCTTCATAAATATGATATTAATGATTTGTTAGATAATTTCTGCATTCTGTTGGGTCACTTTTTTTTGGAGTGGGCACAAATATGAGTCTTTTCCAATTAGTTGGCCAGTTAATTGTCTTCCAAATTTCTTTACATAGATGAGTGAGTGTCTCGAGTGTGTATCCGTTTTTAGAAAAAATTCCATTTGTATTCTGTTAAATTCTGAATCCTTGTTTTTTGCCAATGCCTTCAATGTATCTTGGACTATTTCATTTAATACCATTGGTTTTTGATCATATGTTACCTCTTGAAACGATTGAACATCAACCAATTCTTTTTAGTACAATGACTGTATTCCTTCCATTTTCTTCCATTTCCTGTGGCATTCAATAGAATCCTGGTGTGGTGCTGTGGGTTAATGTGCTGGACTGCAAAGTTGGTTTGAAACACAAGCTTAGCGGTTCAAGCTTACCAAGAGCTCCTCAGAAACCCTACACAGGGTCGCTATGGGTCAGAGCCAACTCAACTGCACTTAACAATAACGAGAACATGTCATTCAATATTTTGCCCATGAAATCCTTTAATATTGCAACTTGAAGCTTGACTGTTTTCTTCAGTTCTTTCAAAATGAGAAGTGCTGACCATATTCTTTTGTTTTTCTAACTCCAGGTCATTGCACATTTCGTTATAATAGTTGACTTTGTCTTTTTGGGCTGCTCTTTGAAATTTTCTGTTTAGCGTTTTTACTTCCTTATTTTTTCCAGTTCCTTTAGCTTATTTATGTTCAAAAGCAAGTTATAGAGTCTCTTCTGATGTCCACTTTGATCTCTTCTTTCTTTCCTGTCCTTTAAATGATCTTCTGTTTTCTTCATGAATGATATTCTTGATGCCATCCCATAATTCTTATGTTTATTGGTCAGTAATGTCTAATGCATAAAATTTGTACTTGAGATGGTTTCTAAATTAAGATGGGGTATATTCAACATCCTGGTGTGACACTGTGGGATAAACACTTCAAAGGTGGTGGTTCAAACCCACCAGTTGCTCCTCAAAAACCCTATATAGGGTCTCTATGATTTAAAACTACCTCAATGGCACTTAATAGCAACAACATACTCAAAGTCATGTTTTGACTTTCATGGAATTGTTTTCATTTTCTTTAGCTCAGTCTGAACTTGCATATGAGCCATTATGGTCTGTTCCACAGTCTGCCCTTGGCTTTGTTTTGGTGATGATATTGAGCTTCTCCATTGTCTCTTCTTATAGATGTAGTCAATTTGATACCTGTGCATTCTACCTGTTGAGGTCCTTGCATATAGTCACTGTTTGTGTTGTTGGAAAAACATATTTACAATTGCTCTGAAATGTATCACAGTAGAAGGTTCAGGATAGAGTGGGAGAAAATGTGGAACACTACTCAAAATTATATAAGAAAAGACTGGTTTTACTGCTAAGAAAGAGACTGGAAGAACCCTAGACTGTGGTCCTTAGCTGACCTCAAGGTCTGAAACTGAACTCACCCTTATGGACCGAGTTTCAGCTAAGTAGTAGATAGGTATACAGGGGGTCAACAGCACTAGTAAAATACACCCACCACGGAATGGTCAGCCATTTAAGATCAAAAGGGCAATAGTTGCCTAAGAATAATGTTGAAAAAGGATGAAAACAAGGGTAAAATGGAAATAAGAACTACTGGAAGGAAGTGAGAACTGTGTTTACATGGAGTGGGGGGGGGCAATCATTGAGTTGAAACAAAGTGTGATTTGTTGAATGTAAAACTGATGATCTTCTTTGTAAATCTTCATCAATTCATAATAAAAAGTTGCAAAACAAAACAAAAAAAAAGTATTTACAAAGAATAAATTGTTGATCTTGAAAAATTCTGTAATGCGATCTCCAGCATCATTTTTCTCACAAAGGTCATATTTTTCCAACTACTGTTCTGTCTTCTTTGTTTCCAAATTTCCATACACTCCCTAGTAATTACCAATACATCTTGATTGAGTGTTTGATCAATTCCTGACTAAAAAAGTTCATAGAATTCTTTAATTTCTTCTTCACTGGCTTTAGTTGTTGGTGCACAAATTTGAATAAGAGTGGTATTAATTGTGCTTCATTGTAGGTTTATAGATTTTATCCTATCACAGATAGCATTGTATTTCAAGATAGATCTTGAAATGCTCTTTTTGACGATGAATGTGATTCCATTCCTCTCCAGTTTGTTGTTTCCAGCATAGTAAACTATATGAATGTCAGATTCAGAATGGCCAAGACTAGTCCATTTCAGCTAACCAATCTCTAGGATGGTGGATAAGCAGTGGTTTGCTAATCATAAGGTCAATGCATCAAACCCACCAACCACTCCTTGGAAAACCAATGCAGGGTCTCTATGTATTAGAACCAACTTGATGGCACTTAACAACAACAACGCCTAGGATATCAATCTTTATATGTTCCATATCAATTTTTATGACTTCCAATTTCTAGATCCATACTTTATACATTCTAAGTTCTGATTATTAATGGATGTTTGCAACTATTTCTACTTATTTTGAGTTGTGTCCCATAAGCAAATGAAGGTCCCAAAAGCTTTGCTCTATCCAGGTCATTAAGGCCAACTCTACTTTGAGGAGGTAGTCATATTTTGAGTGCCTTTCAACCTGAGCAGCTCATCTTCTGGTCCTATATGAATATTCTGCTACTATTGATAAGGTTTTCAGTGCCTAAACACTCAGAAGTGGTCTTCCTCTTATTCCTCCTAATCTATCTTAGTTTGGAAGTTCTGCTGAAATCTGTCCACCATGAGTACCCTACTGATATTTAAAATACCTGTGGCATAGCTTCCAGCATCACAGCAACACATAGGCCACCACAGTACGACAAACTGACAAGCTGTGGGATGGCATCTTGTTGTTGTTGAGTTGGTTCTGACTCATAATGACCCTGATATAGGCCTTCCAAGGAGCAGCTGGTAGGCTTGAACTGTTGACCTTGTCAAGCATCAGGAGTTCATCTTAGAGTAAATGAAATATCTTGTTGCTGTTAAGTGCCATCGAGTTGGCTCTGATTCATAGCGACTCTGTTTAGGGTTTCGAAGGAGTAGCTAGTAGGTTTGAACTGCTGAATTTGTGGTTTGCAGTCCAGTGATGATCCACAGTGCCACAGCAGATGTTAAATGACTTTATTCTGTGGTTTTATCCCTGCCAGTTTCAGTCACTTGTGTATAGACATGAAGAAGGGCATTTCTTTCAGGTTTGGGATTTAAAGATAAGATACAAAAGATAATACCTTGACAATAGCTGTCAATCACAGAAAGCCATATGCTAACACACTGGGGACTAATATAACAGCAATGTGACTGCCTTCTGCATTGATTGAATCCTCAAAATTGGAAGAATTTCATCTAGAAGTTTCAGGTGCAAGGCCAATTTCTAAGATCCTTTGTCAAGTTACTACGATCATAAATTTCTTTTATAAACTTAATTAGAAACAACTATTCAGAGTTCGTTTGTCAAAGTCCCAATATTGGATGCTTAGGACATGTATCCTAAGTGGAAAAAAGGTCAAGGGCTGTTAGGTTTCAATTGCTAATCAAATTGTCAGTGGCTTGAAGACATGGGTGGCTCTGTGGGAAAAGACCTGGTGATCTCTCCTCTAAGGAGTACTGCCAAGGAAACTTGTTGTTAAGTGTCATCGAGTCAATTCTGACCCGTAGTGACCCTGTATAGGGTTTCCAAGGAGCAGCTGATGAGCTTGAACTGCCGACCTTGCAGTTCCAACGCTTTGCGGTCTGGCGCATTAACCCACAGCGCCACACCAGGCCTCCAAGGAAACCTTATTGGGGCATTAATCAACTAGATGGCACACAGCAACAACGTGTCAAGTAGCTTGCTTTTTGAGGGGGACAAAAAATAAAGAAAGTTTGAGTTTCTGACTTTAAGGAACTTTCTATCAGTTAAAAAGCAAACAAACCACAGAGGCATGCATTCATACAATCACTCATTTGACACACATTTACTGATCTATGGGCTTGTGGTTTGCAGTCCAGTGCTAAGCCTACAACACCACACCAGGAGTCCTTAGATTGCATGGTAGGAGTATCAGATAAGCAACTTTTGGCTCCAAGTAACAATGGCATAGTCCTAGACATTTTTTCATGAATTTGAAAAGCACAGACCATACGGGAACAAGACTAGACTCCAATTCTGTGGTCTCATCAAAGACTGAGGTGCTCTTTATCCTTCTATTCCCCAATCTTAGCAGATTGTCCTTTTTGCCTCAGGTTTGTTGCTTCATGGATTCAAATTGGGTGCCATTGCCACAGCTATGAAATCTTATCACTGTTTCTAAAGCCAGAAGGTAACAAGGGGTGGAAAAGTGAGATAAGTGAACTTCCTTTCTCTAGTGTAGCTCTCTCACTTAATCAGAAAAAAAATCCTTCCTAGAAGCTCCACAGTCCCCAACTTTCCCCTAAAACTACTTGGATAGAAACGGTCACCTACCTATCCAAGTTCAGTGGCCTGCAAAGAGGACTTGAATTGCCACAATTGATTCAGAACAACGTTCAGTCTTTAAATATGAGTAGCTTTGGCAAGAAAGAAGGTGGTTGGTTGTTGGGTAGGGAAATAATGAATTACACACCAATGACTACTTCTCTGAAGAGATGGCATTTGAATTAAAATCTAAATAATAAGATAGCTTCAGTCTTGTGTCCCATAGACTGTGGTCATGCAAAGAGGGGATCTGGGCCAGGGTAGCTGCTTTACCATAGAAGGAGACTCTTGCGGGCAAGAGTGAGTCATCCAGGTAAAGCCAGGGGTGGGGACAGGAGGAGGCCTTTCTGACTGTAATAAAGCCAGTACAAAGGAAAGTGGATGTGAGCCAGTTTGTAAGAATGGGGCAAGATGAACAAGACAACCTCGCTGCCGATGACTCCAGAGGGGAAGATTCAGATTCCATCATAACTATGGAAATGATACAGTCGTTGCTGGCAGTGATAAGTCTGATTAGAAGTCCAGTGCTTATTCTACAGCACCACACCAGGACTCCTTAGTGATAAAGTTGTGGTTAAGTGCAGTTAAGTTGGTTCCGACTCATAACAACACTGTATTGGGTTTCTAAGGAGTGACTAGTGGGTTTGAACCACCAACCTTGGTTAGCAGTCCTACAAGTGCCATACAAGGACTCCTAGTGATAAGTTAAGTGCCATTAAGAGTTGGTTCTGTCTAATCCTGACCCTGTATAGGGTTTCCAATTAGTGGCTGGTGAGTTTGAACTGCTGACCTTGTGGTCCTGTGCTTATCCTACAGTGCCACACAAGGAATTCAAGTGATAAGATAGGCATATGCAAAAGGCATAGCTCCTATGTCTGCTGGGGGCTTTGGAAGAAACTTTCTCATGGAAGAGAGAGTTGAAATAATGAATCTCAACTGAAGACAAGAAATTAGCCAACAAACAGAAGAAAGGATATTTTAAGCATAAGGCCTAGCATGCGCAAAGGCTTGGGGTCTTGAAACAATATGATGAAAACAATCAGTGAGGCATTACCAGAAAAGAAGTCCTTGGATGGTGCAAACGGTTAATGTTCTCAATGCTAACCGAAAGGTTGGGGGTTTAAGTGCCCCAGAAGGTGCTTGGAAGAAAGATCGGGTGATCTGCTTTGGGAAAACTGGCCATTGAAAGCCCTGTGGAGCACTGATACACTCTGAAGCACATAGGTTCACCTTGAATTGGAATCAACTTACAGCAACTGGTTTGGTTTCGGAACATGTGAGTTAGAGAGGCACTGGTGGTGAGTCTGGAGCCATGCTCAGGAGCTCGCCTTTGTTTAGTTTAGACCAGTGGCTGCTTTTGAAGAAGTAAGAAGTTGCAGCTCAAGTAATAATGGCCAAGTGAGGGACTAGGCTAGATGAACTACAAGAACATTTCTTTTGCATTTCTGATCTTCAGAGATGCTCAATAAAAGTTTGCTTAACAAATGAACTAGGAATAAGCCTGTCCTTTTTCTGCTAACACAAACTGGCTCATTCATTTAAATTGTATGTGTTTTTCAAGATCTGGTCTGGACAGCCTCTAGTAATCCCCCACCTCTACCTGCTTTGGAATTATTTCTTCAGCTCAAAACACATATATATGTCTTCCCCTCCCAAACAGACTGTAAATTCTGAGAAGGCAGGGACTCTATAGAGTCCTGGTGTGGCGCTGTGGACTAATGTGTCAGACTGCAAAGTCGTCTGAACTGCAAAGTCGGTGGTTCAAGCTCACCAGCTGCTCCTTGGAAACCCTATACAGGGTCGCTATGGGTCAGAATCGACTCGACGGCACTTAACAACAACAACACATACCTACTCACTACTCACCTGTCAGTTCGTTGTACTGTAGTGGATTGTGTGTTGCTATGATTCTGAAAGCTATGTCACCAATATGTCAACTACTACAAGGGTTACCCATGGTGGACAGGTTTCAGTGGAAGTTCCAGACTAAGATAGAATAGGAAGAAAGGTTTGGAGATCTAGTTCTAAGAATTGTTGTTGTTGTTGTTAGTGCCGTCGAGTCGGTTCCGACCCATAGCGACCCTGTACAGGGTTTCCGAGGGTGTAAATCTTTACGGGAGTAGAAAGCCTCATCTTTCTCCCGCGGAGCGGCTGGTAGTTTCGAACCGCTGACCTTAAGGTTCGCAGCCCGATTCGCAACCATTACGCTACCAGAGCTCCTTAGTTCTAAGAATTAGTCAGTGAAAATCGTATAGATCACAATAGACTAGTGTCCGATACTCATAGTGTTGGAAGTTGAGCCCCCTAGGTTAGAAAGCACTCAAAATACACAGCGGCCACAACAATGGGCTTGAAGACCACTGAGATCCAGGCAACAGTTCATTCTGTTGTACATGGGGTCACCATGACGCAGAGTCAACTTGATGGGAACTAACAACAACAACGATATTGTTGTTAATGCTGTTGGGTCAGTTCTGACTCATAGCGACCCAGTATAGGATTTCCAAAGAAGTAGCTGGTGGTTTGAATTGCCAACCTTGTGGTTCAAACTAATCTTGAGGTCTGTGCAAACCAACTAGGCCTCCAACAACATAGTCACCGACATATGGCACACTGGGCATCTGGTACATATGTAGTGAAATATGGTTGCATTTGATCATTCTAGGGAGAGACTGGAGTAGATTTGTTGAGGGGAGACTTCATCCCTAAAGGAGATTCTCTAACCCAGAGTTAGCTGCTGTGGATTTCCCCATCCTACTTCTGTCAGACCCTAGAAGATTTAGAAGAGTTCAGTTAACAAGGTGAGGATGGGGAACGTGCTGGGGTTAAAAATCAGGGTGCCTCTCATTATGTTACAAGAACTTGTAAGTAAAGATTTTATAAGGTGCCACACTCTAGACAAATACAGATTTACTTTTTGAAGTATGGGACAGGGCAACAAGAGACAAAAAACAACAGAAAAAAGCCCAGAATTTTTGTGTGTTTAAAAGTTAGAAAGATATACTATTAGCCATGCTGTCTTCCAAGAACCTTGATCCTCCGATCATAAAAGATTGTTGTTATTGTTAAGTGCTGTCAAGTCAGTTCCAACCCACAGCAACCCTGTATAGGGTTTCTGAGGAGCAGTTGGTGAGCTTGAACCGCCAACCTCATGGTTCAAACTGACTTTGAAGTCCAGTGCATTAACCCACAGAACCACACCAGGACTCCGATTCTAGCCTAGGAAACCCTATTGTACTGTGTTGTATAGGGTTGTTATGAGGGGGAATCACTCTAATGTCACACAACAACCACACTGCAGAACTACTTGCATGGCCCCACCCAATCACAAGAAGGTTAGGAATTGCAATCCTACCTTGTACCTTGAAGTGGGAACAAGAAACAATTGGGGCACCATACTACCATAATCCTAGTAACCAAAAAGTCAGTCAAGGACAGAACCCCAAACATAAGCACTGTGATTCCCATATCCCATCCTCATGCTTGGGCCAATTCACAAGAGTGTAATAGTCATAACCAAATACCACAGATCCTGGACCATACCACATTCCTTGCCAAAGAGGGATGCCTTTCTTTTTTGTATAGCTCCTAGTGTGTCACCTAGTGTGTGACTCATCCATTCTCTGGCACTGGGCCCCTCCCAGGCAGGAGCTACTCCCATGTAGGACCTGTCTGTCAGGCTATAGCGCCCCTGCACATGTAGGAGGACAGAGCCAATCTGGTTGTCAGCCTGAGGTCTGCCATTCAGGCTGCATTTGATGGCTCAGGTCAGGGGCCTGGCCGGCTGATCTTTAGCAACATATGACAGAGGGGAATCACTGATGCCTGTTTCTCCAGCTGCCAGGGAGTGGGGCAGATTTGCTGGTGATTTTGTCGTTGACCAGACACAGTGAGTAAACCCACATCTTTCTTCTCCTTCCTCTGACTTCCAGAGGAACTTCTGAGAGGGGCAGCCAATTATAATCCTACAGCTGTGAGGCCTTGACAATTTGGGGTTTAATTAATAACATATATGGTGGTGGTGGTGTGCTGTGAAGTAGGTTCCAACTTACAGAGACCCTGTATAGGGTTCCCTAGGCTGTAAATCTTTACAGGCACAGAAAGCCTCATCTTTCTCTGGAAGAACAGCTGGTAGTTTTGAACTTCTGACTTTGAGGTTAGCAGCCTGACTAGTACCCACCACACTACTAGGGCTCTAGGAATGAAAAGAGAATTTGGTAACTTGGAGGCACTTTATGTAATTCAAAAACTCTCAATTAGGTATGGAAATATTTTCATTGATTACTCTCTGCTCTTCTGATCCCATCCAAATAACAGAACCAAGAAAATTGGAAACTCTTCAGCACAGAAGCTAATTAACTACTTAAAAAAAAAAAAAAAAAAATCATATTTCTCCCCATTAAACTTTGTAGCATTTTATTTGCAGTTTTGAACTATTATTAGGCTAGTACCACCCTTAAAGTTTCCTTGAAACCAGAGAAGTATTTGTACATATTCTAAAAAAATCAACCCACCCCCACCCCCCAAATCCCTGTACTTCCAACGATTTGTCTGGGGCATTCACACTCTTTTTCCTAAACATTCTTTTCCTTAGATCAGACTTTCTCAACAAGAATGCAGTCTTTGGGGTGGTTCCTAAGCTTGTTTTCATTACGTCATTCTTTGTATTGAGAGAGGGCAGATGAAATGGTATATCTATATTATCTCTATTTCTATTACATTTCATATAATTCCTTAAAATATAATTGTAGTGATGTTTAGCTTTATTCCTGCGTTTTGTTTTTTTTCGGAATTGGTTCTTTGCTAGTTTTTGCTGAATTTGAATGAAAAAAAATTTAGTTTTGTTTTAAAAAAAATTAACCTTTTGAAACTTGACAAAATGCATTTCCTTCACTTAAATTTTTAAATAACATATATATGAATTCAACCCTCTACTACTTTTATCTCCCATGATTTTTGGTTTATTATATTTCTTCTTCCAAAGTTCATTCATGTTCTTATAGTTTGGGAAGATCAGGTTATTTGTGGTGTAGAGAAATTATCTCAAATAAATACATTTCTGAGTTAAGGGAACTATAGCCTTATAAGACAGCAAATTTTATTTTATGTCTTTAGGGATTATCCTAAAACTGGGCAGTCAAAATCCCATATCAAGACTATTTGCATCATCTCCACCATCATTATCCTTTTGCAAACTGGATGAAAATGTGTGAACAGAAACCAAGACTCTTATTCAAAGATAAAGAGATTAGGGGAGTTCGAATAGCCTCCTGACATGGGTTTAGGGGCTCAGGGGAAAAGACTGATTTGCCTTGGGTCTATGTTATAAAGGGTATGTTGTCTGTAGAGAATGTTTCTAAGTATGCCTGAAAAAGAATGATAGAACCAACTGAAAGTCAGTTTGATTCTTATTATCAGCATGTTCTAAACAACTAATCAAACTAACTGCCGCTGAGTTGATTATGAGTCATAGTAATCCTGTACATAGGGTTTCTTAGGCTGTAAATCTTTAAGGGAGTAGAAAAGCTCATCTTTCTCCCATGGAGCAGTTGGTGGGTTTGAACTGGCGACCTTGAGATTAACAGTCCAGTACTTCTGAGGCCTGTTTCAAACAAGGACAGTAATAAACACTCCTTCACACAGGAATAGACCCCTCCCTATACTTCCGGCCTGCCCGCTGCTTGAGCTATTTTATTTACTTCATCAATGGACAAAGAAACTACCTGAGGACAAGTGGATACTTCCACTAATTTTTGTTTTCGAAGCACGTTTTAGCTGTGGTTGACTCATCCTGTATCTTGGAGACCCACAGTCGATGGGTTGATTATTTATTTTAGATTTTTTGCTTAATATAATCCCTACTTTTCAGGCTAGTAAAAGCCCTGGCTTTGTTTTCACTTAGTCAACCCAAAGTGTAGAACCTTAGTGTATGTGAATATTCCCCTTTAATCTTTAACTATCATAAACAGAATACTAAATCACAGTGGTTTAAGCCCCAAATATTTACTATAACAATAATTGGTGTTTCACAGAACCCACGGCATTAAAAACAGGGTGTCACCAGTACTGTATTATTATTATTATTTTTAATATCTTTTTTCTTCTTTCAACCCTTCTATGTAGTAATCTCTTATGGGGTATTTTGAAAAGTCAACCATGCCTAAATGTTAACACTAAATACAATCCAGATGAAGGGGTATATAGCTTTTCAGTATATTATATTTTCAATTTTTCAGTAATAATGAAATTATTCAGATAAGCACTCAGTGGGAAAATATTGGTGTTGAGTCTTATCCTCAGAATTTCTGATTCAAAAGATCTGGAGAAAGTAATTTTTTAGAAGCGCCTCTTGTGGATCATAGTGTGCAATCAAGGTTGAATACCTGTTAGAGGCCATCTTGAATTGCAAGTTTCTTTAGAAGACAGAGAACCCCATCTCATTATTCCTGTAAAAATTTCAAAGTTACTGGGATAAGGACTGATTGGGCCAGCGTGGATCAGCTGCCATCCCCTAAACCAATCAGCTCTGGCCCAAATAACTGCACACACAGAAATCGTGAAAATGATCAGCAGTTTTCAGAAAAACATGGGTAGGGTGAGGCAGTGGCTACACAAGATTATTAGTAGGTACAATAACAAATGATGGACATCCAGGGCAATTTTTCCAACAGAAATGCAAAGTGCTAACTTAGCTAAGGAGTCCTGGTGTGGTGCTGTGGGTTAATGAGCTGGACTGCAAAGTCAGTTTGAATGTTAAGGTTGGCAGTGCAAGCTCACTGGCTACTCCTCGGAAACCCTATACAGGGTCAATATGGGTCGAACCGACTTGATGGTACTTAACCTTTGGCAACAGCAGCTGGTCAGCCAAACCCTTTATTTTTCATGATAGTTATTTTTCAAATTGTTTTAAAAGCATGGTTCTTTGTGAATTTGAAAGTGTTGTATATCAAAATTTAATTCATTAAATGAAATATATTTAAGAACAGAAATAAAAACAATGTCCATATCACAGCAAGTGGCCATGCACTTAATACCATACATTGTTGTTGTTGGTAGGTGCACTGAGTTGGTTCCAAGGTTCCAACTGAACTTGAGTCCAGTGCATTAATCCACAGTACCACACCAGGACTCCAATACCATATATTAGCAAATACTATTTACAAAGGTCACACCGCTTGGCAAAACGTTTCAGTTGTAGCAGATATTATTTTTTATTGCATGTAATATGTTTGGTTTTATTTTAAAAATGATGCATTTCCATAAAGAAACTCTCTAAATCAGTTAATAGGCTCTGAGTCACTTCCTACAACTGTTCTCAGGAAATTCCATCTCAGTCTTATGTTTCGAGGGGTTGCCTCTTGCCAAGGGTTGGCATGAATTTTGAGACTGTTAAACAGCGATCGAAGGTGGAAGAGGGTGGCATTAACACTCGGAAACAGAGACTTTTTGTGGTGGTTCCTAAGGCCTTGGCTTTCAGAGTTGAGCTCTCTCTTTTTTTACTCTGAATCATCCATCTGCGGTCCTGCTACCTGTAAGAACGTTGAAAGACCATAAAACCACAAGGTCATAAAAGAGTTCCCAGTCCTGGTGTGGCATTGTAGGATAAGCACTGGACTGCTAACTGAAAGGTCGGTGGTTCAAACTCACCAGCAGCTCCTTGAAAACCCTATATGGTGCCACTGTGAGTTGGGATCGACTCAACAATATTTAACAACAACAACACCAGGGAAACCCTCCATTCCCCTGCCTCATATTGTTCTTTTATTTTTCTATATTTCCTCAAGTCACCTCTTCAGCTAGATATTTAAATAAAAGCAAAAGCCTGGATAGGAATTGTGTTCTGGGTATCTAGAAATTTCTTCTTTTGATTGTGCAACAAATCTTTAGTAAGTTCATGAGGCGGGTGTTCAGGACTATTTAAAAAGGGTCTGGGATGAAACTCACCCTCATGACCGTATTTTCAGCTAAGTGGTAAGTAGGTATTTAGTGGAGACAGCAAGAATAATAAGGTATGCTTACCATGGAATGACCAACCATTCAAAATCAAAAAGGGCAACATTAAAAAAAAAAAAAAGGGCCACATTTACATGGGGGAAAGGTTCAAAAGGGTTGAGAGAGAGAGGGTGGAATGGAAATAAGAATCAAGGGATAAATGTTGTTATGTGGGGGAATTGAGATGAAACAAAGTGAATGATTTATTGAATGTAAAATGGATTGTTTGCTTTGTAAACCTTCACCCGATTTACAATAACAAGTTTTTTTTTTGTTTTTTTTTTCTTAAAAAGCTCAGGAAGGATGTGTTTTATTTGGACCATTCTCTGACAGCTATGAGAAATGAGTGTGGGTCTGCACATACAATCTCAAGAAATTATCCTGCTATACTAATACCCAGATACAGATCGCTATGCCCAAAGCCATTTTAGACATTCACTTGTCTTGTGCTTTGCAGGAGACAGTGTTAATGAGGGGAAGCAGGATATTCAACTGAGTGGCAACAATGTGTTTTCAAAGGGCTCTGAAAAGAGAACTGGGTTTCCTCTACAAGAAGTGAATTTTGGGAGAGAGAAAGGTTCTGTGGTTCCTGAGGGAGAAAAACACAAGAAATAACAATGTGCCATGGCCCTGAAAAGGAGCAGAGAGTAGGCCTGCATGGACAGTCTTAGGCCAGTGAGAAAACAAACAAATGCAAAAACAGTGTGGTCAATTTGTACCTGGCTACTAGAGGGTAGAGTGGGACATAGATTTTTAGTGTGGGTGAAGCAGGCTGATCATGGATGTCCAAAAACCAGCAAGGATTATAATCTCAGCGGAAGCTAGCAGGGATGGAGGCTATACTGGATATTTGGAGGCTTCCATGCCTCTGTCTAAGGAGCTCTGGTAGCATAGTGGTTACGAATTGGGCTGCGAACCTCAGGGTCAACAGTTCGAAACTACCAGCTGTTCCACTGGAGAAAGATGAGGCTTTCTGTTCCCGGAAAGATTTACAGCCTCGGAAACCCTGTACAGGGTCACTGTGAGTCAGACCCGACTCCACGGCACATAACCACCACATGCCTCTCTCTGGATATCATCCCTGGGGGAAAAGGAAGAGAGTTGGCAAAGTTGAAGTGACTAAAAAAGAGTTAGTTTAAACTTAAAGTCAATGAATTTGTCTTACATGGGCAAATTTTCTCATTGGCTTAAATAATTAAATGGCCATGCTAATTAAATTCATTTATAGAGGAAAAAACAGCTATATCTTTGCACACCTACATTTCATGACTGCTAAATATATACAGTCTGGTGGTACTGTAGGGCAAGTGCTGGACTGCTAACCACAGGGTCAACAGTTCAAATCCATCAACTACTTCACTGGAGAAAAAGAGGCTTTCTGCTCCCATAAAGATTTGCAGCCTCAAAAATCCTAGATAGGATTAGGAATCTACTCAATGGCAGTGGGTTTAGCTTTTAGACACATACTACTTCACAAAGTCATGACCTGGTCTAAATTATCTTTAAGTATCAATTCGTTCTCAATTGATTTATCCAGTGGTCTTACTTCCCTCCAAAATATTCCCCAAACTGCAGGCTGTGCCTTTGAGACGCGCTGCTTCTTTCACTCAAACCTTCTGTCCTCTCGTCTCTTTGATGGCTATCCTTGATTGCTATCCTCCTTCTGGGATCTCAGTCTGTTGGAAAATATTTCAAAGCCTGTTCTTGTTGTTGTTAAATGCCATTGAGTTGGTTCCAATTCATACTGACCCTTGTTGTTGTTGTGAAGTGCCATCGAGTCAGTTCCAACCCATAGCGACCCTGTATAGGGTTTCCAAGGAGTGGCTGGTGAGCTTGAACAACCGACCTTACAGTTCAAATGACTTTGCAGTCTGACGCATTAGTCCACAGCGCCACACCAGGACTCCTACTTGGTGCAAAAATCTCATCTTGCCCAAGGACTAAATTGTAAGGAAATTTCCCTTTGAACTGAAACATTGATACATTGACCATTTACTTAATCATATAATCATCCAGAATGAGAGGAAAATAACATATCTAGACAGAGACAGAGAGGGAGAGATGCACAGATAGTAAGAGACAGAGAGATAGACACAGAGAGATAAAAATCACCAAATATCAAATGAGATGGAGCTAAGGTGTAAAAAAAAAAAAATCATGAAATTATTTAAAAAGTAATCAGAAAATCTACCTTTTGATCTAATTAAAAATACCAGTGGTTGGATAAGTATCCATATTTTAGTGTAATTACTAAGCCTTCGAACATAGTGTGGTGTAAAAAATAGAAAAGGCGTGCATCAGTGTTGTATTCTTTCACCATATTTAGTCATTCTGTATACTGAGGAAATAATATGAGAAAGTGGCCTCAGGATTGGGAGAAGGCTCATTAGTAATCTATGATATGCAGATAGCTCAGCCTTGCTTGCTGAAAGCAAAGAGGGCTTAAGGAGCTTGCTGTTGAAAGCAAAGGCTAAAGTCTTCAGTATAGATTGCGGCTCAATGTAAAGAAAATGAAAATTCTCACAACGGAACCAATAAATAACATGATAAATGAAGAAAAGATTGAAATTATCAAGGATTTTATTTTATTTGTGTCCGTAGTCAATATTCATGTAGGTAGCAGTCAAGAAATCAAATGACATATTGCATTAGGCAAATCTATTAAAGACCTCTTTCAAGTGTTGAAGAGCAAAGCAGTCAGTTTGAGGACTAAGGAGCACCTGACCGAAGTCATATTTCAGTTGCCTCATATGCATGTGATAGATGGAAAATGAATAAAGAAGACCAGAGAAAAAATTGTTGTCTTAGAATTATGGTGCTGATGAAGAGTACTGAAGGTACCATGATTACCAAAGAAAAAACAAACCTCTGCAAAACAGAGCAAACCATTGTCGTCCTGAGCCATATTCATAATCATTGTTGTTTCTCATGTAACTGTCTTCCCTTGTGGAAATTAATTACATGTCCTACATATCTATCAAATTTGATGTTTTTATAGTGATTATTAGCTTTTATAGATATATATTGCAGCATCCCTGAACTGTTTGAAAAACTCTGTCTTGCTCTGTGAACATGTTCCCCATGAGAACAATGAAGTATTGTGGAAATCCCATTCTTGGCAATGTTATCCCTAGTTTGTTATGATCCACACAGATGAATTCCTTGGCATAGTCAATAAAACACAAGTAAACATCTTTCTCTTGGTCATCAGGTCCAATTAATTTAACCACTTTTAAATCGTGCCTTAGTTCAGGTCCTTATTATTGTTCACCTGGGCTATGGAATGACTGGCCTTCTCACTGACTTTCCAGTTCTTGTATCTTTTTTCACTTAACCCCTATACAGCAGGCAAATTAACCTGTCTAAATGAGATATGATCATATCATTGCCTCATTAAAAGAGTTGAGGACTCTTCATTGTCCATGGAAGAATCCAGTTGTATTATTATGACACACACCAGCCAAACATTGACATCAGTTTACTTTTAACTGATGAGCTACACTTGTCACTTTCTCACCAACACTTGATGCTCCATGCTACATCATCCCTGAACATGCCTGACTGTTTCTCATACCTGTGTCTCAGTCTGGACTACTACTGTACTTCCTTTTCCCTGGGATGGCCCACACTGAATGCCTACTTGTTTGTGATACTCCTCTAACTTCCCTTGGGCAGAGCATATCACTCCCTGCCCCTAGGTTCATAGGTCTTTTTATGCACCCTAAAGAGGATAACGCTAGCATTAATTTCTACCTATTTATATGATATATATTCCTTAATTAAGGAGTCTTAGTGGGGTGTTGTGTGTTAATGAACTGGACTACAAAGTTGGTTTGAACTTCAAGGTTGGCGGTTCAAGCTCACCAGCGACTCCTCAGAAACCCTGTGCAGGGTTGCTATGAGTTGGAACCAACTAGATGGTACTTAACAAAAACAACAAGAGTTAAACTTTAGATTCTTGTTATAGATTGAATTGTGTTCACCAAAATAAGCATTGAATTTCAGGCCGTTGTACCTGTAAATATAATCCTGCTTAGAAATGAGATTCTTTGCTTTGTTAATTAGAACATGCTTGAGTAGGTTGGGTTCACTATCCAATCACGTCTGAGCTATAAAATGAGCAGATTAGACACAGAGACATGCACATGTGACAGAAGACAGCTGTAGGGAGCCAAGCACCACAGCTCCACCTGAGAAAGGTATGGCAGTTTTGGGAACCCTATGGAGAAGTTCCCATAAGATGGCTATGGGACTCCTGGTGCAGAGCTGTAGGTTAAGTACTGGGCCGCGAGGTCAGTTTGAACTGCAAAGTTGGTGATTCGAACTCACCAGCTGCTCCTCAGAAACCCTACACAGGGTTGCTGTAAGTCAGAACCAACTCAATGGGACTTAACAACAAGGATCTCTATGAGTTGGAATGGACATAACAGGAGTGAGTAGGGGCAGTGAGGAACACCCATGGCTACCAACGACTCTGAGTTTGGACTTTTAACACTAGAGCTATGAGGAAATAAGTTTCTGTTCCTTAAAGTCCCACATGTGGATTTGTGTTATAGTAATATGAAGTAGGAGTCCTGGTGTGATGCTGTAGGATTAGCAGTGGACTGCTAATCACAAGGTTGGTGATTCAAACCCACCAGCTGCTCCATGGAAACCCTATACAGGGTCACATGAGTCAGAACAGACTCGATGGCACTTAACAAAAACAACAACAGTATGAAGTAGCTAAACCAATTCCTGAAGGGCTGTTGTTAAGAGCTGTCAAATGGGTTCTGACTTATAGCAACCTGGGAAAGGGTATAGGTCGGTGGTTCAAATCCACCAGCCACTCCTTGAAAACCCTTTGCAGGGTCTCTGAGTTGGAACCAACTTGATGGAAATTAAATAAACAAACGAACAAAAACAACAACAACAAAAAAACCAAGAGTAGAAAGCCTCATCCTGAAGGGCTATTGTTGTTAAGTGCCGTCGAGTCAGTTCTGAGTCATAACAACCCTGTATAGAGTTTATGAGGAAAAGGCTGGTGGGTTTGAACCACTGATTTTGTGTTTAGCAGTCCAGTGCTCATCTTACAGTGCCACACCAGGACTCCCTTATAGGACTCGATCATGTCTTATTTGTCTTTATAACCATCGCCAAAGTATGTTTTTTACCTGGCATGAAACAAGTCCAAATGAAATGTTTTATGAATGAATGAATGAAGATCCCATGCCCAGAGAAGTCAACTGTTTTGCCAACTGTTACTAAATTAGCTCAGACAGACTTGGGGGAAGAACACAGAGCTCCTGACATTCAACTTGCTTCATGTTCTTCCCACCACAGTGGTCAAAACGTCATTTTCTCTAGTTATAAAATCAATGATTTGCTGTTGTTGGTAAGTGCCATAGAGTTGGTTTGGACTCATAGCAACCCTGTATAGGGTTTCTGAGGAGCAGCTGGTGGTTTTGAACTGCTGAACCTTCAGTTAGCAGTGCTTATCCGATAGCACCACATCAGGACTCCTATATTATTTGTAGGAAATATAAAATACAGTAAGAGAAATAAGAAAGAATATTGTATTTTTCATTTGTGGTCATTGTTAACATATTGTGTATTTATTTCCAGTGTTTAAAAATTTATTGTTCCTTTTTAAAAATCAGAAAAAAAATTTATGTAAAAAATATGAAAATAATTATCATTCATATTATCTTCAGATTAGCTTCTGTTGACATCTTGCTATATCCATTTCCCATACTTTTGATTTTTAAAAATCATTCTTTTGTTTTGGTAAAAATCATATATGCTTATTATAAAAGAATTCAAGCACAGCAGAAAATGTAAAGGATAAAAGTAAAAGAAGCTATCTTAAATCTGCTACCTAGAAGCAATCTTTGTTACTGGTTAAACACGTTTCCAAATATTTTTCTGTGTATTTATGCTCATATTTAAGGACAACAGAGTCAGGCGTACATCAATCTGAAGAAAAATAGAAAATAATGCTATTATGAAGATGCTGTTGTATTAAATAAATGCACTCTTGGTGTGGTGCTGTAGGATAAAGCACTGGATCACAAAGTCGGTTTGAACCATAAGGTCAGTGGTTCAAACTCACCAGCAGCTCCTTGAAAACCCTATACCCATTTGGGGAACATGGCAAGTCAAGCTTACTCAGTACTATTTGGCTTACCACCGGGAACAATACTTGTATTTCCTATCATTGGTGACGTCAGCTCTAGAAAATCTCTGCTAAAGTTTAAGTACACTAGTCTCGGACTGGTGGTGGTTATGTGCTGTGGAATTTGTTCCTTCCTATTCATAGCGACCCTGTACAGGGTTTCCGAGGCTGTAAATCTTTACAGGAGCAGAAAGCCTCCCCCGGAACAGTTGCCATTTCGAATTGCTGGCCTTGAGGTTAGCAGCCCAACTCGTAACCACTACACTATCAGAGGTACTTTTTTCTAGGACTAAATGCCATGTTCCCTACCCATCTGTTTGGTGAGCCTATACCTTTCTTCAGAAACCCAGGTTTTTCAGGCATTTTTGCTGATTCTCCTGAGTCTTGACCAATATCTCTAAACCTCTTTGAAAATGGATACCTTATACAGGTTTCCTCCATGTAATTACTCACACCTGCAACGCACATGATCAACAGGTTAAGCATTCGCAGATGACGTCTATGTTGGCACTCGCTGAAGGTGTGTCTCAAGAATCCTCTCCTCATCAGCCAACACAAACCCAAAAAGAGAATTTCCAAAAAACAGAAAAAGAGAAAGAGAGAGAGAATTTCATCTGATGGACAGAGGCTGCCAAAAATCAATGAAAGAGATTGCAAAAATATACAAATTTTTTACAGGAACTCTGCATATCCACTTACGCCCAAACGCCGGAAGCGCGGCTGTACCTATAGGACTCAAACAAATAGCAATGACCTGAAAGGCAAAAAAAAAGTATGATGTGCAAGTTTGTTGATTGCCATTGTGTTTATATTAGCAAACGATTAATATGAATTTTAAATGAATATAGAAACAGTATAGGTATTATAGTGGTGGTGGCTATGTGCCATGGAGTCGTTTTCGACTCACAGCCACCCTGTACAGGGTTTCCGAGGCTATAAAGCTTTACCCGAGCAGAAAGCCTCATCTTTCTCCTGCGGAACAGTTGGTAGTTTCGAACTGCTGACCCTGAGGTTATCAACCCAATTCGTAACCATTAAGCTACCAGAACTCCCTGTAGGTGTAATATGTTGTTGTTGTTGTTAAGTGCCGTTGAGTCAGTTCCGACCCATAGCGACCCTGTACAGGGTTTCCAAGGGTGTAAATCTTTACGGGAGTAGAAAGCCTCATCTTTCTCCCGCGGAGCGGCTGGTAGTTTCGAACCGCTGACCTTAAGGTTCGCAGCCCGATTCGTAACCACTACGCTATAGATAAAAAAAATTTATGAAACATCTTTGTGGGGTAAAGAGTCTCAGCCTGGTGCAAATGATTAAGGTACTTGGCTGCTAACCCGAAGGTTGGAGGTTCCCGTGCACCCATACGTTCCTCAGAAGGAAGTTCTGGTGATCTATGTCTGAACAAAATCAGTAATTAGAAAGCTTATGGAGCATAGTTCTACTCGGCCACAGCTCATTGATTTGCCATGAGTTGGCATTGACTTGAGAGCCATTGATTTTTATGTGATGAAAAGACTTTAAGGTTACCCAGAGAATTTGGTCTTTGTCTTTATTCCCTGAGAGATCATCTCTAAAACCTTCGAATTTCCCCAGTAAATGAAGTGTCTGTGATGAGACTTCCAGACCATACATGAGGATTTATGCTATAAGGGAATTCTAATGGGAGCTGGCCAGGAAAGAAAGACCCACTGCTTATAATCAGCTGGCCTAAGAGGAGGGGAACTGATTCAGTAAATCATAGCTATGCAACAGGGGTCCTCAAACTGGACATGGAAGCGCTCCACTGTCTTCCAGGTTGTTATAGGCATCAGGACACGTGAGTGGTTAGCACATCCATTGGGAACCCTCGCCCTATGCATCTCTTCATCTGGATATTTTTGCTATGATAAAGCTGTAAGTCTAAGTGTAGCATGTTCGTAAGTTCTGTGAGTGAATTCCTGAACTCGAGGGAGTAATGACAGCCAGCAGGTCAGAAGTGAGGAGGGCTAGAGACCCCTGAGCACAGCTGGTATCCAGAAATGTTGGTGGGAAATTCTTAAATTTGCAGCCAGCAGGTCATGGATTAATGTGTTGGACTGCAAGGTCGGTGGTTCAAGCTCACCAACTGCTCCTTGGAAACCCTATATAGGGTCACTATGAGTCGCAACTGACTCGATGGCACTTAACAGCAGCAACAGTAGGTCAGAAATGAGGATGTCACGGGGACTCCCAAACATGTAGTTGGCACGTGAATTCTTGGGCAGATTTGACATCTAGAGGACTGTGCCTTTTAACTTGTGAGATCTGGCCTAACTCCTGGTTGTTAAGATCAGATGATGAAGTAAGGGCTGAATGTGTAGCTGGTATCACAATAAAGGGGAACAGAACTGATCATAGACAGATTTGATTTGTATGCATTTGGTGTTAGAGAAGTAGAATTTCATTTTTTCTTCACAGTCTACATACACCATTATACAAATACTTAGAGCAGCATTTATAAAATGTTCTCATAATATATTACAATGAAGTAACAATATAATTATGTCATACTTTTCTAGTATTAATGGAGTAAACAAGATGATCTTTGTAAAATATGTACATCCATAGGAAACTCTGGAAGAACGTCTCAATTAAGATACTTAATTAGAAATCATACCTCCATCCGTAGTATTTAAGAAAAGAAACTAAATCAAGTGAAAAACCAGTAAAACGTTGAGTAATTGCAACAAATTGAGCAAAGGGACAGGACTTAATATAATAATATAACTAAAAAAAATGAGAAATGAATGAAAATGGAAGTCTGAGGAATTGCACAAAAATAAAAATTCTTTACATCTTTACAAAAGAATAAAACCAAACCTACTGCCTTGCAATCAGTTCTGATCCATAGAAACCCTGTGTAAGGTTTCTGAGGCTATAAATCTGTTCGGAACAGAAAGCCTCCCTTTCTCCCCAGAGTGACTGGTGGGTTTGAACTACTGACCTTGCTGTTGGCAGTCCAGTACCAATCCTACAGTACTCCTTCCCATCTTCTCAGTAGGGAATATATGCACAGTGCCTAAAATTCCTAGTATGGAGGGTTTTTAAAATTACTGCCTCCATGTGTTTTATGTAGATGTGTGTTTTACACCCAAGAGGTCGTCAAAAATTTTATAGAATAGGAATTTAAATATAATGGAATATTTCCATGAATTTTTTAAACCTCCCATATAGCATTTGTACATTCGCAGTAAGTACAGTAGCAAGGACATGGACAGATGACGTAGTTAAAAGAGTCAGTCCTGAGTCAGGTGTCAACAAGAGAGTTCTGGCCCTTCCAAAAACTTGGATGTGATCTTGGGAAAGTATCTGTGCCACAATTTCCTTTATGGTAAAAATGGAAAATGATACCTTCTTTGCCTACCTTATAACATTATGATGACAAAATGAATATTGTATATGAAAATGCTCTTAAAGAATTAAACCCCAGGCAAAAATCAGCTGTTTCTTGTTTCAGATAAGTCGTATGACATAATGAAAAAAAACCACAGATCAAATCCCATATATGCCATTTGCTACTTAGTAACTTTTAGTTCCTTGATTTAGGGAAGTGGAGGGAGTCATTTCAATCTGTTAGAATTACTTAATGACTTTCAAAGAGCTAAGGTAAGCACAGCGCCTGACACAAAGTAAGCAGATAAAAACGGTTGTTTTCTTTTTCTCTTCCTTTCTAGAATGTCAGCATTCAGCCCAGAGGGACTGTCTTGGTCATTAACTAGACCAATACAGGCAGTGGGCTGGTTAATGATAGACTGTAATCTTCAGCCCTGAGATCATCTGACGTGTGTACACAGTCTGGGAACATGTATAGCACTTTGTGGCATCTCACTTTACCTCAGCAATTCATTACAAAACCTAATTGTGCAAGTAATACCCACAGACTGTCAGCTGACAAAACTGGTCTTGGAAATACTTTTGGTTGGTTGATAAAGTCCTTAATGGAGTTTTGTTTACTTTTATATGTGATTGGTTGACTAGCGTTTTTCCAATATTTCCTCTATTTTTTCTAATCAAGATTTAAGAATTCAGATTGTAGAATTTTCACTCAAAATTATCATTTAAGATTACTTCTGTGTCTATCACTTGTATGTGTACAAGTGTGTGTTTAAATAAACAAATCTTGTTTCTGATAGGGTCATAACACAGAACAAGTTCTGGCATGTGGCTCCCATGATTTCCATCTGTTTTGTCTCTCATTAATGAGCTGTGTGTTGTGGCCAGTCAACTTCATGGCTGTAGGGTGGAGGAATTCTATATAGAAATAGGAAGAGATATTCAAAATCAAATTGCTCACTAAGACGAGGATTATTTAGTGGAATCTGGGAACTATAGTATGTTCCTATTGAGCTAATGTTCCTTAAGCCTGTCTCTAGGGAACAAGCCTAGACCCAGTCCCCAACCCCTCAGTGCTGGCATGTCAGAAGTTCTGTTAGACTATGACTTCCCTGGAGGCACTGAGAAAGAAAAGTGACTGAAGCCAACATTGCTGTATAATTTCTAGCTATCAGATAAAATTTCTCAGACATTAGGTGCTTGTTCTAATTTGTTGAGTAAATAAATAAATGACTAACTTCTTAAGCATCTTCAGGATGGGGAAGTCAACAATAGAGTATGGGAAAACACATTCTAGTTTAATAGTTGGGAATGTTATCTCTTTCCAGATCCAGCCAATGTATCTGTATACTTTGCTGTTATTTTTTTATTCAGGGGGGTCAGTTTTTTAAATTTTAAGTTTAAAAAAATTCTGACACTTAGTATTTGGTGCATTTTATGTATTTTCAGTAGTAATGTAATTGCTTTTTTTTTCTTTCTTCCCTCTGTGAATTACTTGAAGTGACTGCCACCCAGGTTGTATATTCTTGGCAGATGTGCTTTATTATTTTTTTTTTTCTTGGAATGAATGAATGTTGTGAATTTTTTGGTTGGGGCTACATGAGACCAACATTTCCAAACATTTCTTTGAGAGGGAAGAGTTACACACCACTGGTGTGGTGCTGTAGGATAAGCACTGGGAACGCAAGGTTGATCTGAACCACAAGGTCAGCAGTTCAAACTCACTAGCCGCTCCTTGGAAATCCCATGCAGGGTTGCAATGAGTCAGAACTGACTTGATGGCACTAAACAACAACAACAACAACAACACATGCCTGCATTTCAGAAAGGCATGGGACTGACTTAGGGGACAGAGGTCTGATCCACTAGAGAACTGTGGCTTTTCAGAAAAAAATTGGGAGCAGAGGTTATGGGGATGGGAAGTTAAAGGATTAGATTAGTCAACTGTTTGGCAACTATACACTTTTGCTTCTTCTAAACTTTCTTCCTTCATGGAGCTAGAAAAGGAAATACTGAATATGTACTAATGTTAACAAATTTGGGAGGAAAAGACTTATTGAAATCCATAGTAAAGTATGCACTTTATTACACAGCAGTTTTATAAGATAATACAGACTTTTTTTGTGAAAAATCTATAAAATCCACTATAAAATAAAAAGTGACAATATTACTAAAGGTTGAAGAAAGATGGCATTTCAGAGTCCTGGGCTCCAGGTGGCAACATAGCCATCAAAAATGGACATAATGCAAAACCTTATTAAACAGCTCTCGAAAATAAAATGCAGAGTGCTTATTTCATCACATAGAGACATACTGATTTTATGTATAATACAAAAGCATTCTGGATAAGTAGAAACCTATCTATATTATATTTCTCAAATAAAACGATAATATGATGAAGAAACCTTATGTCATTACAGTATATTAAACTTTTTGGCAATGGTTTTCATCATAATTTGGAAAATTCATCCAAGCATTCAACTTCCTTTTTTATTACAAAAGTATACTTATGTTTTGGATGTACAAGTACTAATTCTGAAAGTCTGTTTCATTCTTAAATGCTTATTAAATTTGTTTTCACTAGGACTAAGAACATTCTGTGTGATGAAAACTTAAAAAAATAAAGCCAATATGATTCAGAATACATGGATTTGTTCTCAGATTTTAGAAGAATGTGGAATCAGGACTGGAGGAAGACTCATTAACAACCTGCAATATGCAAATGATATAACCTTGCTCACTGGAAGCAAAGAGAACTTAAAATATTTACTTATGAATATCAAAGACCACAGCACTCAGTATGGGTTGCACGTTAGTGTAAATAAGCAAAAATCCCCATAACTGGACCAATAACATTATAATGAATGGAGAAAAGATTGAAGTCAAAGACTTCATTTTGCATGGCTCTACAACCAACACTCATGCAAGCAGCAGTCAAGAAATCAAACAACATGTTGCCTTAGGCAAATCTGTTGCACAAAGTCTCTTTAAAGTGTTCAAGGGCAAAGACATCAGTTCAAGAGCAAAAAACATCAGTTCCAATAGACTATATCCATGTAGCAGCTGTGTAATAAATAAGGAAGACCATAGAAGAAATGATGCATTTGAGTTTTGGTGTTGGAAAAGAATATTGAAAGTACCATGGGCTTCCAGAAGAACAAACAGATCTGTGTTGGAAGAAGTACAGCCAGAGTGCTCCATAGAAGCCAGCTTGGCAAGACTTCATCTCTCACACTTTGGACATGTTATCTATCAAGAATGACTAGTTCCTAGAGAAGGACATCATGTCTGGTAAAGTGGAAGGTCAATGAAGAAGAGGAAGAACCCAATGTGATTGATTGGCACAGTGGCAACAGCAATGGTCTCAAGCATAACAATTGTGACGAGGGTACAGGACTGGGCAGTGTTTTATTCGGTTGTGCATAGAGTCGCTACACTTGATGTCACCTCAATAGCTCCAAACAACAGCAGTATCAATAAATTAATAAATGGTTTTATTTTTTCCAATTTTAATGATTTTACCCAAGGTAGTAATTGATGTGGTAATAAGTGCTGCTTACAATAAGTCACTTTAAAGGTTCTCATGCTTGAATTTTCATCCATTTGAAGGCCTTTGGTTGGAACAAAGGATGCAAATATGGCCTTAATTTACTTGAAATTGTGTGTCCATGTGGGTAGCTACTAAATAAATGTTATAGCAATCAGCGTCAAAGTAATCCCTTAGCTTAAAGAACTGCCAAAATTCAGGAAAGTGTATTACCAGTGACAATTAAGAAAAAAACGTCATCAGATTTCAGTGACATTTCAAGTGGGTGAGTATTACAACACAAGAGAAATGACTGAAAAATTGACTTGATCTAATCCCGAAAATAATAGTATCAGTCACTATAGAATTATGCATCATTGATATTAAGACATTTATTTATTTTTTTTTGCCTAAAAGTGGTCAAATAGCAAATATAGATCATTATGATATGGTCTTTGTTGGTGACACCTAAGTCTTTCAAATCCTTTCATCTAAAAGCAAATAATATCAAATATCTTTCAAATAGAATCTCTCTCAAGATGAAACATATTCAAATATTTAAAATTTAATAGTTATTTGCATACATCCTCTCCAGAGTATAGACTCAAGTGCATGTCCTCAGGTATTTTTTGTCTTTTTTTCCTTCTGCCTCCCCTTTCTCCTCACTTTCTTTCTTTAGTGTTTTGTGATTTTACCTGTTCTAGGTGCTGATGCATCAATTTAGTCTTCATATCTGAAGTAATAATAAGAGATCAAGTCCAAAGTCTTTTTTGAAGGAATTGCTACTTATTTGTAAAAAGTACAACTCCAAAGTTAGGTGGAGATAAGGGATGGTGAGTCAAGCTTGGTGCTTATAACCCTTCAAAGAGTATTTCTAGGCTGAGTTTGGACATTCCAACCCATGGGAGGTCACATTCTATCGTAACCTCCCACACATTTCTCAGCCCTGCCTAACCAGGAGAGTAGATTCATTCCTGCTTCCTGAACATAGGCTATTATTTATTAAACTATGGTAGGAGGGCAAAAACAGGCAAGCAGCTTCCTTTAAAGGGATTCTCAAGTTAGGTGTCACCTGGAAACAGACAGTAGATGGTGGTGCTATCTGAGCAGTTGGCTGAGCCTCACAGTGCAAACTCACAATGCAGACTCATATTCTTGCCTGCAGTGTCCTGGTGAAGTCTATGGGAGAACACAAGACGTTCCCCTCTAAAGCAGAAACTTCTGAGCAGACATCACTAAGAATGGATGTGGGGTGGCTATGCCTAGAGTATCCTAGAACTATCGAAACTTCAGATCAGAGACATTTTGCCTTTTTTATATTTCTATAGAAGCAAGAAAGTCAACTGTGTGGAAAACCATGACTCATATGATTTGGCTGTTCTGTTTGGTGTTTCTTTTGCCTACAGAGTCCTGCAGAACATTATGCCAGGTAAGAAAAACGGAAAGAGGATGAATTGATGGGGGAGAGTAAGTGAAAAATAAAATCAAGCTGTTAACCAGTTTTCAGTATAGGGAGAAGATGGTGATGGGGTGTTTCAATAACCAGAAAAAACTGCAACTATAGGCAATCAAAAGCCCATTTCAGGCAATAACTGCAAATTATTTTTCCATCAATTTTTTAGATACATTCCAGAGGTATAATGAAACTGAACTGATTTCAGGTTGATGAACTCTGCTTTCCATATCATCTGATGGAGAAACTTTCAGTTGCTTTTAACCAGGACAGTAATACTTTCTTATGGGCAATTGAAAATATGTGGGGGTGGCGAGTGTGTCATAATAACTAGAAGGCACTTACCAATGGTGGTTAGTGGGTAGAACTTTGGATTGATTTGGCACAAGGAAACATTATCCCACTCAAAATGGCAATAGCATCTCTTCTGAGAAACCTGCTGGTGAACTCAAAATCCTAACTGATGTTGAGTTGTTGTTGTGTGCTGTGGAGTCAGTTCCGACTCATAGTGACCCTGTACAGGGTTTCTGAGGCTGTAAATCTTTACAGGAGCAGAAAGCCTCATCTTTCTCCAGCGGATCAGCTGGTAGTTTCGAACTGTTGACCTTGCGGTTTGCAGCCCAATTCGTAACCACTACGCTACCAGAGCTCCTGCCAGTTTTGTAGGCAGTGAGTCCAATGGTTCCCTCTGGAAAATTTTTCTTCATACCATTCGTAATTTTAATTTCCCTATCAGTTACTTATTTAAAATCAGTTGTGGAGGATCAGAGAGAAAGAACATAATATTTTGAGTTTTTTCAGAAGAAAGTGTTGCTTTTTAACCACTTTTGATCATAATATCTGGAAAGGAGCTCTGAGATCAACTTGTGACACTCAACTCCTTTATTTGACAAATGGAGAAACTGAAGATCATGGTGTGGAATGTGACTTGTTTCAGATTACTCATGCTAAGCTCACACAGGGCTAAATTCAGAGGCACTGTCTTCAGATTCTCAGTTTCTTGTTGTTTCCATTTGAACACATACCTTATTAACGATACCTACTTAGGAAAGAATGACTATGGAAGCTTCTTTTTAGGAGCTTTAAAAATACTACTTACTTTATCTTCTGAGTAGTGTGCATGGGAATCTTCTGTATAACTCTCTTCTTTCCCTGACACACAGTTGGCGTCTAATTTCTAGGGAAACTTTAGAGATCCCTTCAGAAAGGTCTCTTCTCTGAGATATCTCAAGCCCACGCCTTATAGACTATTCTACCCCACCCCGACTTCATCCCACTTCCCCATCTCTGCTGTTCTCCAAGACACACTATAGACTGTAGGCAGAAACAGGACAGTTTTGTTTTTTACTTGATTACTGGGGATCATCTTACCAGAAACGTTCAGTCCTTTTCCTCCATTGTACTAGTTGCTGGATGCAGATCTCTGGCTGTTATCCCTCCCCTGACATTACCTAGTCACCCAGGCAGCTTAGCAGGTTTAACAGGTTGCAGGTTTACAAGTGTCTTTTTCATGGCATTAGGTTGAGAATTGTTAGTATCTGAAGTTAAATGGCCCATGCCAGATTCCACCATGGAAATGAAATGACCAGAAGGAGGCTTCTATGTCTGTGGTTGGCAGATTAGTTGGGAAGAAGTGAATTGGATCCTTTACTTAAAAGAGCAGTTTTCAGAGCTCCATAAACAGCATCCTATGGTTTTCTGCCCATGTATTTCATTAATATGGCACTTCACTGGAGTCTGTATAATGGGTCAAGTTTCATCCAGAGTTGTCCTTCCCATGGCCCTGCTTTTACGTTGTTCACACAGTTTAAAAAACAAAACAAAACTCTCTTAGTCTGGCAAGTAAGGCCCAGAGGCAACTTGCTCCATGAGCAAGCACTAAATTTCTCATTCTGTGGGCCTGGGAAATCCACTCTGCTATCTCTTACTGATCTCCTGGTTTTGCTCTTCTGCGGGTCTCTGGCCCTGCTGCCATTGTTTCCTTGGCACCGCTTACTGCTGTCTTCTGTTTTCTTTGGTGTTACAGAACTTCAGTCTCTGTCTCCTGAGTCTAGGAGGCTCCCAGAATAGAAACTCCAGGTTCAAAGGATGTGCTCTGCTTCGAACTCTTCTTCTTGGTGTTAGTGGTGGTGAGGTTCCCCCTTTGCTTTAGAATTGGCTTTGTTTTAAGCCTAGTGGAATTTCAAAACTGTCCAATCCCCTCATTAGCATTCTATACATCTTATTGGCATGGTCCCACACACACAAAGTTGGTGGTTCAAACCCACCAGCCATTTCTTTCTTTCTTTTTTTTTTAAATGTTTTATTGTGATTTATGTAATAGTTTACATGGGAGAACATTAGTTTTTCATTCATCCTATCGTATATTGTTTCATTGCCATGGTTACAATCTCCTCCATGCATCATCAACCAACCAAAGGGCAGCCATTTCTGACTCATAGGTACCCTGTATAGGGTTTCTGAGGAGCAGCTGGTGGGTTTGAACTGCCAGACTTGGGGTTCATAATCCAGTGCTGATCCTGCGGCACCATGCTAGGTGTCAGGGTTGCTATGAGTCAGAACTGATTTAACTACAGTTAACAACATATATGTAGTACTGAACTAACTACTTTGGAACCTACAAGGAAACACAATACTCAATTATTTTTCTCAAGGAATTTTTTATTTAATGGGGAAGATAGTATGCATATATAAAAAAGGCTAGATAGCAAGAAAACACCTCAGGCGAGTATGCTGAGTACCGAATGAGTGCTTTGGTGGTATGGACAATAAATTCCACAAGAAATGGATAAGAAAAAGGTATCATTCAGAATTGGATCTGGGAATGGCACAGGCCAGCTTTAGCTTTGCATGTAAAAGATATTTAGTAATTCCATGTTCAAAGAATAATAAAAATAGCTAAATATTCCAGGAAATGTTCTAAGTGTTTTTTATAGCTCATCTCATTTATTCCTCATAAAAATTCTGAAGTATTACATAATTATAGAATTGTAGTTTCTGCTCTACTTTATGGATGGGGAAACTGAGTTTCAGAGAGATGAACTTTCCCAAGGCCCCAGGTGATGATAATCAATAGCGAGTTTCCAGATTACATGTTCTTAGCCACATGTGACATTGCTTTTCAGTGAAGAGTCAGGTCTGATATAAAAGATGGAATGTTGTTGTTGTTAGGTGCTATCCAGTCGTTACTGACTCATAACGACCTTATGCACAACAGAGCAAAACACTGCCCGATCCTGGGCCAACCTCACTACTGTTGCCACGCTTGAATCCATCGATGCTGCCACTTGGCCAATCCATCTCGTTGGGGGTCTTCCTCTTTTTCTCTGACACTCCACCTTACCAAACATGATATCCTTTTCCAGCGACTGGTCCCGCCTGACAATATGTCCAAAGTATGAAAAACGAAGTTTGGCCATCCTGGCCTCCAAGGAACACACTGGCTGCACTTCTTCCAAAAAGGATCTTTGGTTGTTTTGGCAGCCTATGGCACTTTCAGTATTCTCCTCCAACACCATAACTCAAAGGCATCAATTCTTCTCTGGTCCTCCTTATTCACTGTCCAGCTTTCGCACGCATATGAGGTTATTGAAAATACCATGGCTTGGGTCAGGCACGCCTCAAGCTGACATCTTTGCTCTTCAACACTTTAAAAAGATTTTGTGCAGCAGATTTGTCTAACGCAATACATTATTTCACTTCTTGACTGCTGCTTCCGTGAGTGTTGATAGTTGATCCAAGAAGAATTAAGTCCTTGGCAACTTCAGTCTTTTCTCCATTGATAAGGATGTTGTTTATTGGTCCAGTGGTGAGGATATTTGTTTTCTTTACTTTGAGATATAATCCGTACCAAAGGCTTTGCTATTTGATCTTCATCAGTAAATGTTTTAAGCCCTTTTCACTTTCAGCAAGCAAGGTTGTATCATCTGCATAGCACAGATTGTTAATGAGTCTTCCTCCAATCCTGATGCCACATATTTCTTCATATAACCCAGCTTCTCAGATTATTTGCTCAGAATACAGGTTGAAATGAATATGTATGGTGAAAGAATAGAACCTTGTCACACATCTTTCTAAATTTTAAATCATTCAGTGTTCCCATGTTCTGTTTGAACAACTGCCTCTTGGTAGGTACAGATTCCTCATGAGCACAATTAAGTGTTCCGGAATACTCATACTTTGCAATGTTGTCCATAGCTTGTCATGATCCACACAATCAAAAGCCTTTGCATAGTCAATAAAGCATAGGTAAACATCTTTTTGATATTCTCTGCTTTCAGCCAAGATCCATCAGACATCAGCAATGATATCTCTCGTTCCACGGTTTCTTCTGAATCCGGCTTGAACCTCTGGAAGTTCTCTGTCAATGTATGCTTGCAGCTGTTTCTGTATTACCTTTAGTAAAACTATACTCTCATGAGATATCAAAGAGATTGTCTGATGATTTCCGCATTCCGTTGGGTCACCTCTCTTTGGAATGGGCACAAATACGGATCTCTTCCAATCAGTTGGCCAGATAGTTGTCTTCCAAATTTCTTGGCATAGATGAGTGAGTGCCTCCTGTGCCGCCTCACTTTCTTTAAAGATTTCAATTTTTATTCCATCAATTCCTGGTGCCTTGGTCTTTGCCAATTCCTTCAATGCACCTTGGACTTCCTCCTTCATTATCATTGGCTCTTGATCATAAGCTAATCTTGAAATGGTTGAACATTAACCATTTCTTTTTGGTACAGTGACTCTGTGTATTCCTTCCATCTTCTCTTGATGTTTTCTGCATCATTCAATAACTTGCCCAGAGAATCTTTCAGTAACAAAAGTCGAGGCTTGAATTTTTTCTTCAGTTCCTCAGGCTTGAGAAATGCTGAGCGTGTTCTTCTTTTTGGACAAAAAAATGTGCAAAGATCTGGAATCAGAAAACCAATTGGAATAGACACACACACACAAAAAAACCCCAAAACAATAACAAACAAAAACCCTACTCTTATCATTAATTCCAACTTATAGTGACCCTATAGGACAGAACTGCCCCTTAGCGTTTCCAAAGTTTTAAATCTTCATAGAAGCAGAGTGTCATACATTTCTCCTACAGAGCTAGTGCTGGATTTGAATCCCTAACCTTTTGATTATTGTTGTTGTTAAGTGCCATCGAGTGGGTTCCGACCCATAGCGACCCTGTTTTACAGGGTTTTCAAGGCTGTAAATCTTTATGGGAGCAGAAAGCCTCATACTTTCTCAACTTTCTCGAACTGCTGACCCTAAGGTTCACAGTGCAATTCGTAACCACTGAACTACCAGAGCTCCTTTGGTTATTAGGCAAGTGGTTTAACTACTCTGTTACCAGATCTCCTGCAGAGAGAGGTATGGTAATGTTTATGATATTGGGGAGCCAGCTTTTGGGTGGGTCCTCTTAAAGAAAAATACAAAATTAAGATAAAAGTGAATATTTACTTAGAATGTAAAAAAGGAACCACAAAAGATTTCATATTTAGAATACCGAAAAGTCTACAAATTCAGAAAAACATCATACTATTTTTATTAGTCAAGTCCCTGACACATCTCTTTATCGCTTTTCCTCTACACTTTTGGCTACTCCTAGTCGTTCTGCTGGAGGAAGATAGGCTTTCTTCTCCTGTAAAGATTTATAGCCTTGGAAATCCTATACAGGGTCACTGTGAGTCGGAACTGACTCCACGCCACATAACCATCACTGCCATAGACAGAATAGAAAGAGAATCCAGTTCTCCCTCAAGTGCTGTACATTAAGTTTGTTTTTTATTGTTGATAGTTTAGAAAAAATATCTTTCAGCTTTGCAATTCATTATGGATAATGCCATGTCAGTATGTAAGAATGCCGTCAACTTGGGGGAAACCTCTAACAAGTTTCTTTCATTTATGAGTCTCAGGATGTCAGGACATTTAGAATTTTCTTGGGCTGTGAGTAACTGGAAATACTCATTGCAAATGGTGCCACTTATGCGTTGATGTTCTCGGTGTAATGTAGAAATGATATAAATAAATTCTATTAAGTGAAACTAGATGTGTCTCCAACTCAACTTCTACTTGTCCTGATCCTATAAATACTTGTAGCCTTTCTAGTGTTACTCAAAAGGAGGAAAAGTGTAAAGAAGAGGCAGTTGGAGTGACAAAATATAATAATCTTAACAGAGAGTTGCTAAAACATTTTACTTTAGAAAATTTGATAAAATATATAATCATGTGAGCACATTGGGCAGCTCCTCTTCCAGGTCTTAGAAGGGGGCAAGGGACTCTGAAGCTCAAGCTTCATTAACTTCCCAGTGCCTCCACCTCTGCCAGTGATGGATTTCCAAAACAAGATGTGCACCATTCTTATCATAGGGGAATGAGGTCTCCTACTCAATGGTATTAGAAGAGAATATTGAACAGGCTGTAGGAGAGATGGGTTATGGTGCCATCCTTCATGGTTTCATATTCTGGTGGTCGATTCCACCATCGTAAGTCTATTCCAACATGGGTAGTCTGTGACTAAAGTCAACCATCAGACTGGCATATCAACGATTGACTTTGACTTTATTTTGATTTTCTCTTTCTAGGCTGCCAGTAAAATCAAAGAGAGTGTTTCTGACAGACCACAAGGTATGTTGGCAGCGGTTTCTAATCAAATGGGATTGCATCTATTGAGTTGAATTTTCTATAGCCCCCTGTCTTTTAGCAAGACTGAGAGTACTCCATGGCTTGCATTTGAACTCTTTCCTTCAAATTAAATCGGACCTTTGACCCCAACCACATTCCCCTCTTCTTCTAGTATTCTCGTCACCACCTTAGTCCAATAGTTCTGAGTTTTGGGGCACAGATTCTTTGGATTGAGTCAGCTCAACCTGGAGCAATGGCTACAGTAGAACTGTGAGACGTTCTTGCTGATGTAACTCATTATAAACTTCTAGATCTGGGAGACTTCTTAGAGAACATCTGTTACAGTAGCTTTCAAACTGTGTCCTGGGGTATGAGTAGGTCTGGGGGACTGTTGTGTGGTGTGACAGTGGATGAATCTGTAGGATCATCACTCTCACTTTAACTGGGGCAGTCCCCTTTTCATCTCTTTTATATGTCAGCATTTAGGATAAGATTTTGTAGGAAACAATAGGATTTTGTTGCCAAAAAAGTATGGCAACCACATATCTACTTCATCCTTCTCCATTTCATCAAGAAAGCCACCCGACAGCCAGAGGATTTATGCACCTTCACTGCGGGGAGACCTCGGTGATTGACCTCTTCATTTGATGCTGATGTCTCTTCTTTCCCCAGATAGATGTCATGGCGTCTGCAAAAAGAAAAATTCCCAGTGCAGACAACCCTGCCCTCCAGACACTCAGGGAAATATGGGGTTTTTATGTATGGAAAATAAATGGCACAAGGTCACTGATACCTGTCGAACTCTTAGTGTCTTCAACATCTTTGAGGTAATATTTTTTATCTCACAACATGGATTCTAATGTGGCCATCATGAACAAAATGGAGCCCCCAAAATAGCAATGCATATTGGCCCTACTGAGAGAGAGGAGGAACACAAGGTAGGGGAACATGTATCTGTGTTTTATGTGAATATATCACATGTATCTATTCTCTCTCTTTACATAAGAATCACATTCATACCTTTAGGAACCTAAAAGTTTGCACTTTAGTTGACCACTCCCTTTTGTGATATGAAGAAAGGAAGTACTTTTAAGACTTTCTGGGCCAAATGGTTTTTGTTACAGCTACTCACCTCTGCCTTTGTAATGTGGAAACAGTTCTAGATAATATATGCGTGAAAGAGTAGCTGTGTTCTGATAAAATTTTATTAGAAATGATCAGCCTAGAGCCATAGTTTGCCCACGTGATTGAAGTGGAGGACTCAGATCCTAAGTCTATTGGAATGACTATCCTTATTTTCAGTCATATTTCCCTTGGTGTTCCAGTTGATTTATCCAAATGTAGTTCCAAATGTCCGTATTTAAAATATGCTCACATCTCATGCTTTGCACATTGTGAATAGTAAAAATAAGCTTAAATGGCATCAATAATTTATACACACATACAGAGTATAGACACACAAACAGCTGGCACAAACTGTACTCAACTGCCAATCTAACAGCTAACAGTTCAAACCCACCCAGTACCATGGAATAAAGGCCTTCTTGTCGGTTTTTAATAGTATAGCCTATTAAATAGTATTTAATAGTATAGCCTAAGGAGCTGTTCTAGCATCATGGCTCCATGAGGTAGAATAAATTCAACAGAAACTGACAACACCATAAATACACAAAAACTGGTATGCTAAAGATAATACTTGCTATTTTAGGGGGATAGGGTTAAGGAGTTGTCTCGGGAAGTTGAGACTTCATTTTTTTTTTTTAACATATACACCTTGGTGTTGGTCAAGTTATTTCACAGGAGATGTGACTTGAAAATGTAAAATAGAAAAACATTATGCAAAATTTGTGTAATAAAGTTGCCCTAAATTTTATTAAAGGTCATTTAACATTTATAACAAAAGCAACATTTCTTTCTTGCCATTTCTTAGGATAATTTTAATCCAATTCAAACGCTTGGAGAAAATATAAAAATAAACACCTATGCTGAAAGATCTGAGACCATTACAGAGAAACTAATGCAAACATGTCCAAAGGATTTGTCTTGTGTAATTAAAGGCATTCAACAGTCTCCCCGCATACCAGGAAACATTGCTATGATTGTACAACTCTTACACAATATATCAACAGAGCTAAAGTCAGATGTTGATGAGGTAAAGATGCAGGTGAGTGACCCTGAATCCTCAGTAGAGCATCATTTTAGTGGGAAAAGGATGCAGGTTAATTGGAAGCTTCTTGGGTCCTGGAAGCAGTATCTCCCATGCCTAGCACAGAGTGTATTCAATCCATCTTCATTGAAGAAATAAGTGGATGGAATCAGCAAATCTATTTCTTCAACAAACATTTAAAGAGTATTTATTTGGCACTTTGATGGGCCTTGCAGTGTGGTGGACACTGGTGTGTTTTTTTCCAATGTAATTTTGGCTACACAAAATCTCTAAGAACTATTTTAGGTCCTGCAAAGGGAGAGAGATTCTTTTATTTGGGAAGTGGCTAAGATGGAAAATAATTCAATGCAAAGAAAATAGCCATACACTTCTGCTGCAGAAATGTGAAATGAAATTGAACCCATTTTGAGCTTCAAGACAGAATATAGTAAAAACAAAGTCAACCTCTGGGCTCAATGTCCGATTTAGTATATTCCTGTACAGTGCCCTGCACACAGCTGAGATTCAATAGATGTCAATTACATGATAGGAACTCTGACCATGGTAAGCAAATTGTTAGTTTTACCCAGGTATGAAGGGGAACTGATGATGAGTTCTCCACTTGCCTGTCTTACAGGAAGCTGTTACGTAAGTGAGAAGAGGGCAGGACAAGGTAATTTCCTTGTGGCTATATCCTCTAACTCAAACCTTAGGGATTTCATTAAACTGCAGATTCTGATTCATTAGGTCTGGGATGGGGCCTCTTAAAAGTTCCCAGAGAATGCCTATACTGCAGGTGGGAGGGTCACTCTATAAAAATGATTCTTTGATAAGCTGGCAGGTTCAGCGAGTGGTCTAACGCTAACTCTTGGTTTTCCTTGATAGAGTTACAGCACCATTGCCAACCACATTCTTAACAGCAAAAGCATCTCAAACTGGACCTTCATCCCTGAAAAAAACAGCAGCTGTGTCCTGCTACACTCAGTCAACTCCTTTGCAAGAAAGCTCTCTATAAATAAGCATCCCATTGACATATCAGATGCTTTCATTCACATCAAAGGTACCACAACGTCCCAAGACAACACTGAAAAGAATTTTACCTTTTCAATGAGAGTTAATGACACTGGCAAGAAAGTCTCTGGGAAAGTGCTCATAGCTAGAGATGAACTTCAGAATGTGCCTTCCTCTTCTCCAGTTGTCAGCATTGCATTTCCAACCCTCGGGGCCATCTTGGAAGCCAGCCTTTTAGAAAATATCATTGTAAATGGGCTTGTTCTGTCTGTAATTTTGCCCAAGGAGCTTACAAACATCTCCCTGACTTTTGAAAAGATCAGCAAGTCAGAGGAAAAGAGGACACAGTGTGTTGGCTGGCACTCCTTGGAGAGCCGATGGGACCAGAAGATCTGTCAAATGATTCAAGAAAACTCTGAGCAAGTTGTGTGCAAATGTGAGCCAAACAGGTTTTTTACCTCTTTCTCAATTCTTATGTCACCCAACACTGTGGAGAGCCCAGTCCTGACTTACATCACGTACACAGGCCTGGGCATTTCAATTTGCAGCTTGGTCCTTTGCTTGTGCATTGAGGTCTTAGTCTGGAGCCAAGTGACGAAGACAGAGATCTCGTATTTGCGCCACCTGTGCATCGTAAATGTTGCAGCCACCCTGCTGATGGCTGATGTGTGGTTCATCGTGGGTTCCTTTCTCAGTGGCCAAATGGCACGTCATAATGGATGTGTAGCGGCAACATTTTTTGTTCATTTCTTTTACCTTTCTGTGTTTTTCTGGATGCTTGCCAAGGCACTCCTTATTCTCTATGGAATCCTGATTGTTTTCCACACAATACCTAAGTCACTCCTGGTGACATGTCTCTTTTTAGTGGGCTATGGGGGCCCTTTGGTCATTGCTATCATCACAGTTGCTGTCACGGAGCCTGGCCAAGGCTACTTGCGTCCAGAGGTGTGCTGGCTCAACTGGGACAAGACCAAGGCTCTCCTGGCCTTTGTGGTCCCAGCACTGACCATCGTGGTGGTAAACCTGATCACAGTCACACTGGTAATTGTTAAGACCCAGCGAGCCACCACTGCAAGTTCTATGTTCCAGGAAGTGAGAGCCATTGTGAGGATCTGTAAGAATATTGCCATCCTCACACCACTGCTGGGACTGACCTGGGGTTTTGGAATTGCCATAGTCATCTATGATAGCTCTCTGGTCTTCCACATTATCTTCTCCTTGCTCAACGCTTTCCAGGTAAGTCCAGGCGCTCCTGAACGAGTCCAAACTAAAGATTCCTGAAGAGGATTTATTATTGGATGCTTGTGTCTTTAGATTTCTATATAACAACAATGGATTCAGAATAGGATAATGAGTAAGAAGATGAGCTATAGATCCAGAAAGTCTAGGTTCAAATTCTGACTCTCTCATCTTCTAATGTTTTTCATTATCTTTAGAGTCTCTGGGTGGCATAAAAATTTAAACACTAGACTATTAACTGAAAGATTGGCAATTTGAACTCACCCAGAAGTGCTTCAAAAGAAAGACCTGGTGGTCAGCTTCCAAAAGGTTAGACCCTTGAGAACTCTATGGAGCATACTTGTACTCTGCACACATGGGTTGCCATGAGGTGAAATTGAGTAAACATCTGTTATTTATTTCCCTATGATTTGGGGATATTTGATTAATCTTTCTAAGCTATATATATTTAACTTATAAAATGGGTGTAATATTGTGTACTTTATAGGGGCATTTGGAAAATGAAATAAAACGGTGAACCAGAAAGCACCAATTACTAAAATGATATAAAGATCAGAAGACAGCCTAATAGTAAGCTGAGTTACTAAGTATAGAAATTAAAAACAATATAATCTGTCACAAAACAATCTAGGTATGTATGTTACGTTATTAAAATTTGCAAGATTATATTTCCTTCTACTTGGATATTTTAGGGAGTCCTCCAATGTTGTCAAAGGTTTCATTTATTTTAAAATGAAATTATTAAAACTTTAATTATATGTCATGTCAACTTGCAATAAACATTTTGATACTATGGGAAGCAATATTATAATAATAGGGGACCTCATACACTTATTATTTTTTTTCTTGTGAATTGATGGAAGTTTTACAGAGCAGATCAGTTTTCTATTCAACAATTCATACACATTTTGTCTCATGAAGTTGACTGAAGTCCCCTCAATATGACATCACCATCACCCTTTCTCCCTGTCTTTCCTGTTGCCCTCCCTCCTTCTGTTTCACCCTTCTGAACTTTGTCCATGGAGAATACTGCCTTTTTTATCTCAAGTGGTAGATTATTCTAAGAAGTGTGTACCTTCCTAGTGTGACTGTTCTCTTTATACATGTATTTTTGACTGAAAATTGAGGCCAGGAATGAGTTCTGTTCCAGACCTGAAGGGCAGCTAAGGGCCACTGATTCAGAGGTTCCAGCACTCTCTATCCAACCTGTAAACCTTTTTGTTATTGTTGTTGTTATTTTGAGTTTGTTCCACACTTTCTCCTACTCTATCTTGGACCTTCTAATGGGATCTCTTTCAGAGCAGTTGATAGGGGTAGCCTGGCACCATCTAATTCTTTTGGTCTTGGGGTCATGGAGGCTGATGTTGGACTAGTCCATCAGTCCATTGGACTGTTTCCATGCATCTTCTATTTTCTTCACTCTCCTTTGGATGAGACTAGACCAATAGTTGCACCTCAGATGGCTGCTCATGAGCTTTTAAAATCCCAGTAAGTATTCACTAAAGATGTGCCTCACATATGTACTGACTCCCTGGTTTTATTTTGACATATATGTATGTTGTTGTTACTTGCCATCAAGTCCTTTCCTACTCATGACCCCAAGTATTCAGAGTAGAACTGAGTTCCACAGGGTTTTTTTAGCTGTCATCTTTAGGGAAGAAGATCACCAGGCCTTGTTTCTACAGGGCTCCTGGGTGGATTCAAACTGCCAATCTTTTGATTATCAGCCTGTACCACCCAGAGACCATTAGGTTTGAATGTTGTTGTTGTTGTTGTTGTTATTGTGAAATGCCACTGAGTCAGTTCCAACTCATAGTGAACCTATGTAGAGTTTCCAAGGAACAATTTGTGGGTTTGAAATGCTGACCTCACAGTTAACAGTCCAGTGTTTATCCTACAGCAACACACCAGGATTGCATTTGAATGTTGTTTTTGTTAAGTGTCTTCTAGCTCATAGTAATTATGAAGTGCTTTACTCAGGTTTACACGGCTAGATATGAATAGAGATGTTGTTGTTGCTATGTGCCGTGGAGTCGGTTCTGACTCATAGTGACCCTGCACAGGGTTTCCGAGGCTGTAAATCTTTACAGCAGCAGACCGCCTCATCTTTCTCCCACGGAACCACTGGTAGTTTCGAACTGCTGACCTTGAGGTTGGCAGCCTGACTCATAACCACTATGCTACCAGAGCTCCTTAGGAATAGAGATAAAGGCCCCATTTTCCTAAATTTCAGTTTGGCATATTCCATATGCCTGCTCAGTATTTTCCTTTCTTTGTCTACCTTGGGGTCATCTGTGTGTTAGCTTTACTTTGTGCTATAGCTTAGCAGCACTTACATTTTGATACCATGAGCAGCATCTCCCTGGCTCCTTTACTAGTCTTCACAGGGTTAATATGTAGTTGCAAAATCATTTTCTGCCACAAAGTCTGCAGTTCTAGTCCAGCAGCTGCTCCATGAAACGTGAGGCTTTCCTCCTCTAGCAGAGATTTACAGCCTTGGAAACTATATACAGGGTCACTTTGAGTTAGAACTGACTCAACAGCACTCAATAACAATAGTTTAGTTCTGCAAGGGAGGTTGGGAGACAGTTCGTGACTTTCACACTGAAGAACAATGGACTCAAGGTAGGAAATTCTTCAAATATAAACAACTTCTCTCAGGAAGTGGGGTGGAGCCATCTAAGTGCTAGTACTGTTGGGGCAGTGAGTTGCTGAGGGCAGGATTGGGTGAAGGCCAGATTCTGTGGAGGGTGGCATGCTGGAGCTGGCTCACATGGGCTCACAAGAACCAACTGCTACATTTTCAGGGACGTTGTGAGCAGGTTGTAAACACAGACATCATTTAAAAATAAATTATACAGACATGCAATTAAATAAATTATATGAAAAACAAGGGTACTTCTTAAAGCTTACCATGTCCTAATTATTTTACTACATTTCACCAAGCTTTTGAAGCTGTTTGCATCTATTGTGTCTGCATGGCCAAAACTCTGGATAGCTGGGAGCATTTAGAGACATCACATTACCATATTTAAATCTGCCTTTTGTTGTTAATGGTCATGGAGTTCATTCTAACTCATGACAACCCCATGTACCATAGAATAGAACTGCTCCATGGAGTTTTCTTGACTGTGTGTGTGAAAATATATATATATTTAAGGAGCTCTGGTAGCGTAGTGGTTACGAATCAGGCTGTGAACATCAGGGTCAGCAGTTCGAAACTACCAGCTGTTCCACAGGAGAAAGATGAAGCTTTCTGCTC
>NW_006408556.1:20395790-20421872 GCF_000296735.1 Chrysochloris asiatica
CTACTCCCGTAAGGATTTACACCCTCGGAAACCCTGTACAGGGTCGCTATGGGTCGGAACCGACTCGACGGCACTTAACAACAACAACAACAACATAGGTAGGGAAAAGGAACTCTGGTAGTGTAGTGGTTTACGAATCAGGCTGTGAACCTTAAGGTCAGCAGTTTGAAACTACCAGCTGTTTCACGGGAGAGAGATGAGGCTTTCTGCTCCCGTAAAGATTTACACCCTTGGAAACCCTGTACAGGGTCTCTATGGATTGGAATCAATTCGACAGCACTTAACAACAACATAGATAGGGAAAGGAGGTTGAGAATGTTATGGGAAGATGTGCACCAGCCACTCCTTAGAAACCCGATTTCGTCATTATAAGTCTGAGCCCACTCAATGGAACGTAACAACTATTACAACCATTATTATTTTGTAAATTGCTCTTCCCCTCTCTGTGTTTTTCAGGGCTTCTTCATCTTGGTGTTTGGAACAATCCTAGACCCGAAGGTACTGTGAGTCATTTTTGTTGTCTTATTTGTATCCTCACATTTGACCCTGAAACGCTCACTTGTAAAGTCCCATCAGCAACAGTCTTTCTCTATCATTTGTCTAGGCACATGGCCAGGACACCACTGTTAACAATACAAGTCATATCTACCATCTTTCAGGCTCTTATGGTTCTAAGCATTTTGTACTCATTAATGTTAATCCTTAAAACAATCTTGGGTACTATTAGTTTCCACGTGACAGATGAAGAAACTGAGATTCAGAATGACAGTAGTCTGCTTAAGATCTCACTAGATACCCAAATAGAATTTGAGACTACATAGCATAGAGCTGCAGGAGTGTGTTGTCTCTGTAGGATAAGCACTGGACTTCAAATCGCAAAGTCTGCAGTTCTAGTCCACCAGCCACTCCACAGAAGCAAGATGAGGCTTTCCTGCTCCCATAAAGATTTACAGACTTGGAAACTGTATTCAGGGTCGCTATGAGTTGAAACTGACTTGATGGCACTCAACAACAACAGTTTAGTTCTGCAAGGGCAGTTGGGAGAATGAGTTCCTGACTTTCACACTGAAGAGCAATGGACTCAAGGGAGGGAATTCTCCAAACACAAAAAGTAAACAAATGAACAAAGCAGCGCCTATCTGTTTGGGCTCCTAAAATCACCTTTTACCCTGGCATTACTCTGGCTCTTGGAATGAGCAATGCAAAAATCCTTCCCAGAGGTGGATGCAAACAACTCCATTTCAGAGCTGATTTTTTTCACTGTTTCACTAGTAAGTTATATAGTGAAGGGGGAATCTTACAATGTTCTTGTTTCCTCTCAGTTCACAGCTATATATATCAATCTAGTAAAAATTATTCAGAGGTGAAACTCAGAATCATAGTCTTGCTATTCTACTTCACTGGCTTTGTGCCATTGGGAAGTGCCTTAATCCCTGTGAACCTCAGGTTTCTCAAATAGAGTGCAGGGATAGTGATGATTACCCTGCCTACCCCACCAGACTACAGGAAAGAATAAACACAATTTTGTAAGCTAAAATACACAAGAAGAATTGAAGGAGTGCTAGAAGGAGTCCTGGTATGGTGCTGTGGGTTACTGTGCTTGACTGGAAAGTCAGTTCAAACCACAAGGTCGGCAGTTCAAGCTCACCAGCTGATCCTCAGAAACCCCACATGGTATTGCAACTGTAAAGTCTTGGAAACGCTATCCAAAGTCTCTATGAATCAGAAGTGCTTCGGCAGCCCTTAGCAACAATATCATTTAATTATGGTTTTTGATTACTCACAATACCACAACTAGCATTTATAGCAATCTACCACTCCCAACTCTAGGAGCTCTGGTAGTGTAGTGGTTATGAATCGGGCTGCGAATCGCAAGATCAGCAATTCGAAACTACCAGCTGTTCTGAGGGAGAAAGATGAGACATTCTGCTCCGGTAAAGATTTACAGCCTCGGAAACCCTGTACAGGGTCTCTATGAGTCAGAACCGACTCCATGGCACATAGCCACCACCACTCCCAACTCAAGGTAGCATTCCAAATACTGCATTTCTGGGGAAACTTCGGTATACGTTAATTGTGAGGAAAAACCTTCTACAAGGCCTTGGGACATGAATAATGTTTTATGTGGCAGAAGGGATGGGAAGTAAGAAGACAGTGCCTGCAGTCAGCCAGGAAGATTCAGGAAAACTCTTAGGATGATCTGGGGTCAGACTCCATGAGTCCAAGTTGTGGTTCTTTCTCTTAATAGCTGACTGATTTTGAGTGTCACTTAATCTCAGAGTCTTAATTTCATCACTTGTAAAATAGGGATAATAGTATGTATCTTACAGAGTTATGTCCAGGATAAAATAAGAAGGCAGGTATAAAAAGAACTTTGGAAAATGATCATTAAAGAGACAGCTAATATTTATTATTTTCTTGATTCTGCAGACCTATACTGTGTAGTCTCAAATATGATATACATATGCGGTTGTTGTTGTTAAATGCCATTAAGTCAGTTCCTATTCATATTGACCCTGTATAGGGCTTCTGAGGAGTAGCTGGTGTGTTTGAACCACTGACCTTGGGGCTCAAACCAATCTTGTGGTCCACTGCATTATCCTACAGAGTCACATCAGGACTCCTTGGAAACCCTATGGGGGAGTCCTGGTGTGGTGCCGTGGACTAAAGCACTGGGCCACAGGTCAGTTTGAACCACAAGGTTGGTGGTTCAAACTCACCCAGCCGCTCCTTGGAAACCCTATACAGGGTCGCTACAAGTAGGGACTGACTTGATGGCATTTAACAACAATAACACAGGGTTGCTATGAGTCAGAATTTCATCATTTAACCATTGGTTGTCCCTCTAGAAAAGGAGATTTGAATAATTGGTAAAGTAGGGGAATTGTTTTCCAAAGTTATATCAAGGAATCTGCAAACTTTTGGCAAAACTGCATTTGTTAGTCAGTAGGTCCTTATTTTAGGCCCCGAATATCAGTCTCCTAGGATTGCTTTGAGTCCATAGGACTCCTGGTATGGCACTATAGGATCAGCACTGGACTGTGAATCACAAGGTCTACAGTTCAAACCTATGAGCAGCTCCTTGGAAACTCTATAGGGTCACTATGAGTTGGAACCGACTTGATACCAGTTAACAATAACAATATACCAGTTCCATGGAGTTCTGGTGTAATGCTCTAGGATAAGCAATGGACTGCTAACTGCAAGGTTGGCAGTTCAAACTCACCAGCCATTCATTGGAAACGCTATACAGAGTTGCTATGAATTGGAACCGACTCAACGGCACTTAATAACAACATATCAGTTTCAGAAGAGCCCTGGTGGTACAGTGGTTAAAGACCTCATCTGCTAACCAAAAGGTCAGTGGTTCGAACCCACCAGCTGCTCCTAAGGAAAAAGATGTGACAGTGTGCTTTTGTAAAGATTATAGCCTTGGAAACCCTTCGGGTCAATATTACTCTGTCCTATAGGAGTCCTGGTGTGGCGCTGTGGGTTAATGCGCCAGACTGCAAAGCCATTTGAACTGCAAGGTTGGTGATTCAAGCTCACCAGCGGCTCCTCAGAAACCCTATATAGTGTCGCTATGGGTCAGAATTGATTCAACGGCACCTTACAACAACAACAACACAGGGTCGCTTGATGTCAACTTGAGGACTAAAGTGCGCCTGACCCAAGCCATGCTATTTTCAATAACCTCATATGCATGCAAAAGCTGGACAGTGAATAAGGAAGACTGGAGAAGAATTCATGCCTTTGAGTTACAGTGTTGGAGGAGAATATTGAAAGTATGTACCCTGGACTGCCAAAAGAACCAACAGATCTGTGTTGAAAGAAGTGCAGCCAGAGTGCTCCTTGGAGGCCACGATGGCCAAACTTCGTCTCTCATACTTGGGACCAGTCGCTGGAGAAGGATATTATGTTTGGTAAGGTGGAGGGTCAGAGAAAAGAGGAAGACCCCCAGCGAGAAATATAGGCAAAATGACACCATCAATTGGCTCAAGTGTGACAACAATTGTGAGGCTGGCCCAGAACTGGGCAGTGTTTCATTCTGTTATGCATAGGATTGCTATGAGTCGATACCGACTTGATGGCACCTAACAACAACAACATAGGGTCTCTGTGGGTCGGAATTGACTTGACAGCAGTGGATTTGTTTTGGGATACTAGTTCCACCTTTTTCACTTCTCCTCTTTCCCCACCTTTCTCCAGACCATATCTCCTTATTGTTGTTGTTGTTGTTAAGTGCCATCGAGTCAGGTCCGACCCATAGCGACCCTGTACAGGGTTTCCGAGGGTGTAAATCTTTACGGGAGTAGAAAGCCTCATCTTTCTCCCGCGGAGCGGCTGATAGTTTCGAACCACTGACCTTAAGGTTTGCAGCCCGATTCGTAACCACTACCCCTTAATAACCTATCAACAGGAATGAGCTGGTAGTATATATACACCCTTACTGCCATCCTTTCAGACCCAAACACATATGTCAACTTCTTACAGTTTTTAAATTCTGAACTCCTTTTGCTTTATATCCAGATAAGAGAAGCCTTAAAGTGCCGAGTAACCTCTACGAAATGGATTTCCAGATTGTCAGAGGTAACACTTTTGTACTAATGTTTTCATTTAAAAAGTTCAAAACAGTGTTGGAGTTTCAGGCATATGGAATGTTGCTAAAACTGCCTCTTTAACATTTTGTGCTGTGAGGTTTTCAGAAGTGCCAAGTGAAAGCCATTTTGAGCACTTCATATTCTTTCTGGAGTCTGGGGACCACATACAAGGGAATGAAAGCAAACTTTAATACATTTGGAGGAAAGCAACCAGGGTGGCAAGGTGGTTGGGCAGGAGGGGAGATTTCAACCAATATCATAGGAGAAGCAAGTTATGAAACAGAAATGAGAGAAGGTGAGAAGTTTCAGGCTCCCACAAGAACTCAAATGTTATTTGTGATTCCAGTTGGTTGAATCACATTCAAAGGGTAAAAGTTCCTGGGAAACACTTTGTATATGGTGGTACACAGAGAACTTCCTAATAGTTTGATTTTCAAGAGAGGATGAGGGTCATGGTTCTTGAGGGGTTAGGAGGATGGACCATTACATGTCCTAGCTTTGATTCTTATAATACAGGAACAATTTACTGTTATGCAAATGTTGAGACCCATCAACGATTCTAACTGAAGGAAAAACTGTAAAGTTCAGTAGAATGAGGGATCAGGACTGGCACAAGGTACACATCAAGCAATAAGAGAAGAGGTGATCTAGTTTCCCCTGCTAGAATCTGATAGGACTAAAATTGCCCAACATGGTCTGGTGTTGCAGGACGTCTGGGTGGAGAGCCATGATGGACCATGATGGACCATTCAGGAAACTGGACACCTTGTGGACTGAGTTGTCTTGTCCTCTCCCCATTTTTCTTGTCTCTTCATTTTCTTTCCTTTGGTTTCTTTATCATCCCTCTTCTCTCCTTTCCCTTTTCCTCCATTCCTTTTCTTTTCCTATTTCTTTTTTCCTTATACTTACCTAAGCTTTGATTTTTTCCTCCCCCTAGTTCTTGAGTCTCCTTACATGCAAGGTATCTCTCTACTTCCCTTTCAGTTGAAAAAAAGGCCAAGTTTTTTTTAAACTACAGATTAATATTTACAAAAAGCTACAATTCTTAATCATGACTGCATTTTGGAATCAACTGAGAAGCTTAGAAAATATTGTTGCCTGGTTCCCACCCTTAGAGATTCCAGATGAATTGCAATGGTGGCCCAGGTCTTGGGAGTTTTGAAAAATCTTCAGATGATTTTAATGTACAGCCAAGGTTCAAAGCCAATGACATAAAGCCCTATTGAACTATCTTAGCAGTATAGAGATTGGCCTCCAACCGGATGTAAGCTTTCTAGTACTGCCTCACTCTGGTCTGCCGTGGTGCTCTCAGGAGACAGCAAGCCCTTTAAGCCCCTTTCAAGTTTAACATTTCTCCTTTCCTAAGTGTTTTCAGTACTGATCCATTTAGGTCACCAAAGGGAAATTCTGATCTTCAATGCTATGGACAAACAATCATTTTCCGTGCTTCTCTTTGTTTTGTTTTTTGGTTTGTTTTACAGGAAAGGCTATCCAGAATCACACCCATCATGTTATTATCAGTGGTTGATTGCCTGAGTCAGTGGTTTCCAACCCTGCACATTATAATCATCTGTTGTTGTTGTTAGGTGCCATGGAGTTGGTTCTAACTCATGGTGACCCTATGCAAAACAGAAAGAAACACTGTCTGGTCCTGCGGCTTCCTCACAATTGTTGTTATATTTGAACTCCTTTCTGCTGCCACTGTGCCAATACATCTCATTGGGGTCTTCCTCCTTTTCATTGACCATCCACTTTACCAAGGGAGATTTTATAAAATTATCACTGTCCAGGCCCCACCCAAGAAAATTAGATCAGAAACTCTATCTCCTTGGCATTTTAAAAAGCTTCCCAGTGATTCTAATGCTCTAATGCCAGGGTTCAGCACCACTGGTTCAGGTACTAAGCAAATTTATCCTAACTTCCTGCGACCCTTCCTTTTTTGGGCACATTACCTTTAAGCCATTCATTGCATGCCACTTTTTTTTAATCAGTCCTTTTCAGAAGGTGATAGTAGGCATGTCACCTGTCCGCTCCTCTCCTTGCTTTGTGGGCCTTTGATCATCAGGTAGAACTCATCTGCTGTTGTACTTGTTAGTTGGTGCTCAATTCATGGCAACCCCGTGCACACCTGGATGTGCACACCTATGCCACACGGCTACCTGGTGCTGTGCCATCCCCAGGACTAACTGCAGACAGGCCATTCACTGACTGATTCTTGGAAGTACACCATCAATCTTTTCTTTCTAGTCCATCAGTCTAGAATCTCAGCTGAAATCTGTTCAGCATCATAGCAACATGTAAGCCTCCACTAATAGACTGGAGATTGTGCATGAGGCTCATTGATGGGAATTGAATTAGGTCTCTTTCATAAAAAATGAAAATTCTACCAATGAACCGTCGATGCCCATAGTCATCTCCAACTGTCCAGATACACCTCTCTCCTCTCATGGTGTCTGCTTAGGTTGTACTGTTATACCCAGAATTCAGGGTCCCCAAAGACCACCCAGGAGCCGTGTACCGATGCAAATACATAAGAGAAGTTTAATCAAGCTCGAGCCAGGTCTCTAACCTTATCCGATGCATCAGAATAGGGAAAGAGCCCTGAATTCATTGTCTGCAGGGTTTTTATAGAATTTTCAAACAGCTCAGGTTTCTCAACTTTACAATCTTTGGATTGGTTAACAATTGGCAAACTATGAGATGTTACAGTTTAATTGGTCAGCACTGGTGGTCTTTGTTCTTAGGCTAGGGTAAAGGAAAACATCTGGCCTCTGGCCTTGAGCTGCCTGGCTATTTATACATATATCATTTTCTCGGAGCTAGAGGACGTGTTCAGGCTAATGTACAGAATGGAGATTGACCTTGTCTCTGGAGGGAACTAAAAACTGAGGACTTGTCTATTTAAAATGCTTTCCTGAGCCTGACTAGAGTTTAGTCAAGCAGTCTCTAGGTAGGCAAAATCAGGTAAAGTCAGTTTGGTCCTTACAGTGCCAGTCCCATCTCGCTCAACCCAGGATAATAAATGTGTGCATCTTGGTGATTTTCTCTCTGATTTGATGCGTTAGTCTATGTTCAGACAGTAATACTTCTACCAGTGTGTTTATGACTATTACCCATCTTAGGAAACTTATACCTAAAATACAAGGGTATTTTGGACTCAGGCACATCAGAAGAGAATGACCTAAATGTTGGGGGCTTTCAGCAGACTAGATGAGAAGGAGCTATTTGAAGGACAGGAGATACTTTCATGGCACTCAGCTGCCCTCCCCTAGGACCACCTTCAGGAGAACGATCCAGGTCATGCAAGGAGGATGCGACTCCCTCACACCTGCCTCTCCCTCTCTGTTGTCAGTGGTTCTGATATAAGGAAGGAGAGGGATGGAGTGAAAGAATAAAATAAACTGCTGTGGATCACCATTCCCCATGCTCTTTGAATAATTATGATAACTGAAAATGAGCTAATGATGATAACTTCGATTATCCTTTTGTCTTCCACAGAACCCTTCTTCTGAATTCACTTGTCACCCCACCAAAGGGCCAAGCTAACAAACCAGACTACAACCCTAACTTGGGAGGTGAGTGCAAAAGCCAAGAGGTCCTTATATGCATCTCATACAAATTACGTTTCCTTTAAAAGTCACAATTGGAATCCTTATCATTAGAAATTATTTTCCCTTGATTGAAGGAACTCTATAGTCAGTACATTCTCACCTAGATATGGTCAGAGATGTATTCACATTTCTAATTCTTGGGCTACTGAACTGTTTTGTTATCATTTTGAAACAGATAGACATGCTGGAGGATGCTTATAAATCAACCGACCAGTTGCTATGGAGTTGACTCTAACTCATGGTGACCACATGTGTGTCAGAGTAGAACTTAGGAGATGTTCAGTGGCTCATTATTTAGAAATAGATTGCTAGACCTTTATTCCAAGATACTTCTAGGTGGATTTGAATCACCAACCTTTCAGTTAGCAACTGAGTGTGCTAACCATTTGTACTATCCAGGGATTCTGCTTCTAAATGAACCTGGGTAGGTTTAAGAGAGGCATGATCAGAGGTGCTTAGCTGCTCTGTTTCCTCCATCTCCTCTCTAACTCCCCATCCTCTGGACATTGTGTATGATATTAGTAATATCCTCACATGATCAGGAAATTAGGAAAAACAAAATCTGTGAGAGGCCGGTTGGAGAATGTAGATGCTAATTATCATTGGAGGTAACTTGCTGTGAGACAGAGAAAGAGAAACAGAGGACCCTGGATTTAGAGATAGAGACGCAGACATACATTGACAGAGAGACATGAAGACAGAGTTGGAAGAAAACCACCCAGATACAAGGGCATATGCAGACACCTCTTGCAACCTGTGTCTTAAGGTTCTTCCAGATCTAGAGAGAAACCAGAGAGGGATTCAGAAATATCTGCAATGAAATACCTATATTCACAGAAAGACAGAAAGATGTAGAGGGAGGCTGAGAGATGCACAGAGAAATCCAAAGAAATAAAGAGAGAGCGGCATGAATGCACAGCAAGTTTCACAGAGAGACACATTCAGAGCTACGGAGACAGAAACAGAGAGGGGTGCAGAGAGGAAAAAACACAACAAAAGCTGTGGCCATTGAGTTTACTTCCACTCCTGGGGACTCCATGTGTATCAGAGTATAACTCTGTTCCATAGGTTCAATGGTAAACTGACAGGCCTTTCTTCTAAGGTCTCTCGGGGTAAATTCAAGCCTCCAACCTTTCAGTTAACAACTGAATATGAATTGATTGCACTACTCAGGCACTCAAATACGTAGACTGAGCTTAAGAGAGTTGTCTTCCTCTTCCACACCCAGGTATATACTTCTGTGGCTGAAACTTTACATGGCAGCCCAGGCCCTTATACCAAGAAAAAGGTATTTCCAAAAGGAGTTCCAAAAAGTGATCCAGATGAGAGAAAGACACAGTTTATAACTCAGCATTGGTAGGCAATGTTGTCGTTGTTACGTGCCATCAAGTTGGTTCCGACTCATAGTGACCTTTATAAGGTTTCTGAGAAGCAGCTGGTAGGTTTGAACCACTGACCTTGTAATTCAAACTGGCCTGTGTTCCAGTGCTTTATCCTAAAAGGACAAGCCTTTTCTTGGTTTCCAGAGTGATTTAAAGTAAAAAGACTCTTCATCTGCCAAGGTGGGGCCTACCAAAAAGGGCTTATTATTCAAGAAAAATAGAGCTTATAATGTATCTTCCATGAGGTCTTTGTTGCTGCTGTTGATAAATGCCTCATATAGCAGCTCATATCAACCCTGTATTGGGTTTGAACTGCCAACCTTACAGTTAGCATTCTAGTGTTTATCGTACAGCGCCATCCCAGGGCTTGTCCATTAAAGCTGTGATTTTCTGTTCTTGATTAGGTCGGACATTCCACGAGTGGCGTAGCCCCAAGGAGAATGCTCAGAGTCCTGTCTTCTTGCCTTTGGAAAGTATGAAGGAAGCCTCACACATGGTGGTGGTGCTGATGGAGGAGCGTGTGGAGTGTGGAACAATGGAAGGACACTCTCTCTAAGCTCTTCTATGCTGCCAAACATTTCTCCCCCGATCAACTTCCCCATATTCCCTGCTGGCCATCCACAGGAAAAGGCTACATGGGTCACAGTAGTTCTGTGGTATTGTCAGGGTCTCAAGCTCCGTGGTGCTGGGCCATATTTATCCTCAGGAAGGGAACTCTGGGTCATCCTGGCAGAGGAGGATTGGGATGTCACCTGGCTAGATTCTGTGGGTTGTGAAGGGAGGGTCCTTCATGAATAGTTATCAAAAGTTGGGCTGACTCTAAGTAGGTAATTGCTGGTTCTTTTTATTAAAGGAATCCAGCTGCCAGAATATTCCACCTCCAACTTTGAATGGGTTGGAAGGTCAGCCTGATTCTGTCTTACATGCAACTTCTTCGGCCATGACTCAAGTGAAAAGAATAGAGTGTTAGAATCAGAAAAGATGTTTATTTTAAGTTAAGGAGACCAAAGCCTGGAGTAAATCAACAGTTTATCAAGGGTTGAGCCAGAGGTAGAAATTCAAGTGCCCAGGCTTCCAGCCCTCGATTTTCTTTCAAGACCATGTAGCCACTGAGTAGTTTTCAGTCCTGGTGATGTACAGTCAATGTAAGATAAACACTCACCCACAATATGGTTTTTTGAAGTCTAGGATAGGGAAGGGGAAATATTGTATTTCAAGTAGAAAGCTGCTAATTTCCTTAAGAGTGTATGTAAACAAATTCAGCATCCGTCACCCTAGAGAAGAACAGTACTGTAGATAAGAGACCTTTAAAAGTCTTCTTTTAAAACATAGACCCCTGTCCTAGAAGAAAATTAGTGGATAAAGGTAAGGGGCAATGTCGTTGTTGTTATGTGCCGTGGAGTTGGTTCTGACTCATAGCGACCCTGAACAGGGTTTCTGAGGCTGTAAATCTTTACAGGAGCAGAAAGCCTCATCTTTCTCCCGCGGAACAGCTGGTAGTTTCGAACTGCTGACCTTGCGGTTCGCAGCCCGATTTGTAACCACTACGCTACCAGAGCTCCTTATCCTACCAAAAGGTCAATATTAAAGATGCTACATTACAAATGGAAAAATGACGCTCACTTTTTCAATTAGTGATGTCTCAGTTTCTCTCTCTTCCTCTCTTTTACAACGACTACAAGAAATTCCTCCTTTAGGTATGGACGTTTGAGAAGGAAAAAGTATAAAAAAGAAGCCAACCAGAAGGTAGAAAAATGTACCTACCTGGACAATGAGCCATCTTTGAAGTGGCATTGATCCTCTAGGGACAATAGCATCCTTCTCAGAGGAAGCCAGAAAGTGTTGTTAATTTTCCACTTTCCTACATATCTTTAGAGTCTCTTCAAGGCAAGGGGGTAGGCAAATACAATTCTAATTTGATCAGTGCTGGTACAAGGAACCACCATTTACTTGAGCCAGTATATTGAAGTGAGGATAGAATATTTAGCTAAGTAATTATGGGATTATAAATATGAAAATCTTTAGAAATGACTGCATCAACTGCCATCTTCTACACATTAGAACTTTGGATATCAAAGAGATAGGGAGAGATTGACTTTTCATATCTATCGTATATGAAAAGGTCACATCTAGTATGAAATCACCTTCTACTTAGATAGACTCACTCCTCTGAGATAGGGTGGCAGGAAAGACACTCTACCTTTGGTTTATCATTAACTGAAGAGGGCTCATGGATGCTTACAAATAATCTTGGAATGATTTAGGAGTGTCTAGAGAAAGCCTGTGCCCCCTAATGCAGCCTACAACATAGTCTGGACCATCATGAAAGCAGTTGATGGATTAGGTTGGCTAGTGGCAACCTTGTGTGGAGACACATATAGTGCCTTCCCACAGCTTGTAAGAGAAGTGATTTGGTCAATTATTTAAGAAGAAATTGGTCTTACAATGTCTAAAGCAAATTCTTGGGTATAATAATTCTTGGGGAAGTTATTTAAAATTCCTTGGACTTTGGTTTTCCATTTTATAAAATGAGGATAGTGGAGTCTACCTCAAATGGTTAGTTGTGAAGATTAAATGAATAGGTAATGCACTTTGCATAGTACTTAGCAAATAATAACTAATCATTAAATATTCTTTTTTTTTAATGCAATGCATGCACACAGCAAACACATTTCTCTGACCTTTTGTGTGGACACACTCATGGGAGCAGTCCACTTACTTCTAAGTGTTCAACATCAGGGGTCTCAGCTGACTAAGTCTGTTGTTCTTATCACTGAACATTCCATGTCATCCCAGTTGTAAGATACAGTTTTCTGCCTTAGAGAGACAGGACTATATCATAGTGCTCTACTCAATACACTCTCTGTCTGAGCTCTGGTTCACTTTTTTACTCTCTCCATGGAGTCTTTTCTGGTTGATCCAACCGAAAGTGCTGATTTTCTCCATCTGGTTTCCTAGTATATGTATAAGTTGTGCCATCCACTTTACATCTAGTGTTTACTATATTATTTGCTTTTTGTCTCTCAATATTTATGTATTTTCTTTTCCTATAAAACTTTGGTGGTAGGACCCCCCTATGTTACTCCCTTGTCTGTGTTCACAGAGAAGAATAAGGTGCCTTGCATGTAGAATATGTTCAATTAATATGTTCAATAAAGGCCTTTGGTTACACAACTACTTGACGGTGCTGGTTTTTTCCCATCCCCAAGTGACTTAATACCTAACGAGCGACCTAAATACAACTGACCCATTTCCACAAATATCGCCTCCTTAAACTTTATTGCTGTAAACGACATAATAAAACTGACGCTGACTATTTCTCCTTTGTCAAAATTTCTCCTGGTTATATTTAACTGGGCATTTGGATTAGACCTTTGGGTAAAGAAAACATGCAAATAGAAGATACCAGAATTAGGATATGTGGGAATATTTGGTGAGGAACAAAATAATCTAAAATGGCCACTGTATTTAAAGTCAGGTTTTCTGAGTTTTTCCAAAAATGGAGATTGTGCTTTCTATATCTGAATTCCCCATGGCCGTGGCACTGCAGTAGAGACTGAATAAGAACTTCTTAGCTAAGTAATTAAAAAATAGAATGGTGGTCTCTTTGATGCTAAGGTAGGGATTAGATCACTGTTGACTGAATTCCTACCTAATTTTCCATATGTTCACCATCACTACAGGCAAAAATGTGATGGCACATTAAAATCACCACCCGCAGTGGCACAGCTTTGCCTTTTATCACCCCAAAGTTCTCACTATACGAGGGCAGTAGATGGAACACAGTCTCATGTGATAATCTGAGATAAAGATGAACAACTGGAGGACAAACAAATGACTCACTTTAATGGTTCCGCTTCAGACGAGAGAAACCTGTAATTTCTCTTTGGCATGCTTGATGGTCCCATTGTGGAGTGAATCACAGACTTACACAAGCCTTGAAACTGCGGGCAGCTTTACAATTCTCAGGTTGGCTTCCTATAATAGGTAGCTGGTTCACACCGGGGCCTCTTGGACTGACATCCCTTTCAAAATATGGAGAAGACAGATCACGGCTACTGAAGGGAGACCGTGGGAGGTGCCAGTGTGGGCCCACGTGATGGTGGGGCACCATGGTGGGGAGCTCAGTGCCGACCTTCCTGCTGGGTGACTGTCCAACTCTGGCTGCTAACTCTCCTGGGTGCTGTGAGTATATATTGCATGCCAACACTTTTTTCCTATTGAAGAAAGCATTGTTTTTGCACATATTCTGGAATGAGAAAAATGTGTGATTTATAATGATATTTTCTGGCATGTGTGATTCTGTAGGAACCTACTACCCTAGCACTACTTGACATTGGCTACTTCAAACTTGGATTATTTCCTAGGTCTGTTTTATGTGCATTTTTATTTCAAAAGCTGTATGTCAGGCTCTACTTCCCACAGAGTGAAAATACATAGCACCCTGTCAGACAATCAGACTCTCTTGCTTGAAAAATTAGATGAGCTAACTAGCTTTCAATTTCTTTCCTTTAGGCTGAATGTAAAGCTGAATTTTAAAAAATCATTCTTTAGTAGTTCCTTCTTGTTTGTGGGACTGACAAAGCTGTCTTTATATTAACTTAAAGTGAAATGTTTCTTCCAGTTGCTGCTGAAATCTTTTTGCAAAGGCATCTCCATTGTTTTTAGCGATCAATAGTATGCCACTTGAAGGCTTATGTTTCTTATTCTCCCAGAACAGTTTGCAACGTAAGGAATTATGTAGTTTATGTATATTCCAGTGAGATTTCCCATGGAGCAGAGTAATCTCTGGCTCTACCCATTTCTTTAAAATCATATTAAGTGTCAGGATTGTTGACTAGATGTCCAGATGCTTCCTATTCTGGGATTGTGTGATTCTTGAAATTGATTAGAATCTAAACTCCAATTCTCAGAAAATATACTGAGTTAGAAAGAATTGATTGGAAGTTATTTGAAACAGTTAAAGATAAGAGGTTTCTGATTCTAACAGATCTTTTTTATCTCTCTTTTCCCAAGACTCTTTATGAAACATCTCATCCATGGCAAGGGAGAACTGGTAAGAAGGACTGGTAAGAAGGCCAAGAAATACTGGGTCTTAAAATGTATAAACAACTTCTTTATCCACCTGACTTTATGTATCAACACTAATGTTCTACTGATATTAGTGGAGTCTATCAAACATACAGTTATGAAATTAGGCTAAGAGGAGCAAAACGCATACATGCATACCACAAACATGCCCACCTCAAAATGTGGGTCACTTAACTCTTTGTCCTGCCTGCCATTAACTTTTCTGCATAGTTCATTCTTGTCAGACTAGTAAACAATGGGTTTGGTCAGGGAGCATGGGGTGAGTTGCCACCTAAATTAGCCAACTAGTGAGAATAGGCCCTCCCTCTCACCATGGGGTGCAGCTCAAAAGGGAGGAACAACTTGGGGAAAGTGTCTACTTGGTTAATAAATAGTCCCAGCTCAGCTCACCTTAGGGTGTTTTGCAGGAAGAGGTCTGAGTGGTCGCCCTTTTGATACATCCTTTTCTGACTGACTACATTTAGTTCCTGGTTGTACCTTTAAATTTTTTTCTGGGAGTCCCAATGCCAGTGTAAGCTCAGCATGTTCTGACAGGTGGGGAGTGCCTTGAGTTGCCTGAGTCAGCTCCTATCATCACAATTCATCTAATACCCATCAGAAATGAGCTCCAGGACACAGTCCAATTAATTGTAATTTTGAATTCCAATTAAATCCAGAAACTCAACGTTAGGTGCAAGGAAGAGAGAACAAACAAAAAAGGAAATGATATTCAGAAACAGCTGGGATCTTGTGAATCTGTCCAGGGAAAGAGTAGCTTATGATTTTGTGGAGACAGCATGGAAAAAGGCAATTGCACTGCATGCCATGGCAGACATCACTAATCTACCATACACATGGCAGACATCATGAATCTACCATGCACATGGTGAACATCACTAATCTACTAATTACTGTTAAGTCAATTCTGACTCACGGTGAATTTATGTGTCTCAGAGTAGAACTGTGCTCCATAGGGCTTTCTTTCTTTTCAAATAGCATTAAAAGAATGATCTTTTTTTTTTCCTTTCTGTTTTTAACTTTTTATTGCAAATTGAGTGGCGGTTTACAGAGCAGATCGTACACTTTGTCTCATCTTGATTGCAATCCCCTCAGTGTAACATTCCTCATCCCACTTCCTCTGCATTTCTTGTTTCCATTTGTCTTTCTTTTCCCACCCTTCCTAGTGTTGCCCTTAGGTAAATGCTGCCATTTTAATCATGAGTGGTTGATCACTCTATGGTACGTACACATGCTTCACTAGTGTTATTGCTCTGTTTATATACCTATTTATTGCTTGTCTAAAAGTTGAGCCACAGAGTTAGTTCAGTTCCTACAGCGTGACCAAGGATTATAGTCTTAGGGTTCCACCAGTCTCTATTTGACCAGTAATCCTGGTCTTTTGTATGATTTTTGAGTTTCGTTCCACATTTTCTCCCACTCTATAGATAGAGAGGATCTTCTAATGTGATACTTTTCAGAGAAATTGGCAGTGATAGCTGATATCATCTAGTTCTTCTGGTATAAGGATTGTTGTCGTTGTTAAATGTCGTTGAGTCAGTTCCGACCCACACCGACCCTGTATAGGGTTTCTAAGGAGCCTGATTTTCACATGGTCCATGATTCCATCGGTATTAATTATTCCCAAGCATCTTCAGTTTTCACCACATTTCTTTCCTTCAGCTACAGAGAGAATAATAGTTGCACCTTAGATGTCTGACCATGAGTTTTTAAGATCCTAGTCGCTTCTCACCAAAGTAGGATGCAGAGCATTGTCTTTGGTGGACTGTGTTATGCCAATTAAACATGGTGTCTTCCAAGACTATGGTCCTAAGCTTCCATCCAGGTCCAGCAAATCACTCCCTCAAGGTGTTTGGTAATGTTTAAGAAGTTTTTGTAATTTTGCCCCCTGTATGCTCTACCACATTCATAGATATATTACCAGCAAAGGTAAATACCCATGGACAAACACCTTCTATCAAACCTTTATATATTTGTCAGACACACCTTTCTCCCTCCCACACCAGTTGGGCCTGTGTATCTATCCATGTTCCACAGGGTTTTCAATGACTGATTTTTCAGAAGTACATCACCAGGCCTTTCTTCTAAGATACCTCTGAGTGCACTTAAATTCCTTCCAGTTAGCAGGTCAGTTTGTTTATCGTTTTTACTATCAATTAATCTAGCGTAATTTCTTGCTGAACCTAGATGGATCCTCAAAACCCTTTTTCACATAGGGCTTCAGCCAGCACAACATAGAAGAAGTCCACAATAGGCATTAGGTTGCATGTCTACGAGTTCAAAAATCAGGTTCCAAAATTATCGAGTTGCAAGTAAGCTCACCTGTCCCTCAAAAATAGAAGTTACCTTGTGATTTTAAAGCAAAATCTTCAGAAGCTCACATTTTTCTCTGTAGGAGTCATTCATTCATTCATCCAACAAATGTTTACCAAGTGTCTACTAGTAATGTGCTCCACTGCTAACATAAAAGTTGGAGGTTCGAGTCCACTGAGAGTTATCTTGGAAGAAAGACCTAGTGATCTACTTCTGAAAAATCAACCATTGAAAATCCAGAGGAGCCTAGTTCTACTCTGACACATAGCAGAACTCTATGAGTCATGGAATCAACTCTACGATAACTATTTGGTTTTGGCTATTATATTCATTATGGTCTGTTGTGTGTACTGAGGATAGAGAAAGGTCTGTTTATCTCCTTACTAGTGACAACCTGGATTTTTGTCTATTTCATTAGGTGTGGCCTACTTTCTTTCAGACTTTGGGACTAAAAGCATTAATTCTTCTGTTGTGTTGACCCCTTTCGATTTGGGCTTAGACCCACAGGTAGTGACTTGATAGCAATATGTACATACGTATACATACATACCTATTGTTGTCAGTTCACTGAGGTAGTAGATCCTAGACACATTCCCTCTGAGACTACTAGCTCTAGCAGCATTTTCCTTTTAAGTCTCTATCTTTGACATGATCACCGTTAAGAGCTGAAGGCTGACATACTTTCAGTGGACTAGAACTACTGTTCATAATCAAGTGAGAAACCAAGGCAGTGGGTAACTGAACTTTTTATAAGGATGCTCAGAGAGAAAACAGGGTGGGAAAGTAGGAGGAGGAATGTGGAACATGTTCCAGTTATTTTTATAAGTCCTGAGAAGCTACATTCCAGATGGTTTGTTGCTTTTATCTCTGAAATAAGTCATCTTACAGACATGCTAAGAATAAGATGTGTAGTTGCTCTTTCTGATTGGCTTGTATAGAAATTGAAAGGAATTTCTTTGTAAGCAAACAGATAACTCTTTACTCTTTACTTCATTACCAGAGATAGCCTCCATCAAGATCTCTTTGCATCTTGTTTTTTTCTCACCTTTTAGTCTTTCTTTTTCTATTAAATTAAAAAAAAAGTTTTACTTTTATTTATTTATTTGGGGGAGGTGGGTAGAAATGAAGATTGGGGTTGGAACTAAGGCTAAGTCTAGGATAGGCCTGGAGTCCTGGTGTGGCACTGTTGGGTAAGCACTGAAGTGTTAACCTCAAGATTGACAGTTTAAATCCACCAGTCAATCCTTGGAAGCCCTATACATGGTTGCTATGAGTTGGAACCAAGTGGACAGCCCTTAACAGCAATAGCAGTAAGGATAGCTCTAGGATTTCTTTTATTGGATTATATTTAGGACTAGGGAGAGAGCTGGGCTAGACTAGGAATAAGGCTTGGTCTAGTTTTGGGAGATACAGTTAGGTTTATTTTTATTTATTTGTTTAAATTTTTCTTGAAATCAATTTGGTTTCCTCTTCATTTGAAAGTTCTATCACTACATTATTCCCTCTTCTTACTTTATGGTTTTGTTGTTGCAACTGTATCTCTGGGTTTACTTTGCATATTTCTATATCTGGGTTGAGTCTAAATGATATTGTCATGTATGTTAATCTCAGGTTGTTGTCTGTTGTTGGTTCTTTGTCCAAAGAACTCCTTTAATATTTTTTGTAAGGTTAATCTTGTTTTTACAAAGTCTTTTAATTTCAGTTTGTCTGAAAATGATCTAATTTCAGTATCACATTTGATGGTCAGTTTTGCTGGGTATATGATTCTTGATTGGCATTTTAATTTCAAAAATTTTATATATGTCATCCCATTGTCTCGCTTGCATGGCTGCTGCCCCCAAATCATTCTCCTTTGTAGGTAACTTTTTGTTTTTTCCTGAGCTGCTCTAAGGATTCTTTCCTTGTCTTTGGTTTTGAAAAGTTTGCTTATGGTATGTCTTAGCACTGTGGTACAGTATTTTTATTTAGTTGATGATTGTATATTGGTGTATTCTCAGGCACTAACCACCTGTTTCCTGGTGAATGTGATAGAGAGCAGAAATATGAATGCAATTAGTTCTCTGTTCACTCCAGAGACAGGGGAACTATACCAGGAGCCTGGCCCCAGGCAGAGCAGAGGCTGTGCAGGAGGGCATGCCACTGGCTTTTGGGTTGGCTAGCTCAGGGATTGATCACTCCCCTGTCTACCAGGAACAAAGGAGAATTGCACCCCTTGCGGCCAACCTTCAGCTGAATCCTGGGCCCTCAGGCTGCAGTATCAACAGTCACTCATAAGAGTTCAAGATGATTGAACACAGCTCCCTACTTAGACCATAGTCTTCTGTTTTTCTTGTCTCTCACTGCTCCTGTGCAGTTTCTTCTTCCAGTTGCCACTCAATCCACCTCTCTGTCTTATCTTCTGATGCTTAGGATCACTGGCCAGGATCATTCTCTGTTATTTATTTCATTTGTTCCATCATGTCTCGTTCCAGAAAGATGACTCTGTGTCTGCTTACTTCACCTGCTTGCCCTAGACTTCTGTTTCTTTTTTAAAAATAATATTTGCTTAGGTTTTGGGTGAAAATTTACACAAGTTAGGTTCCCCTTGGACAATGTACACACACATTGATAAATGACATTAGTTACAGTTCTCAAATTGTGTCAACATTCTTATTGTGTTCTGCTTGTCCTGTTTCCATTATCCTTGTTTCCAAGTTGTCTTGCCTTTTCAATTTTTCTTTTGAATTAAAATTATGAACCTTTGGACTCACACAGGTAGTTTTTAGCATAGCATTGAGCTAATGGATAGGATCCTTTATTTTGTGCTTCTTAATTTTATGTTTCTTTCTGTTAAAAAGTACCACAGAGGACAACTTTGATACATTGTTTAAAGAGCATCTCAGGGCATAAATCTCAAGGGATCCTTGGATCTTTGTTGGTTCAGTTAGTCTATCCATTTTTAAGAAACTGAGTTTTGTTCTGCAGATATTTCTCCCATTCTCACCAGGATCATCTGTTGTGCCCTCAATCAGATGGGTCACTGGTGGTAGGTAGGCACCATCTCTGTAAAGTTGAGGCATTAGCATATGCAGGCTATCAGACTTGTATACTGGTTTCTTCTCTAGGATTTTGGCTACCTTTTTACTCTTCTGCTGCTGACTAATAGTGGTCAATAGTTGGGTCTTAGATGGCTGCTTGCACGATTTTAAGATTCCAGATGCTACTCATGCCACTAAGATGAAGAACATGAACTTTGTGAACGATATTATGCCAACTGACAGAGTTGTCCCTTGACAATATGGTCCTAAAAAGCTGGGCAAAATTCTAGTAATGGACATAATTGTAAGTTATAATAAGTAATTGTTCTCTGTTTATTTTTGTTTGGGACTTAAAATTTTGTGTTTGTTTCTTTTTTTTTTTTTTTGTGGGTAAAAATTAGAAAAGAGTTATTATAATTTGTTGCTGTTTGCTGTTGTTAAGTGCTGTCAAGTCGGTCCCGAGGAGTGGCTGGTGAGTTTGTATAGGGTTTCTGAGGAGTGGTTGGTGAGCTTGAACCACCGACCTTGCAGTTCAAACTTACTTTGTAGTCCAGCGCATTAACCCACAGTGATTTAGAATTTATAAATAGTATATTTGCGGATAGCAGATTTATAGTTAGTATAATTTTTAGCAAATTTTATGACTTACTAAGGAGTCCTGGTGTGGTGCTGTAGGTTAATGTGCTGGACTGCAAAGTCACTTTGAACTGATAGATTAGTGATTCAAGTTCACCATCTGCTCCTCAGAAACCCTATATGAGATCACTATGAGTCGGAATTGACTCAATTGCACTTAACAATAATAGTAACAAGAAGGTTGATTATTATAGCAAATAAATGAAGTTATTTTTTGGCCTGTTTATAAGAAAGCAAAATATTGAGCTAAAACAAGTTTGTTAGTCTCCATTTCTGAATCCATCTTCCCTTCCCCAATAATTATCCTAAACTTCAGATTTCCAGGTACCATGTCATCCCATCTGGGCCTGTTTTTCCTTCATCACTTTTGCCTGAGCATCATATTCCAGGATAATTCTAACTCATCTTTCAGATTAAAGTGTACCTTGTGTGTAGTCTCCTTCTTTCAAGATTTACGAGATCTGGACTATTACTCTCTGATGAACTATTTTGGAGTCATATGACTCAAATGAGCTCATGATAATGCATTCGTACGGGATTTGCATATGGTAAACAAACAAACAGACAAAACAATCAAAACCTAAGTCAGTGCCATTGAGCTGATTCTGACTCATAGCGACCCTATGTAAGTTTTCTGAGGCTGTAAATCTTTATGGAAACAGCCTCATTGTTCTCTCATGGAGCAGCTGGTGGGTGTAAACTGTCAACCTTTCAGTTAGCTCTCTAGCGCCTGAGTCTGCATAGATGTCTGTGTCCCCTCCACTATAACACATTTTCCTGGAGCCACTCACCACCGCCATCCACTGAGGATTCACTTCCTACTCATAGTGACCCTGTGTGGGGCTTTGGAGGCTGTCAATCTTTACAGGAGCAGAAAATCTCGTCTTTCTCCTGCAGAGTGACTGGTGGGTTTGAAATGTCGATTTTGAGGTCAGCAGTCCAGTGTTTATCCTATAGACCCACCAAAGCTCCTTTTTCGTGGAATTTGTTGTTGTTAAGTACCTTTGAGTCAGTTCCCACCCATAGCCATCCTGTATAGGGTTTCTGAGGAGCGACTGATGAATTTGAACTGTCCAACCTTGTGGTTCAAACCGACCTTACGGTCTAGTGTATTATCCCACATTGCCACACCAGGACTCCTTTTATGGAATAGCAGCCTTAAATCCCCCCAAACATTTTTGATGATTAAGTAAATTTGGTAAAACCAGAGGGAAACCAGTGTTTTTACTGCAAGAATTCTCAGAAGCTTTGATGTATGTGTGTGTGAGACTGAGACACAGAGAGAGGCAAAGACAGAACAAATTGTTTCCCAAACTAATTTGACCATGGAACCTTTGGCTTTTGTAAGAGCTGTGTTCTACAGAAACCCACTTACATGGCCTTGACCAAATATAGTAAACACTAGACTCTGGATAGTTCCCCTACTAAGAGTAACACAGGTGATTTTCCTGAATTCACAGGGAACTGAAGTCATTGCATACAGATTTTCTCAGTGTTAATTTTTTTTTTTTCTTTTGTATTTTTCTTAACTTTTGATGGCTGCTACAAACTGTTGGCAAAGTAGTAGTAGATACTATGCATCAATCCTGGGCATAAATACTTTGTCATAGCATATATCTTCATGATTACTTCTCCTATGCTTCCCTTTTCCACACTGGGTACTGAGATCTTGATTTAAACAGCCAAAGATTGTTCTTAGCCACCATATCCAGAGAATTTATGGAACTAGGGACTTTCTGAAAATATACAATGTGGTTGAGAATTTGCCTACTACACTACAGAAGTAAAACACACAGTCACACATACAAACAACAACAAAAAACACAAAGCAAACCCACTGCAATTGAGTGGATTTGCAACTCATAGCAAACCTCAGACGTTTTCTGAGACTATAACTCTTTAAGGGAGCAGACAACGTCATCTTTCTCCCCTGGAGTGATGGGCGGGTTTGCATGGTTAACTCTGAGGTTAGCAGTCTGTTCATGTCTAACAGCTTCTTCCAGTACACTGCACAACTCTTGTTGTGGTTATTGCTAAGTGCTGTTGAGTCAGTTCCAACTCATAGTGATCCTGTATAGGGTTTCCAAGGAGTGGCTGGTGGGTTTGAACTGCTGAACTTTCAGTTAGCAGTCCAGTGATTAACCTACAATGTCATACCAGGACTACAGTTCAGAATTATTGTTAGGTGCCTACTCATAGTGATCTTATATAGGGTTTCCGAGGAGTGGCTGGTGAATTTGAACCACCGACCTTGCAGTTCTAAACAATCTTGCAGTTGAGGGCTTGTCCTACAGTTCCCAATAAATGTAGCGTAGTGGTTACGAATCGGGCTGCGAACCGCAAGGTCCGCAGTTCGAAACTACCAGCTGCTCCGCGGGAGAAAGATGAGGCGATCTGCTCCCGTAAAGATTTACAGCCTCGGAAACCCTGTTCAGGGTCGCTATGGGTCGAAACCGACTCGACGGCACTTAACAACAACAACAACAATTAGGCATAATACACACAAAACAACTCTGGATTCTCTATGTAGGATTGACCTGGCATTGGATTCTGCTATCTTTCAGGAAGAACTAGTAAGACCTCAGTCAATCAACTTGGTCTGGATAAGGTTCATGTCTGAAAGTTTCTTTGGGTACTGCCAACATTTTGCTGGTATTCTCTGGATATTCCATATGCTTGCTTCTTGTCACACTTAATTTAGTGCTTAGGTTTTGAGTTATTTGCCTTTTCTTCTCCTCATCCTTTCAAGAGACAATTATTATGCATCCACTATATGCAGACATAGAGTTTTAACCTTTGGCTAAACTTCGCCTCTCCTACTTTGGACATATTGTCCGGAGGAAACAATCGCTGGAGAAGGATGTCATGCTGGGTAGGGTGGAGGGTCAGAGAAAAAGAGGAAGACCCCCAACGAGATGGATCAGCCAGGTGGCATCATTGATGGACTCAGGTGTGGCAGCGGTAGTGAGGTTGGCCCAGGATTGGACATTGTTTTGTTCTGCTGTGCATGGAGTCGCTATGAGTCGGTTCCGACTCGATGGCACCTGACAACAACAACAACAATATGCAGACATAATAATAAGAACTGAGGAACTCTGTAAGTATTAGCATTTGCAGAAATTTGTTAGTTTGAAATAATGCACACCTCAAAGCTTACTTTAATTATCTTTATTTTCTCCTAAACAAGTACTTATTTCAACCAAAATTTCAACAAATTCAGATCCATTTGATTTCTTAATAGATGTTTTTGAAATGTACTATATGAAATATGCAAAAAGAAAATAAAAAGCTTCAAGAAAATGGTGGTGGTGGTGGTGTGCCATGGTGTTGGTTCCAACCCATAGCGACCCCATACAAGTTTTCCAAGGCTGTCAATTTTTACAGGAGCAGAAAGCCTCATCTTTCTCCCATGGAATGACTGGTAGTTTAAAAATGCTGAGCTTGAGGTTAGAAGCCTGACTCGCAACCACTAAGCTTATATATATGACGACAAGTCAATTTTCTTACGAATGCAATTTTCAATTTTCTTGGAACTTCTTTCTAATAAGCCTCTGTGATTGTCCTGAGTCTTTTGAGAAATATCTATCAAGCTCACTCCTTTGCAGCCCCCCAAAACAGTCACCATGAGCTTCTCAGTTGACCTCTGGGCCTTGAATTTAACTAGCTCAGCAGATCCTTTGGAACCTTTGTTCTCAAGGTACCCTAAGGAGACAAAGACAAATGAATTACTGAGAGAACTTGTCTGCAATCATTCACACTTCACGCAGCCATGCTAAATACTTACAAAATCAATCAATCAATCTGTGCATGTATGAACTGGAACCCTAGTAGTAATACTTTTTAACTTATCTCTATATATGCATTTAAGGAGCTCTGGTAGCGTAGTGGTTACGAGTAGGGCTGTCAACCTCATGGCCAGCAGTTCGAAACTACCAGCTGTTCTGTGGGAGAAAGATGAGGTTTTCTGCTCCTGTAAAGATTTACAGCCTCGGAAACCCTGTGCAGAGTCTCTGTGAGTCGGAACTGACTCCACGGCACATAGCAACAACAACATATATGCATTTACATACCGTGTCAAAATACAAAATCTGTTTCTTATTGGATCATGCTCATAAATTTGTGAAAGTTGTAGGTGTATATGTAAAACATTTGAATACTTTTAAGATAACATATACTGGTTCTTCTGGTACTTCCTTTAAAGGTGATAAATTAAAAATCTACCCTAGACAACATTAACATTACAAATTACTTGGTGTGTCCTTCCACCAATTTGCTGCACATATGAAAAATATTTTCCTGCTTCCCACCTACACTGTTAGATCATAAATTCTGCACATATGGCCCAAACACCTATGCAAATCCATTACTACACTTTGCCTGTCATCCTGCCATATTTTTTTTCCAGCTGCCCAGACTTGCTCTACAAGATGATGATGTAAATCAAAATACTTTTCCCCTACTCAGTGGTAAAGAACTTTAAATTTGGAAGCTTTCCTGTAAGTGCCTGTGGCTTACTCAGCTGTTCACTACACTAATGAAAGTCTATTTTATATTAGACTTTTATTCAAGAGTGGTTTGATCCCAGATCAGAGAGTTTTGTCTGCTCCCTGATCACAGACTGCCTTGTGGCCTAGATGGGTCCAAATTAATCCATCTCCCTTAGAGAAAAAGGGAATTTATGTTTCCTGAGAAATTAGAAGACTCCTTTTTTCTAGATGCAATGTGCAGATTTCTCTTTTCCATGTTAATTTTACCTGTCTGTATTTCAACGGGACACCCTTTATGGAAAGGATATCATCTTTTATTTCCATTTCCCCAGCATCTGGTATTGTTGTTGTTGTTGTTGTTAAGTGTCATTGAGTTGCTTCCAAACTCATAGTGACCCTGTATAGGGTTTCTGAGGAACGGCTGGTGAGCTTGGACCACCAAACTTGTGGTTCTAACCAGCTTTGCAGTCCAGCGCATTAATCCACAGCACCACACCAGGATTTCAATTGATAAATGCTGATTGGTCAAATGACTGAGTGTATTTTGCGAAAGAAATGAGAAAACAGGCTCAGTGAGGGGCAAATAGATAAGATGCAACTTCACTGTTGTTGATTAAAATCAGTGATATTTTTACTGTGCGGCGTCAGCGCTTTTACAAACATAATTCCAAAGGTCTACACTACCAATAAGGAGCCTGAGTTGTTACCATTGCATACAAAAAATATGATGATAATCATAATGTTCATGATGATGCTGGTGAACATCAACTACTGTAAAAGATACCTTCTTGGAGCTTTGTCTTTAAAAGGTGGAGCTATCACGAGAAAGGCAAACAACAGAGATATGGAAAAAGAACAGAGAGTACGTACACTATGTTCCAGTGCCTCTACTTTTCTGCACAGTAGTCCTGGTGTGACACTGTGGGATAAAGTTCTGGACAAAAGGT
>NW_006408556.1:20422358-20451436 GCF_000296735.1 Chrysochloris asiatica
TACATTACTTTACTTGACTCCATATGCCAGAGAGACAATATATTGTAGGGAAGTAGCTTGAAACTGGGGTCAATTTTGGCCCTCTGTACCTAAAGGACATTTAACAATGTCTGAAGACATTTTTTGCTGCTACAACATGGAGCTTCTGGGATCTAGGTGGTAAAGTCCAAGTCCAATTTGAATCCTGCAATGCACAAGATATCCCTCCCCCAACAAAGAAACATCTGGTCCAATGATCAACGTCACTGCTGAGATTTTCCTATAGAGATTAAGAAGAGTGCTTAAACTGGACATTTGATTTTGTTTGAACTCCTAGTGCCCCACTTTTTAGTGAAGACTTTGGGTCATGGCCACTTAACTCTTTGTGCCTTAGTTTCTCTATTGATTAGATGAAGATAAGAATCGTATTGTGTATCAAAGGATTAGATGAGTTAATGCAGGTAGGTACTCTGAACAGTGATTGGGGAAATAGAAGTGTTTCACAAAAGCTACTTTTTATTAATGAAATGTGGATTAAATCGTAAAAATAATATTTTGGTGAACAGGCAACTACCCTGGTTTTTCCATCATTCCTGTCTTCTGTTTGTGGAAAGGTCAACATACGAAAAGAAATCTATCTTTTGCTATGTGCTGTTGTTACCATAGAGCTGGGCAGATTTTTGATTCAGAAACCACATGTGTGCAGAGTAGAACTGCTCCATAGCGAAAGACTGGGTCCTTTCAGAAGCAGATCACCAGGTCTGTCTTCTGAGGTACTCCGGGCCGTATTTGAACTGCCAACCTTTAGGTTCGTAGTCTAGCACTTAACCAGTTATGTCATCCAGGAACTCCTTTTTAGTTGGGTTGAAAACAGATATTGATATGCTTGTCTGGAGAGGGTTGCTTTGCTGTGAAAATCCCATAGTACTCTAATGAATTCACTAAGTGGTTGGTTAGCCCACCAAGTAATGGGATAGTTGTGTGGATTTATTATCTTCATTTGAATTAACTTTCTTTCTCTATTGCAGGTGAAGATCCTGATGTGTGAAAATGAAGGCCCAGGCAAGCATGATTTGCTGTTTAGTATTATTTTTGGCCACAGAATGTTCCCAAAATAGATCCCAAACCCACACAAAAGTAAGTTCGATCCATCCTGATATGGTCCCAGAAGAAAACTTACAGTTTCCCTAGAAGGCTAGATTTCTGAGGAACAACATGAAACTTTAGATACATTTTTCAAATAATTTTATTTTACTCTTAATGCTAGGAGCTTTCTGAAGAAGGGAACAAAGAATAGTTGAGAAGTGGCAGAAACGTGCTCAAGGTACTAAAGCAAATTAATCACTTTGCAAGCTACAGAGAAGGTAGAGAGGCAGCTGATGAGAGAAGGAAGAATTTAGATTTAAATCTTAACTTCGCTTCTGGCTCTTTACAGAAATTGCTTTACTTCTGTGAGTCTTAATTTCCTTATTTATAACATGAAGATTTTTGTGTGTGAAAAAAAACAACACCTTTTTATTGTGAATTGAGTGAAGGTTTACAGAGTAGATCTTTAGTTTTACATTCAACAAACCATATATTTTATTTTATTTCAATGATTACAATCCGTTCCATGTAACATTGATTATCCCACTTCCTCCTTGTGATTCTTGTTTCCATCCCACTGTCCTCAATCCTTCTAAAGTTTGTCCTTAGGTAAATGCTGCCCTTTTGATCTCATATGGTTGATGCTTGTCTCCCTCTCTACCTATCTCCTACATGGCTGAAAATGGAGCCACGAGAGTGAGTTCAGTTCTAGACCTGAGAGGTAACCAAGGCTATAGTGTCAAGTTCCTTCAGTCTCTTTCTGATCAGTAAACCCACTCTTTTTCATAATTCTGAGGTTTGTTCCACAATTTTGCCCACTTTATCTAAGACCTTCTAATATGGTTCCTTTCAGAACAGTTGGTAGTGCTAGTCGGTGGTGGTGATTATGTGCCGTGGAGTTGGTTCCGACTCATAGTGACCCTGTATGGGTTTCCGAGGCTGTAAATCTTTACGGGAACAGAAAGCCTCATTTTTCTCACATGGAATGGCTGGTAGTTTCGAACTGCTGACCTTGAGATTAGCAGCCCGACTTGTAACCACTATGCTACCAGAGCTGCTTTGTGGTAGTTGGGCATCATCTAATTCTACTGGTGTCAGGATCATGAAGACTGATGTTCATGTGTTTTATCAGTCCATTGCACTAATCGATTTCAAGCATATGAAGAGGTTTATTATTATTTTTATAATTTTTATTGTAAATTGAGTGGAGGTTTATAGATTAGATCACCAGCTTTACACTCAACAGATCATGCACACTTTATTTCATCTCACTGATTGCAGCGCTCTCAACGTAACATCCCTTACTCTCCTTCCTCCCTGTGGGTCTTACTTCCATTTCTCCTTTCCCAACCCTTCTGAACTTTATCCTTGGGTAAATTAACGTGTTTCTTTTGACAACCGTTACAGTCATTTTCAGTTATAAATGAGTTAATGAGTTCATAATTCTATTATTGCAATTTAATGATTATTCTTCTTATTGACTCATTCTCTCCTAAGGACATACGGTATCTGGCAGACCAGATGAATTCCATCTCATTGTTAAATAAAGGCGTATAAGAGCTTAGTGGTATAATTGTCATCGTTTCTGTCATCTTTAGATACTTAAACTTCCCAAATCATACACCTAATTCATTATCCTGATAACTAGAGCCATAGTGACAAGTGCCACAGTTGTAGTTCTCAGTAGAAGACATTTACTACTTGTCTGTGCTCACATTCATGCTTCCTTCAGCGAGTTCCAGCAGTATCAGTATATGAATTTGGTGCAGCTTTCTTCCCAGTCCTGAGCACATTTTCTCTACCGATCCATATGGAACCTTTACAATAGGAGATAGTTACAAAGAAGATAATTTTGTTTTGTTTTGTTTTGTAATTTATGTCTTTCAGGATGGACATAAGTACCAAAGGCCTGAAGGAAAAGCAAAAGTTGGAAAGACACAAGGTATGAGGTTATTGAGCCATCTCCATTCATTTAGGAAACCAAGCAGACTCATGGAAGGGCATTGGTGTTTCAAACATGTTTCCAGGATGTGGACCACAGGCTTTCAAACAGAATATTAGTCTCTAATAAATTCTCCATGTTTAACAAAATGGATAGATTTTCTTAGACGTTTACTATCACCTATAAACTGAATTTGACAAATATTCACATGTGTTCTAGAATAGTAGACATGTGTCCAAATAAGACATCTGTTTCTACTGTTGAGCTAACAGAAAGCAGAACAGGGAAGAGGGCAAGGTTCAATCTTTTCTCCATTCAAAGTTATTTTGGGGGTGCAGACACATAGGTAACACTTTGGTACTGACTGTTTATTGAAGCGATGTAAGATGAGTTTCATGGTGGTGACACTGATCACTTTCAAGAAGTGAGAGGTAAAGGGAGAATATTCTTAGGGAGTAAAGTTATATGGTTCTCACCCCAAAGCAGGGATAACTGGATTCGGAACTGCAAGGACAAGTATCTATCTATCTAGGTATAAGTGGATTTGAGAATGGAAAGTGAAAAAAATGATAATGAGTATTTATTAAGCATCTCTATTGGCACTAATCTGAGTATGAGACACTGTATTATTTAATCCTTGTAGCAATGCTAGGAGAACCATTCAATTAAATAACTTGAAAAAAAAAATGATACACTTGGTAGATGTCAAAGGAAGATGCAAACCCAGTTTCTTTTGTTAGCTAATGGGATCATCCATAGAGCTGTCCCAGCCATTCGAGCTCATCGTATTTATTTCAATATTTTAATAGCTCTCAGTATTATCTACTTCGTTCCACTCCACTGCCACTATCCTAGGTCTGTTCTTACTGGGAATACCTCAACAGTTTCATTCTTAGACTCTTGGACTCAAGTCTATCCGCTATATAACTTATAGGCCAAGTTTTATAAATAAAATTTTATTGAAACACAGCCACCCTTTTACATAATATCTTTGTTGTTGTAAGGTGCTGTTGAGTTGGTTCCGACTCACAATAACCCTATGCACAACAGACTTGGTCCCAATGACTTGGTCCCAAGTCATTCTCACAATGGTTACATTTGAGCCCACTGTTGATGCCACTGTGTCAATCCATCTTGTTGAGGGAGAGGGGCTTCCTCTTTTTTGCTGACCTTCCACTTTTCCAAGCATGTTCTTCTCCAGGGACTGGTTCCTCCTGATAATATGGGCAAACTATGAGATACTAAGTCTCACCATCCACGCTTTTAAGAAGCATTCTGATTGTACTTCTTTCAAGACAGATTTGTTCATTCTTCTAGCAGTCCATTATACTTTCAATATTCTTTGTCAAGCCCATAATTCAAATACATTGATCCCCTAGGTTTTATAAATAAAGTTTTTTTTTTTTTAAATAAACTTTAAAAGTTTTTATGAAGAATTTTTGGAGAACAGTCATCTGCACTCGTTTTTACAAATGGTCTCTGGCTGCTTTCATGCTACAATGGATAGGTGAATAATTGTGACAAAACTGCAGCCCTAAAAGCTGAAAATATTTACTGTCTGTTGGGGTTACCGGATTTAACAAATAAAATATAGGACACGCAGTTAAATTTTAATTTCAGGAAGACAATATTGCATGGAGACTTGTATACTTTATGTTGTCGTTAAGCAGTGCTGTCTAGTCAGTTCTGACCCAGCGACTCTGTGTAGGCTTGCCAGGAAGTGACTGGTCGGTTTGAACCACAAAGTCGCTCCTCAGAAACCCTGTACAGGATTGCTATGAGTCGGAACCAACAACAACCCTATTTGATGCCACCTCCTTTGGGAAGCAAAACCAAATCTAGCAAAAGTAGATACTGCTTCCAGAAAGTAGAAAGGCTAATTAGGTTTCTCTCTTTCTTTTCAGAGAAATGCCAAGGACCTTGCACCGCTTTCTACTGTGTCCAGTCCTGTGCCAAACACTTTCAAGGAGAAATAAGATTTACATGCAATAAAAAGAAGTGGCAAAAATCAACTGAAACATGTACCAGCCTTTCTGTGGAAACACTCTTTCAGGTGATCATTTGCATGTATGACTGTAGAAGCTAATACTCTGGGAGATGGTGGAAAGTATTTTTGATGTCCAGCAGTTGAAACTACCAGCTGTTCCGCGGGAGAAAGACGAGGCGTTCTGCTCCGGTAAAGATTTACAGCCTCGGAAACCCTGTACAGAGTCGCTATGAGTTGGAACCGACTCCACGGCACATAACAACAACAACAACAACATAAGGAGCTCTGGTAGTGTAGTGGTTATGAATCGGGCTGCAAACCGCAAGGTCAGCAGTTCAAAACTACCAGCTGTTCCACGGGAGAAAGATGAGGCTTTCTGCTCCCGTATAGATTTACAGCTTCGGAAACCCTGTACAGGGTCGCTATGAGACGGAACCGACTACACGGTACAAAACATCAACTAATGGAGTCCTAGTGTGGCGCTGTGGGTTAAAGCGCTGGTCTGCAACATCGGTTTGAACCACAAAGTTGGCAGTTCAAACACACCAGCCACTCCTCAGAAATCCTATACAGGGTTACTATGGGTCAGAAACAACTCAACGGCATTTACCAACAACAACAAAATGGAGTCCTGGTGTGGCGCAGTAGGATAAAGCACTGGACCACAAAGTCTGTTTGAACTACAAGTGAGGCGGTTCAAACCCACCAGCCTCTCCTTGGAAACCCTATACCAAGTCAACGTCACTTAGCAACAACAACATGTAGGAGCATGGTGTCATCATACAATGAGCGCTGGACTGAGGACTACAAGGTCCATGGTTCAAGCCCACCAATAGCTCTGACAAAGAAAGATGAGGCTTTCTGCTCTCATAAAGATTTTAAAAACCCTAGGAAACCCTCTAGAGGGTCGCTGCGAGTCAGAATGACTCAACGGAACTTAAATGACAATAACAGTGTTCAGGATAGAAGCCCGTAGGATAAGCACTGGACTGCTAACCTCAAGATGGCAGTTCAAACCCACCAACTGCTCCATAGGCGAAAGATAGGCTGTCTGCTCCTGTAAAGATTTCCAGTGTTGGAAACTATATAGGGTAACTATGAGTCAGAATTGACTCGACGGCAGTGGACTTATTTATTTTGGTATGTTGAGTATGATGATAAATTCCAGACCTTGATTTAGGAAGATCCACAGAGTGCATGAAATTGATTCCTTGTCTATTTTCCTTACTTAAACTCTCAGGTACTTTCCCCTTTTCCAACTTCCTTTTGTCCTACCTTTGTCAGCCAATTATCATATTTCTCTCCCCCAGAATCTGTTTTCACAAAAAGATCTGAAACTCATCTACACAATGGTGTAAATGACAGCTTGGTGCTTAAAGTTTTAACTTTAAAGGTTCATTTGCATGATTATTATGCTAATTACTCAATTAATCTAGTTGATCAATTAATTTAAGGTCCTGGTATGACCCTGCAGGATAAGCACTGGACTGGTACCACAAGGTCAGCAGTTCAGATCAACCAGCCTTTCTCAGAAACCCTATACAGAGTCACTATGAGTTGAAACCCATTTTGCTGTTGGAATGACTTGACATCACACAACAGCAAACAATAATCAATTGACTAATCAATTGATTAGCTATATAATTTGATTCTCTGCCTGGAAGAAAATTTATTTTGTTTTTTATTTTTAAATACTTTCAACCTCTTGACCAAAGGAAAAGAGGTATGTGTGATTTAGAGGGACTACAACCAAGAAGATCCTTTGGAGCTTAATTCTGCTCTGTAACACTTGGGGTCATCGTGTGTCAGAATTGACTTGATGACGATGCATTATTTGTTTTAAATTTTATAGAAGTCGATTACTAATGGTCTTTCACAGCTCTACTAAGTAGGTTTGAATGACCATGCTTTTGGTTAGTAACCCTGGTGACAGAATGGTTAAGTGCTGGACTACTAATCATAAACTTAGTAGTTCAAACCCACCCAGTAGCTCCATGGGAGACAGGCCTAGAAATGTGTCTCCATAAAGTTTACAGTCAAAGCAAGCAAACAAAACAACCGCTATTAGGCAAAACAAATCAACCGAGAAAAGACTGAAGTTGTCAAGGACTTCATTTTTCTTGGATCAACCATTAACACTCACGGAAGCAGCAGTCAAGAAATCAAACGACATATTGCATTAGGCCAATCTGCTGCACAAGACCTTTTTAAAGTGTTGAAGAAGCAAAGATGTCAGCTTGAGGACTAAGGTGCGCCTGACCCAAGCCATGGTATTTTCAATAACCCCATATGCATGCAAAAGCTGGACCGTGAATAAGGAAGACCGTAGAAGAATTGATGCTTTTGAGATATGGTGTTGGAGGAGAATATGAAAGTGCCATGGGCTGCCAAAAGAACCAATAGATCTGTGTTGGAAGAAGTGCAGCCAGGGTGCTCCTTGGAGGCCAAGATGGCCAAGTTTCATCTCTCATACTTCGGACTTATTGTCAGGAGGGACCAGTCTCTGGAGAAGGATGTCATGTTTGTTAAGGTGGAGGGTCAGAGAAAAAGAGGAAGACCCCTAGCGAGATGGATTGGCAAAGTGGCAGCATCAATGGGTTCAAGCGTGGCAACAGTGGTGAGGTTGGCCCAGGATTGGGCAGTGTTATGTTCTGCTGTGCATAAGGTCGCTATGAGTCAGTACCGACTTGATGGCACTTAACAATAACAGCTCTGTCACATAGTCGCTACAAGTTGAAAATGGACTCAGTAGCACCTAACAACATCAAGAGCTGAGTGCAAACCTTTTGCACCTCTTAGTACTTAATTATTTTTTAATAAAACTTTTTTGTTTTTTTAAAACAGGACCCTAATGCTGTATCACGTCTTTCACTAGCAGCAGCATCTATACCTCTGCCCAGCCTCAACCTTCGCACTCCAAAGCCTATCAATGATGTGGCTCAAGGAATCCAAAAGAAATGCCCATTTGACTATGCCTGCATAGTGGATGCTGTGAAATCATCAGAAACCACATCTGGAAATATTGCATTTATAGTAGAATTATTAAAGAATATTTCTATAGACTTGTCTGACAATGTTACTGGAGAGAAAATGAAGGTATTTCTTAATTTAATAAAAAACTGACAATGTTTTTTCTCAAAATCTTGCATTTTATCAGTTTCAAAGTTTTGTGTTTTTTTTTTTTTAAGGTAAAGCTGCAACAACCGTAATAGTCACAAGCATTTTACTTCAATTTTGCACATTGGTTTATTTTAGTTTATGGAAATTTACAAGGACTCAGGACTTTTTTTGAAAAATACTTTTTTGCATATGCAAAAATGTCACATATTCATGGTTTTGAGCATGACTGAATCTAGACTAATATTTCCAAAATTATTTTCTATAGAACATAATTGTGCTGAGAAATGTTAATGGAGGTTCTGTTTTGTAAAAGGGGTTCCATAGCAAGCAGATGTTGGACAAATTCTAGTTTAAACAAAATTAAGTAGATTCCCTTATGACAATAATTTTTAGAGCTTTTAATGTCCTAATGAACTTTGAGGCTCTTTCTAAATTGGGGAGGGATATTGAGGTATGGTAGCTCCTCTGGATGGTGCAAATGGTTAAGCCTTTAGCTACTAACTAAAAGGTTGGTGGTTCAAATCTACCCAGAGATGTCTTGGGAGTCATTTGAAAAGCACATGGGAGTGTAATGAGTTGGAATCAACTGTATGACAAGTAGTTTGTTTCTTAGTAGTAATTCTCAAACTTGACTTACCATATACTCTGCCCCACCACCTTCCATTAAACACACATTAACCACTCCCAGGACACTCAAATTCTCTAGACTACAGATTGGACATACTGTTGTAGGACTAATAAACAACTAAAAGTTTCCCTCTTTCGTGTTCCTTTCCTTTTGGTGCCTCTGCGTAGGCTTATTGAAAAGGGATTCTGATGCATAGGAAATTTGAAGAGACATGTGTCAAATAAGATCAGATTCATTGCTCTTTTGAAATTTCACAGGAATTGACTTTGTACAATATATGTAAACCCTTAGTATAAAAGCCATTTTTCTCCATTGCAGAGTTATAGTGAAGTGGCCAACCACATCCTCGACACAGCAGCGATTTCAAATTGGTCTTTCATTCCCAACAAAAACACCAGCTCAGATCTGCTGCAGTCGGTGAATTTGTTTGCCCGGCAGCTCCACCTTCACAATGAATCTGAGAACATCGTGGATGAACTCTTCATTCAGACAAAAGGTATTCACATCAACCACAATACCTCAGAGAAAAGTTTTAATTTCTCCATGAAAATGAAAAACATGACAGGCGGCATCTCAGGAATGATAGAAATTCCCAAGCAAGAACTGTGGAAGCTTCCGAACGCATCCCAAGTTATTAGCATAGCTTTCCCCACTTTGGGAATCATTCTGAAAGAAACCCACTTGCAAAATGTGAGTCTTCCTAGGCTGGTGAATGGTCTGGTCCTATCGGTGGTTTTACCAGAAAGCTTGAAGCAAATCTTACTCACCTTCGAGAAAATCAACACATCCAGGAATGCTAGAGCCCAATGCGTTGGCTGGCATTCCAGAAAAAAGAGGTGGGATGAGAACGCATGCGTAAAGGTGCTGGATATCAGGAACCAAGTGAGATGCCGCTGTAACGCTAGCAACACGGTGATGTCTTTTTCCATTCTAATGTCCCCCAAATCTATAACCGACAAAGTTCTGGAATACATCACCTGCATCGGTCTCAGTATCTCTATCCTCAGCTTGATTCTTTGCCTAATCGTTGAAGCCATGGTGTGGTCCCGGGTGGTTGTGACGGAGATTTCATACATGCGCCACGTGTGCATTGTGAACATAGCTGTGTCGCTCCTGATCGCTAACGTGTGTTTCATCATAGCCTCTAACTTGAACAGCAAGGCCCAGGACTACAACTTGTGTGTTACAGTGACATTTTTCAGTCATTTTTTCTACCTCTCTCTGTTTTTTTGGATGCTCTTCAAAGCACTGCTCATTATCTATGGAATATTGGTCATTTTTCGAAGGATGATGAAGCCCCGCATGATGGCTATTGGCTTTGCCATTGGCTATGGGTGTCCGTTGGTCATTGCTGTCACCACAGTTGCCATTACAGAGCCGGGCAAAGGCTATGTGAGACCTGAGGCCTGTTGGCTTAACTGGGACAATTCCAAAGCCCTGTTAGCATTTGTCATTCCGGCCTTGGGCATTGTGGCTGTGAATCTCCTTGTAGTTTTGGTTGTTGCTGTCAACACTCAGAGGCCCTCTATTGGCAGTTCCAAGTCTCAGGATGTGGCCATAATTATGAGGATTAGCAAAAATGTGGCCATTCTCACCCCATTGCTGGGACTAACGTGGGGTTTTGGAATCGTCACTCTGATCGAAGGTATTCCGGCAATATTCCACATAATCTTTGCCTTACTCAATGCTTTCCAGGTACGTTCCAAAAGGGGAGATTTTCTGTTATTTTGCCTATGTAACAACAGCAACAAAATGATTATAATTTAAAATGATAAATTCACAAAGTGTTTCTCAATTTACTTCCCTTTCTTAGAGGTATTTGGCTGTATGTCTCTCACCCTGTTGATTGTCAAGTTGGATTTAGCTGATCTGGTTGGTTAGTGGGAATCTCTTTTCCTTTTCTCCTTATGGTTAATTTGTATCCTTCCTAAAACTTGAGAAGAAGATACTCTTTACTATAGAGAACTATTCTTGGGTCAAGGATGTATGAGGCTACAATCATACAACTATAATTTCTACCTGTTCCCAAGAAATTTGGAGATTCAGTGAAACTACAAGCTTTTTCCAGAGGGCACCCTGCTTATTTACTTTGGGTGTTAACCATTCAAGAGTTCTTATACCTTTTCCCTGCCATTCTTTATGGACTACATGTAAATTATTGTACATAACAATGGGTCTTACCAGAAAGTATATTGTCCTGGGAAAGTCATTTTCTGTGAGCCTCAATCTTCTCATCTGTAAAATAAAGTTTTGTTGTTGTTGTTAAATGCTGTCAAGTTGGTTCCGACCCATAGCCATCCTGTGTAGGGTTTCCGAGGAGCAGCTGGTGAGCTTGAACCACTGACCTTGCAGTTCAAACGGCTTTGCAATCTGATGCATTAACTCACAGCGCCACACCACGGATCTGAAATGATCTCTATTGTCTATTCTAACTCTAAAAGACTTGGTTTGGCACGATTATTCCTCTAAACATTGTTTTACTCATTCTTAAATACTAATCTGGTAATTTGGGGAAGTGTGTTAACAACCAGACTGCTTTCAATATGTATGGATAGTAGAAACTTTAGCAGGTCCATGTTTTTAATTATGCATTAATCAGGGCTTGGTAAAGTGCAGCTCACTGCTATTATAAAGACAGTTTTATTGGAACATAGCTATGGTCTCATCCCGTTACCTTTGGTCTGGGGCTGCTTTTGAGTGACAACAGTAGATAGGAGTGATCACATCAGAGACTCTATGTCTGCAATGTCTAAAAGATTGACTATCTGCTTCTTTGCATTAAAACAATTCTGATTTCTTCTTTAAACAATAGAAATACAACTCTTTAATAAAGCGTCAAATTATTCTTATTGTCACTGTTGTGAAGAGCCCTGGTGTGGCACTGTAGGATCAACCCTGGACTGCGAACCACAAGGTTAGCAGTTCAAACCCACCAGCTGTTCCTTGGAAACTCTATAAAGGGTCATTATGAATTGTAACCAACTCAGCGGCACTTAACAACAATTAATATTATTATTGTTGGTGTCAATGTTATTTGGATTCATGGCCGTCTTATATTACTACTATTCTATTAAAAATGTGATATAAAATATGAAACAAATTTTAAATAAATGCCAACCCCAATCAACTATATATCTTACTCATAATTCTTTACTCTCTAAGGGGAATATTATTTCACTATCTCCTTTGCATTGTTTTAAAAAGAAGACTTTGACTGAAGTTTTTTTTTTTTTTTTTTTAAAGAAAAGCTCTTGGTATTACATAAATCTCTTCAATTCTTGAAATTACTTTGGTGATGTATTCATTATCTCATTTTCTTTTTTACTTTGCAACTTAATTAAAACCCTAGAAATGTATTACTTTTTCTTTTGTAGATCATTTCTTTATCTCTTTAGGAAGAAAAATACTCAAACACTTTAAGTTCTAGAAACTCACCTTTTCTCAGCAAGGCTTCCCTGTGTTCTCATTTAAATGTTCAGCCATCTTATCTTTTTTTATTTTTCCCACCATGAAACTATTCTCAGGATTCCGGGCTTCTCTTTACTTTCATTGTAGGATTCAAATTTTCCTTGGGCCTCAATTCCCAGTTTAAAAGAAGAACCATAATTTAGTATGACTTTCTTAATCTGTTGCTGTTGAGTTGTCTAGGATTCATGGCCACTCCATGTGTGTTAAAGGAGAACTGTGCTCCATAGGATTTTAAATGACTGGGATTTGGGATCACCAGGTGTTTTTTTCAAGGCACCTCTGGGTAAACACAAACCAACAAGCTTTTGGTTAGTTGGTGAATGTATTAACCATTTGCACAACACAATGATACTTCTGGTTGTTGGGAGTGGTTGTGTGCTGAGTTACTTCTGACTCCTAGTGACCCTGTGTAGGCTTTCCAAGGCTGTAAATTGCTATAGGAGCAAAAAGCCTCATCTTTCTCCTGTGGAGCCACTGGTAGATGCGAACTGTTGGCCTTGTGGTTAGCAGCCCAGTACATAATCCACTCCACTATCAGGGCTCCTTATGATACTTTCTAAGGGTCCATATAATTTAACGGATACCTTGGTCTCACAGATCTCTGTAGCCTTCTCTCCTATTCATCAATTCAGAGGCCCTGGCAGTCTGTTTCCTGGCTCCAATGTCAGATATCTTATGTGACTTTGATTTTGAACCACAATATATCTCATTACATGTCTCTGTCATCATGAGAGAAAACAGCTGCATTGATATTTGGGAAGAAAGTAAAAAGATTTAATAAGGTCAAAAACTCTATGTTGTATTTGCAGCCATTCAATTAATTTAATCACTACTCATGTACAGCCCATGAGGGTGATTCTTTTCCAAGAATGGAAGTAGATTTAAAAAACAAATACCCATCAATTACTTTTTTTAAAAAAAGTTTTTATTGTGAACGAGTGATAGTTTACATGGGAGAACATTGGTTTTACACTCCTCGTTTAGTTGCAATGACTACAATCTCCTCCGTGCATCACCATTCAACAGTATTTGCTTCCATTCCCTCTGGTTTCTATTTTTTTGGGGGGCTATAAACAAAAACAGCCAGGAATATATAATAAATTAAACAACGAAAGAGCACATTCTGCAAGCTTGCCTCCTGGCGGCCAGCATACAGTTTTTTCTACCATGAGTCCTCAGCTGCTCCCTCCCTCCATGTCCTCATCTCTGCCTTCATCTCTGGTCTCGCTGCTTCTCTGGATAGGGTCCCACATTCCACTCATGCTCTTCTCCCTTGATGACCCTAGGGTCCTCTGTTCCTGGACTGTAAGATTAACTAATCCCCTCTTTTTGTTACAAAACTTTTACCTTTATAGTTGTGATGGTTGCTATTAGTCATGATAACAGTTACTCACTATTGAATTATATCACCAATGACTTTTTATCTGTGCAGTGGAAATAATGTTTCTGATGGCTGATGACTTTCCTAGGCAATATGGAGAAGAGTGGTCTTAGAATAAACAAGCTATTGTTGAGTCTTCTCTAACTCACGGAGCTCTCAAGTGTGTCATAGTACAACTGGGCTCCAGAGGGTTTTTGTTGATCATCAGACCTTTTTTTCTGAGCTGATTCTAGATGGACTTGAATCTCCAACGTTTTTATTAGCTGCCTAGCATGCTAGCCGTATGAACTATCCAGGAACTTTGCTATTAAAATAACCCCTGGAATATTGTTTGCAACACTGCCTCTCATGTTTCTGTTGAATTTTGCTGCAGGGGTTCTTCATCTTGCTGTTTGGAACCATTATGGATCACAAGGTAATTTGAGTTTACTTCACTCACTATAAATAAACTCCATGTGGCCAAGGGAAGCAAGAGATTGAAGCAGTCTGTGGAGATGCTTGTAGGGGTATCAACTGAGAAGAGGAAAGAATAAAGCTCTATTTTTTTCATTTCAGACCCTTAAACAAGTCAATAGGAGGCTATAAGTGTGGTTGGAGGAAAAAAACAAACAAACCCCACAACCACAGTCCTAACCTTAGTCCTACATTTAGTGATGACTACACATCAACTTTTACCCAAGTCTTATTATTTGACAGACAGTGTGCTCAGTATGTTGCAAGTTATCCGATGCTTCTGCCAGGGATATTGATGCCAATATTGCAGGCACAGGACTGGGCCTTGGGGATTCTGTTGTCTACTCTGACATCTATGAGGTGTTTTCTCACGGTCATTGCTTCTTTAGATAAGAGATGCTTTGAAGATGAGCATGACTTCACTGAAGGGGAAATCAAGGACAGCCGAGGTAAGCCTCCCCTTTGAAGCTCAGGGTTGGTGTCCTTTGAAAAGTTGTGCAGAGATGAATACTACAGTTTAGTTCTCAGGTGATATTACCAAAGAGTTATTAGGGCATACAAACATCCATTCATTTCTTTATTCAACAATTTTGAGTGTCCTGCTGAAACTTAAGGTCAGCAGAATATAGCCTTTAAATGAATTTTCCACATTGGGAATATTTCAGCTTGACATTTAGCACATTGAGATGGGACCATATAAAACCAGGATCCTTGATTCATAAAAAGTGAGAGCTGGTAAATGAAAGATAATGTTAGAAACAAAATTCTAGTCTAATGCACTCATTTTACAGGTGAGGATCCAAGGCCCAGAGTACTTAAGGGATCTGTTCAGTGTCATTCAGCTAATCAAAAGAAATGCTGCACTAGGTCTAACTGGAGTGGCACTCTTCCTTTATTTTCCTTGTTCAGGATTCTTCTCTGTAAATCACACTTTCTTGGATTTAAGTATATACATATTGAAGAAGAAGACATTTGACTTGGTTATCTTTGTTTGGTTTAGGGCACAGTCTAAAATTGCCAGCATTTCTACATTAATGAAAAAGAAGTTATTATTCAACTGGTAGATTCTCAATAAATGTTACTTCTTTTAAAAACAAGCAAACAAACAGAAAATCTTGTGGACACATTGAGAACTAGCATTTATGGTTAACTAGTAGCGAGTCTGACTTTTAGTAGCATAGTTCATCAATTTTAAGATAGACATTTTCTTTGCCTTTTAACATTTCTGAAATTGGAATATATCTCACAGTCAGTGGCAACTCATGGTTTAATTGTCAAGTGTTTTCTTTTTATTTCTTAAGGAAACATAAAAAAATGGTGTAGATTACAATGTTATATTCAGGGAAATAGAATCCTTTAGGTCAGTATAGCTGTGTCAGGTTGGTTACTTCGCATGTCTTAATTTGTTGATGTATTTGTCAACGCCATTACTTGTTAACGCCACATTATTATACTTTTTTTCCCATTTAGAATCCATCATTAAGCCCAACCAATGGACCTAAATTAATGAATCGTTGAGGAGGAGAAGTGAGTATTAAAACTCTATGGAATCTTCTCTTGAAATCGTAACAAGCTTCTCAGTACCCTTTGTGAGCAAACTATTGCCAATTAGGTCATGCCGGAGTGACTTGAAAGGGGACAGGTACTTTCAGAGAATGGAAACTTCTTCATTGTTCAGTACATAAATGAAAATATGTGTATCTTTTTTAAAACGATGTCATCCCAACACACATGGTCAAACCTTAAGCATGCTTTTATTTTCTGCCTTCTGGGAGAGGATGCTTTCATTGCACTTGCGTTGATACAGCCTACACCCTTGCTGTTCGCAACTCTCTCACACGCCTTAATTTCATCTGTCAGTGAGTGGTGACACTTACAATAGCCCCATTGTCGAGAAGAAAGAATTAATTGATTGAAATCCCAAAAGCAACAAGCTTGTCTATCCCTAATTAAGTGGGGCCCAAGATCATTCCTAAGGGGATGTGGGTGAGGTTGTGGCAGATTAGCTGCCTACTCATAGCCAACCCCTTGGACATATTTCTACACTGGTGAAATAAAGCAAAAACAAATTATTGGGTACCCAGGAAGGGGAGAATAAGTCACAAAATGGCATCCAGCAATCAGAGCTGACAAAGAGAATGTGGGAAGGGATGATCATCCTTGGTAATGAATAGGATTCATGATCTTTCTGCATGGTTACAGATCATTCTCAGATCTTTATTATTGTTTTAACACCATCTGGAAGCACCCACCTCGTCTTTGACATTCCTTTCCTTTCTGAGTCACAGTCCATGTATTCAGAGTGAGTAATGGTACAGGGGAAAAAAAAAAAAAAGATCATGGAACCATAGATGCTCTGAGTTGGAAAAATCCTTAAGGGATCCAACAAATCTGAGGTTGTGCTGGTAGATTTGAAATGCCAACCAGTGGTTACCAGCCCCACAGCTTAACACATTGTGGTAGAAGGGCTCCTTAATGGAGCAATTGTTGTTGTTGAATGTCATTGAGTCAGTTCAGACCCATAGTAACCTATGTAGGGTTTCTGAGGAGCAATTGGTGGGTTTGAACCACTGACCTGTGGTTAGCAGTCCAGTCCTTACCCTACAGTATCAAATCAGGGCTCCAGGAGAGCCATGTTATTGTTGTTAAGTGTCTTTGAGTAAGTTCCAACTTGTAGCGACACTCTAGGGTTTCCAACGAGTGGGTTTGAACTGCTGACCCTGTGGTTCGCAGCTCAGCAGTGGTGCTTCTACAGCGCTACACAAAGGAGTCAATAGAGTCATTTATTATTGTTAGATGCCATTGTGTTGGTACCAACTCATAGGGAGTTTATGTACAGCAGAATGAAACTCTGCCTGGTCCTGCACCAACCTCACAACCATGAGCCAATTGCTGTTGTTACTGTGTAAATCTATCTTGTGGGTCTTCCTCTTTTTTGTGGACCTTCCACTTTACCAAGCATGATGTCCTTCTCTAGGGACTGGTCCCTCTTTATAATATATCTGAAATATGAGAGACAAGTCTGGCCATCTTGGCTTCTAAGGGGCAGTTTTGCTGTACTTCTTCCAACACAGATTTTTTTGTTCTTGAGGCAGTCCATGGTACTTTCAATCGTCTCCTCCAACATCATAACTCAAATGCATCATAATTCTATGGTCTTCCTTATTCCTTGTCCAACTTTCACATGTGTATGAAGTGATTGGAAATACCATGGCTTGGGTCAGGAGCACCTTAGTCCTCAACACTTTGCTCTTGAACACTTTAAAGAGATTTTCTGCAGTAGATTTGCCCAATGCAATACAATGTTTTGTTTCTTGATTGCTGTTTCTATCAGTGTCAATGGTTGTTCCAAGCAAAATGGAGTCTTTGACAACTTCAGTATTTTCTCCATTTATCTTGATGCTATTTATTGATCCAGTGGTAAGCATTTTAATGCTCTTTATATTAAGGTGCAACCCATATCAAAGGCTGTGGTCTTTGATCTTCATCAGTAAGTGCTGTAAGACCTCTTTACTGTCAGCAAACAAGGTTGTGTCATCTGCATATTGCAGGCTGTTAATGAGTCCTCCTCCAACCCAGATGCCACACTTTTCTTCATATGATCCAGCTTCGAAAATGATTTGTTCATTTTGTATGGTGAAAGTACAGATCGTAGTGCACACCTGTTCTAATTTTTAATCATTTAGTGTCCCCTTGTTCTGTTTGAACAAGTGTCTCCTGGTCCATGTACAAGTTACTCATGAGCACAATTGAGATTTCTCCCCAATACAGTCCATAGCTTGTTATGATGCAGACAGTCGAAAGACTTTACATAGTCAGTAAAGCATAGGTAAACAAACATCTTTCAGGTATTCTCTGCTTTCAGCCAAGATCCATCTGATGTCAGCAACTATATCCTTCATTCCATATACTCATCTGAATCCAACTTGAATATCTGGTAGTTCCCTGTCAATGTACTGTGGTAGCTGTTTTGAATTATCTTTAGCAAAATTTTACTTGCATGCAATATTAATGATATTGACCTAGGCCTTCTGCATTCCATTGGGTCACCTCTCTTTGGAATGGGCACACATATGGATCTCTTCCAGCTAGTTGTCTGGGTAGCTGTCTTTCATATTTTTTGGCATAGGTGAGTGAGTGCTTCCAGTGCTATGTAAGTTTGTTGAAAGATTAAATTTGTATTCCATTAATTCCCAGAGCCCTGTCCTTTGCAAATGCCTTCAGTATACCTTCTTACTTCAGTATCGTTGGCTCTTGATCATATGTTACCTCTTGAGATGGTTGAACATAGACAATGTCTATGTGGTACAGTGACTCTATATTTCTCCCATCTTCTTTTGATGCTTTCGGCATCATTTAATATTTTGTCCATAGAATCCCTCAATATTGCAATTCAAGACTTGGATTTTTTTCTCCATTTCCCTCAGCTGGAGAAATACTGAGCGTGTTCCTCCCTTTTGGTTTTCTAACTCCAGGTCTTTGTACATTTCATTATAATATTTGGCTTTGTCTTCTTGACCCACCCCTTGAAATTTTCTATTCAGCTTTTTTCCTCCTCATTTCTTCCATATGCTTTAGCATCTCTATGTTGGAAAGCAAGTTTCAAAATCACTTCTGACATACATTTTGCTCTCTTTCTTCTTTTTTAAATGACATTTTGCTTTTTTCCTATATGATGTTCTTGATGTCATCCCATAACTCTTTGGTCTTCATCCACTAGTACCTAATGCATCAAACCTGTTTTTGAAATGGTCTCTAAATTCAGGCAGAATATGGTCAAGGTCATATTTTGGGTCTCATTAATTTGTTTTAATTTTCTTCACTTCAGCCTGAACTTGCATATGAGCAAATCTGTTCCACAATCTGTCCCTGGCATTGTCTTAGCTGATGATATGGAGCTTTTCTACCATCTCTTTCCACAGATGTAGTCAATTTGATTTCTGTGTATTCCATCTGTTGAGGTCCATGAGTAAAGTCATCTATTATGTTGTTTTAAAAAGGTATTTGCAATAAACAAGTCATTGGTCCTGCAAAATTCTATCATGCAATCTCCAGCAAAGTTTCTATCACCAAGGCCATATTTTCCAACTGCTGATCCTTTTTCTTTGTTTCTAAACTTTGCATTCCAATTGCCAGTAATTATCAGTACGTCTTGATTGCATGTTTGATCAATTTCAGACTGAAGAAACTGGTATAATTCTTCCATTTTATCACCACTGGCTTTAGTGGTTGGTGTGTAAATTTCAATAATAGTGGTATTCACTGGTCTTCCTTGCTATTATTATTATTTTTATTAGGTGCCATTGAGTTGGTACCAACCCATTGAGACCTTATGCACAACAGAATGAAACACTGCCTGATCCTGGGCCAACCTCACTACTGTTGCCACGCTTGAGTCCATCAATGCTGCCACTTGGCCAGTCCATCTTGTTGGGGTCTTCCTCTTTTCCTCTGACCTTCTACCTTACCAAACATGATGTCTTTCTCCAGCGACTGCTCCCTCCTGACAATATGTCCAAAGTATGAGAGACAAAGTTTGGTCATCTTGGCCTCTAAGGAGCACTCTGGCTGCACTTCTTCCAAAATGGATCTATTGGTTCTTTTGGCAGCCCATGGCACTTTCAATATTCTCCTCCAACACCATAACTCAAAAGCATCAACTCTTCTACGGTCTTCCTTATACACTGTCCAGCTTTCACATGCATATGAGGTTACTGAAAATACCATGGCTTGGGTCAGGCACACATTAGTCCTCAAGCTTGTACACATATGGATATTATCTTATCACACACAGCATTGTTCTTTTAAAATAGATCTTGAGATGTTCTTTTTGTTTTTGGTTAAGATGTCATTCTCTTTAATTTGTCATTCTTGGCATAATAAACCATGTAGTTGTCAGATTCAAAATGACCAATCCCAGTCCATTTTAGCTCACTAATGCCTAAGATATTAATGTTTATGCATTCTATATCACTTTTGACAACTTCCAATTTTCCTAGATTCATATTTTATACATTCCATGTTCTGATTCTTAATGGATGTTTACAGTTGTTTCTCTTCATTTTAAGTTTTGTCCCAACAGCATATGAAGGTCCTGAATGCTTTACTCCATTTATGTCATCATGGTCAGTTCTACTTTGAGGAGGCAGCTCTTCCCCTGTTGTATTTTGTGTGCCTTCCAACCTGATAATTTTCGGTACTATATCTGACAATATTATGGTGCTCTTTATCATGTTTCTGTAGTCAATATTCTGGTGCTATCTGACAGTGTTCCGGTGCTATTCATAATGTTTTCAGTGACTAAATATTCAGAAGTAGTCCATCTCTTCTTCTTCTTCTAGTCTGTCTTAGTCTGGAAGTTTATCTGAAACCTGTCCATTATGACTGACTTTGCTGGTATTAAAATACATGTGGCATAGCTTCCAGAATCACAATAACACACAAGTCACCACAGTACAGCAAATTGACAGATGAGTGGTGGGATAGAGCCATAGGGCTTGTTTAGTGGGGCAGCTTTCAGGTGTGAGAAAAGTTAAGGGTCAAGAATCCCATTTGGGATTGGGTTTTCTATGTTAGGTTAATGAGAAGCATTAGAGTAGGGTGTGTCTTAAATCAGTCTCTTTTGAGATTGGGTGGTGGTGGCAGTCATGTGCCCTGGACTGGGTTCTGACTCATGGAGACCCTGTATAGGTTTCCCGAGACTAAATCTTTAGGGGAGCAAGAAGCCTCATCTTTCTCCCATAGATGGTAGATTCAAACTGCTGGACTTGTGGTTAGCAACCCAACTATTCTACCAGAGTTCCTTCTTTTGAGCTATAAAAGAAATTAAACAAATAAAGATGAGGGACGAGAGATGCTGAATTGTCTAGGAGTAGAAGCTTAGAAGAGCCTTCCCCTAGAGCCAACAGAGAAAGTCTTCTCTCTAGCGCTGGTACCCTGAACTCAGTGTTTAAGATTCCTAAACTGTGAGAAAATTAATTTGTTTGTTAAGCAACCCACTGAGTTATCTAGTGCTTTTATAGCTTCACCAAGTAACTAAGATACCACATAGACACCACCAGTACAGTATCAGGAAGTATAGCTTCACTGACCTTACAATGCTCTCTACTTCACATACTTATCCTGCTCTAGAGTCCCTCTAAATCCCTGGCAACCACACATCTTGTTACTCTTACTATAATTTTGCCTTTTCAAGAATGTCGTGTAGTTTGATTTGCACAGACTGGCTTCTTTTTCTTAGCAGTATGCATTAAGTTCTTTCATGTCTTTTTGTAGCTTGATAATTCATCTGTTTATCACTGAGTAATATTTCTGGAGTCCTGGTGTGGTGCTGTGGGATAAAGCACTGGATTGCTTTGAACCACAAGGTGGTGGTTCAAACTCACCAACTGCTCCTTGGAAACCCTGTACAGGGTCTCCATGAGTCGGAACTCACCCTATGGTACTTAACAACAACAACAACAACAATATTTATAGAGTGACGATTTAAGATCAGCACTGGACTTCAAACCATAGGGTCAGCAGTCCAAACCCACCAGCTGCTCTTTAGAAACCCAATACAGGGTCACTATGATTTAGAACCAACTCGAAGTTACTTAACAATAGCAATAGTTTTAATAGCAGAATAGGGAGAGATGGCACCAAGTGCTGATGTTTGGGTTGAAACAACAGTATAAAAAAGGACATGGTCACAATAAAATAAAGTGGGGAAAATAGCCTTTGTACTGTGTGACTTTGAGGTATTTATTTACTCAATACCTGTGGCCTCATTTTCCCATTTGCAAAATAAGACTAATAATAATGCATACATCACAGGATGGCTTCAGGATTAATTAAGCTGACACATTAAAAACCCTAATTAAGTTTGCAACTGATGGCAACTATTATTCCTACTGTCACCCAGAGCTTCAACCATCCTGCCTAGACAGATGGACCTCCTGCAATCTCTGACTGAGGGGTGTGCTCCAGGAGAACGAGAACATGGAAAGCAAGTTGGAATGAAGAGGTGGAAGACTTACAGGAGTGACATGTAAACTTTCAGTGAAAAAATGTGGAGAAAACTAGGATTAGCAATTGGTAATCAGACTTTAAGGAGCTGATCTATTGTTCTGTGACCCGAAAATGCCTGGCTTCTTCGTCAACCTGAAAACCATGGTGGCTTGCTTAGGCAAGCTTTGGCAACCTAAACAAGCTCTAGAGACCTGTTCTGTGGTTCAATGAGCTCAATCATCCATTATTCTGGTTGGATCCTAGGCGCTCTGTGAGGCTGGAATTAGACCCAGTTTTAGAGCTAGTGTTAGGAGCAAGAGTGGAAGGATGAGATGCAAGGAGAAACTTTACTTTTAGCAACAGTTGAGTCAAAGGTTTCCTGAAGATAGGGAACAAAAGAGAAGAGAAAAGAACTTGTAAATGTATTATCTAATTTAGTCTATTATGAACCTTAAGTAAAATAATTTAGCTCTCAGTACTTTATTTTAATGTCATCACTTGTCAAATAAGAAAAATATTCTTTTAGGCATTATTATTAGTATGTGTGTATATCTTTAAATCACTATGTATAAAGAAGAGTCTGGTTGTTATTTTAGAAATAAAATAGAATATACTTACCATTCATAATTTGCTTATTTTTTAGTTCATTCAACATGAACTTTGTCATTGGTGCCACAACACTCTTGGGTATGAATCCTGTATCAATCCACCTCAACTTAATGACCAAAACCACAAGGAGTCCAGAGGATGCACTTCTATCAGGTGCCCACAAGTAGGGGATCAAGAAATATTTGACAAACAGGACATGACTACTGTCTTTCAGACACTTTCAGATAAGTTTTTATCACCAATTTGATTTTGTATAGTAAGGCGGTCAAAAACAAATAAAAAGCAATTGTGTATCTCTTTGCAGGGAAGCTTTCAAAACTAAGTATTGGTAGTTTAGAATCAAGATAACTCAAATCAGATTATAAAAGAAAAAAAAAGTCTAAACCCATTGCTGATGACTGCCTCATAGTGTTTCCTGGACGCAGACTGTCACATCTTTTTTTAAAATGACTATTTGCTGGGTTTAAAACCAAGAACATTTTGGTTAGCAACTGATAACTTTAACTGCTGAGCCACCAGGGCCCTTTTAAATCAGAACTTTTGTTGTTATTGTTAAGTGACGTTGAGTCAGTTTCAACTCATAGCAACTCTGTGTAGGGTTTCCGAGGAACAACTGGTGGATTTGAACCACCAACCTTTTGGCTGAAAGTCCAGTGCTTATTCTTCAGTGCCACACCAGGACTCCTTCAAACCAAATAGTAAATATTTAAATGATGAAAAATGTCAGTCATTTGGAAATGATGCTCTTCCAGTAAAATTGAATTTTTTCACAGTAAGGAACATGAACCTAATTAAATTCTGGATTTATAAAATTTCTTAAGCATTAAACTTGTTTTTATTTTTTTATAACCCAAGAACTAGCAGTTCCAGAGCACCATATAATTCCAAGTCAAATAATTTCCTTTTGTTTACTAACTATATTTACTACTGTAATAAAGTTCAATTAAGTCCTGGTATAACACTGCAGGACCACATAGTCAGTTTGAACTGCAAGGTTGGCAGTTCAAACCCACCAGCCTCTCTTCAAAAATCCTATACAGTGTCACTATAAGTTGGAACCAACTTGACAGCACTTAACAATAACAACAGCAATACCTGTTAGTCTCCATTCTTTTCAAATTATGGATGACATTGGGAAGAATCAGAATTCCAGAACACAATTGTGCTCATATGGAATGTGTACCTAGATCAAGAGGCAGTTGTTTGAACAGAACAAGGAGACAATACTTGATTCAAACTCAGGAAAGATGTGCATCAGTACTGATTCTTTCACTATACTAATTCAATCGGTATGCTGAGCAAATAATCTGAGAAACAGGACTTTATGCTGAAAAATGCTACATCAGAGTTGGAGGAACACTCATTAGCAACCTGTGATGTACAAAACTGACACAACCTTGCTTGCTGAACGTGATGAAGACTTGAAGTACTTACTGACAGAGATCAAAGAATATGGTCTTCAGTATGGATTACACTTCAACATAAAGAAAACTAAAATCCTTACAACTGGAAAGATAAACAGCATGATGATAAATGAAGAAAAGATTGAAGATATCAAGGATTTTGTTTTACTTGGGTGCACAATCAATGTTCATGGGAGCAGCAGTCATGTAAGTTGGTTTAGAAAGTAGATGTCAGAAAAGTTGTAGGTGTAAGTTATCGTGACGTGATGGAAGGAGGAGAAATTGGACAGCAAGTTGTAACATCAGATGTGGATGTGTATGGCTCAAAACACTCGTGATGAACTCAGGTAACAGGCAGATGTTTGAAGTGTGTTTGTCTCTGCACATTTTGTATATTCACACTTGTCTTTGTTCATGTGGGTATCAACCATTTTCCGAGTTTGCCAAATGTTTCATACAGATGCTATTACACTTAAGAAAGCATGACATGCACATGATGGTCACGTGATTCCCTAAATATCCATCTAGTTAGAACAAACATAATAAATGCCATAGCAGAAATTATTGCATCTCATGCTGAGGAACACACAGAACAGTGATTCCTAGGCCTACAGGTTCATTAAAGTCATTTGGGTAGCTTTTAAAAGTAAATTAAGCCTGAGCCCTAGCCCCATAGATTTTGATTGAATTAGTCTGGTATAGGAATGAAAAAAATAATTTCCTAAGTGATACAACAAAGACAAAAAAAACATTTCTCAGTAAGTTCAAGTCAATAAATAATTGATTTCTTATATGCTCCTAATTTGAAAGGTACAATTAAATTGATCTTATTTACCTTTTGCTGGTGTTAAAACAAAAATATTAATCCAATGATAGAAAATGATTGAAGTTTATTGGGCATATGGTTTGCAAATCAGGGTAACATTTTGGTTAGAGTTTCAGAAATTTTCCAAAGATGAGAAGAACATTGAAAATTCATATACTGGAGGTAGGACAAGATGGCACACAAGGCAGAAAGGGTATATGGACCCTCTACAACAAAGATACAGAAACCCAAATGAAACAGGTAGAGATTATAGTTCTGGAACTATGAGCTTCACACGAAGGGCTAGAGACGAGGATTAAATGCTTACTAAGAGAGAGAGGTGGGTAGACACAGCAAAATAAGGAGAGACTAACGAGCTGTGGCGGCCTAACAGATGTGCTGCAGCCATCACGAGCTTTTGTGAGCAGCATTGGAAACAAGAAAACATATTGGCATTGCAGAGACATACCTGTGGCCCATGGCAATTTTTTCCTTGTTCCCCATATTCCCATGGTGACCAGAAGTGAGGCTGGCCCCCACCTGTGTGCCCCTCCAGGGAAGCTCTTACTCTCCTGACTGAGCGGCACTGAGTTGAGCACTGCAGTTGTGAGGCCCATTCAAGGAAGGAGGAGTTATGTGCATTAACCCCTCTTGGGAGGGTCTGCTTACAATCTAAAGAGTCAGCCCTGGCCAGCAGCTGGACCACCCTTCATTAGAAGAGGGATAGTCCAGGGAGAAAAGAAAAGAGATTGGTGATCCAAATTGGTATATCACAGTATGGCCATCTTGAACAGCTGTGAAGGCAAGAGGGGAGTAGGTGGCACAGAGGCATACCACTTATTGGTGGAGAGAAAGCTGTTGCTTACTTATTTTTTTCTTTCTTTACTATTCTTTTTCACTGTTGTTTGCTTGTTTGTTTGTTTGCCTTCTCTCTCATGTATATGCTGTCTCTTCTTGCCTCACCTGAGAGCTGACAGCAACCATGTTAATACAACCCAGCCCAAACCATACCATCCACAGCCCACCATTGGGCAAGAATCAATAGAACCTGCTCCACACTGGATCAACAACAACAACCAACATCCATCCTGAACCGCACATACAGCAGAGAATGGTGCACCAGTTCATCTCCACAGGATCACACCCACCAAGAGGCAGTAGGTGAGTGCCTAAGAATACAACAATATACAATCATCAACTTAATACAAATACAGCAACACCACAATGCCTAGAAAGCAATAGACAATTTCTGTTCACCTGAAGAAACAACACAGAGTGGCTCAAATAAATGACTAAGAAGCAGAACTGGAAAATGGTTTTGAGGAAAAAAGTCATTGGAAAAGAATTCAAGAGAAAGATATTAAGGTACCTTCAAATGATTGACAGAAGATCAAGGAAAGCAAGGAAGAATTCCGTAAAGTACTATAGGAAAAAAAAAAAAAAATAGATAAAGGATTGGAGATAATACAAACCCTGCATATAGAAATCCAGAAGACTAATACTAAGATATCAGAAATGTGCAATTCATTGAACGCGTAAAGGAGTAGATTTTAATTAGTGGAAACCAAAATTAGTGAGCTTGAAAATAAAGCTCTCATTACTAAATAAGCTATAAGAACAATCAGAAACAGAAGAATGGAAGAAGCTGAAGCAAACCTAAGAAACATGTGGGATAACATGAAGAGGACTAACTTATAGGTGATCAGAATTCCCGAACAGGAAGAGACAACAAAAAGTACAGAAAAGATAGTTGAAGAGCTATTGGAAGAAATTTTCCTTAACATCATGAACAATGAGAAAATAAGCATTCAAGATGCTGAATGAACCCCAAACAGGATAGACACCCCCCAAAATATCACCAAGACATATCATAATAAAAATAATCCTGACTGCAGCTCAGGAAAAATGAAAAATTATCTGCAAAGGAAAACCAGTAAGATTAAACTCGAATTTCTTAGAAAACACCATGCAGGCAAGAAAGCAATGGGGAGACATATGCAAAACTCTGAAAGAAAAAAAAAATTGCCAACTAAGAATCATATACCCAGAAAAATTGTCCCTCAAATACAACAGTGAAATTAGAACATTTCCAGATAAACAGAAACTAAAGGAATTTGTAAATGCCAGACCAACTTCACAAAAAATACTAATGCGAGTCCTTTGGACTGAGAACCAACAACAGCAGACAATAACCGAGATCGACATACATGGAAACACCGCCTAGAATTTATACCTGGTATATGTTGTTGTTGTTGTTGCTAAGTGCCGTCAAGTCATTCCCGATGCATAGCAACGCTGTATAGGGTTTCCAAGGAGCAGCTGGTGAGCTTGAACCACCCACTTTGCAGTTCAAACGGTTTTGCAGTCTGGCGCATTAACCCACAGCGCCACACCAGTATACTAGGTATAGAAGTATCCAAAGTAAAACAACCCTACAAAACTGAAAATGGGGAATTTATAATGAAAACAACTACAAAGCCAAAAAAGGGGAAAGTATAGTTTTAGAACTCTCAAGTGGTGAGAAATTCAAGTAAATTTCAAGATAAAACCGACTGTTTTAAACAGGCAAAGAAATTAATAAATTACAGAATGACTTCAAAGTAACTTACTTGTCTTCACAGTAAGTCAAGAAAAGGGAAATCCATGACGATTTTGTAAACATCAAAAATTCATATACCAAATCTTATCAGCAATTCCATGGAAAAAATGGGAACAGAACTGATAATAAATTTGTGTTCAGGAAGGATTTTCATACAACATTGTCTTAAATAATGGTCATAATAGTTTCTGATTTATCCTAACAAAGCTCCCAACCTGGTACTGTGGTAATGGCCATTTTGGAGCACAACTTGATGTTATGCCCTCATTGTAGTCCTTTAACAAGAAAAGAATTTCCTGCCTGTATGTTATGTCATCTCATCTTGCTGCCCTCATTCATTCCATTAAAAGGTGTGCCTGTATTACAAATGGAAGGTGTGGCTTTTACTTGGTATTTGGATTCCCAATCCAGTTCTACAAGAGGTAGCAATCTGCATAAGGAGTGGGAAACTGGTTTCCAAAGAGTTACAGGATCTTTGGAATAACATTCAGTGAGTGGTACATGAGGCAACCAGGGAATGGAACCCACATCCTGCTTCTACCCCACAACTTCCCATGTGCCCACAGATGTGGTGAATGAAATGCTTCATGAGAAAGCATCTTGGTTTCTTAGAAGAAAAGGCATTTTATGGACACAATGCAATAGTATTTTTACAATCCTTTTGTTGCCTTCCACAGACTTTGTATTTTAAGCTTCTTTGTAAATCTTTTTATTTTTATTAATTTTTAAATAACACACCAATTGCAGTGCAGATTTTAGTTAATAAATCAAATTCAAAATATTTATGGAAGTTTGCTAGCATCTTTCGAGTATAGCTGAAATAATGACAAATAAGAAGGCAACAGTGATTTAGTGGTCGAATTCTTGCCTTCCATGTGGAAGACCCAAGTACAATTCATGGCTCAAACACAGCCACCACTTGTCTGTCAATTAGATTAGGGAGAAAGACCTGGTGATCTGCTTCCAAAAAACAGCCAACAAAAATCACAAGTTCAATTCATGATTTATCATAGAGATGGCACAGGATCTGGCAGCACTTCGTTCCATTGTGTATGAGGTCACTGTCAGTTGGGGTCTGACTCAACAGCAATGTGCAACAACAAAAGATAAGTAAGATTTGCTCAGAAAGTGAGTCATTATATTCTCAAGGCTGCTATTTTGAGAATATAGTTTTGCTGCCCCTCATTTGTAGAGGATGCTATAGTGCATTGTGGAGCACTTCCCTTTAGATGGAAATATCCATTCCCCCAGCTTCCAGGAATCTCACTGGCTGATGGTTAACCTCTGAGTCCCTATCTAAGAATTGCACTCCAAGGATTACAGGAAGCTGCTTCTACACAAATAATGGCTCTTCTCAGAGTCAGCGTACATCCAATGACTGAATGATGCGGAAGACAAAGGCCCAGCCTCTTAGCCTCCGTTTAGGACTTTCTGAAGGACCATTCCAGTTGCAGGTTCCTCTGGATCAGCTGAGACTTCTGTTGTGACTGCATCCTAACTCAACATCTTCCTCTTTTCTATCATGCTTTTCTCCATCCCTTATAGACATTGTTCCCAGAAATGTTATTACGTGCCATTAAGTTGGTTCTGATTCAAAGTGACCCCATGTACAACAGCAAAACACTGCCT
>NW_006408556.1:20452496-20461537 GCF_000296735.1 Chrysochloris asiatica
CTAAGTACCTTTAAATCGGTATTGACTCATAGCGACCCAACAGAACAGAACAAACCACCTCCTGGTCCTGCACCATCCTAACAATTCCTGCTGAGTCTGAGCACATTGCTGCTGACATTGTGCCAATCCGTTTCATTGGGGGTCTTACTCTTTTTCACTGACCCTCCATTTTTCCAATCATGATGTTCTTCCCCAGGCACTGGTCCGAAGGATGAGAGATGAAGGCTTACTAGTCTCTTAGCCTCCAAGAGGCATTCTGTTATACTTCTTGCAACACAGATTTGTTTGTTCTCCTGACAGTCCATGATACCTTCTTCAATGCCATAACTCAAATGCTTCAATTCTTCTATTTTCCTTATTCATTGTCCAATTTTCACACACATATGAGACTATTGAAAATACCATGGCTTGGGTCAGGTGCACTTTAGTCCTCAAAATGACACCTTTGCTCTTGAACAGTTTGAAGAAATTGTGTGCAGCAGATTTGCCTAATGCAATACATTGTTTGGTTTCTTGACTGCTGCTTCCGTGAGTTTTGATTGTTGATCCAAGTAAAATGAAATCTTTGACAACATAAATTTTTTCTCTGTTTATCTTGATGTTATTTATTGGTCCAGTTGTGAGAATTTTTGTTTTATTTACATTGAGGTGCAACCCATGCAGAAGGCTGTGCTCTTTGATCTTCATCAGTAAGTATTTAAGTTCTCTTCACTTTCAGCAAGCAAGGTTGTATCGTCTGCATATTGCAGGTTGTTGATGAGTCTTCCTCTAGTCCTGATGCCATGTTCTTCTTCATATAATCCAGTTTCTTGAATTATTCGCTCAGTTTACAAATTGAATAAGTATGGTGAAAGAATACAACTCTGGTGTACACCTTTCCTAATTATAATCGATTCAACATCTCCTTGTTCTGTTTGAACGACTGTCTTCTAGGTCTATGTATGGGTTTCCTCATGAGTACAACTAAGTGTTTCAGAATACTCGTTCTCCGAAGTGTTGTTCATAGCTTGTCATGATCCACACAGTCGGAAACATTTGTGTAGACAATAAAGCATAGCCAAATATCTCTCTGATATTCTCTGCTTTCAGTCAAGATCCATCTGCCTGATATCCAATGATATCACTCATTCCATGTTGTCTTCTGAATCTGCCTTGAACCCCTGGCAATTCCCTGTCAATGTCCTGTTGTAACTGATTTTGAATAGTCTTTAGCAAAATGTTACTATTTGCATTTGCATAATGCAGGTTGTAAATGAATCTTCCTCCAATCCTAATGTAGTATACTTCTTCATGTATTTCAGGTTCTCAGATTATTTGCTCAGCATACAAATTGAATAAATACAGTGAAAGGATACAACCCTAATGCATACCATTATTATTGTAATTATTATTATGATTATAGACCACACAGTGTCCCCTTGTTTTGTTCAAACGACTGCCCCTAGGTCTCTGCACAGGTTTTGCATGAGCACCATTAAGTGTTCTGGAGCTCCCATTATTCACAATATTAGCCTTAATTTATAATCCACACGGTTTAATGCATTTGCAGAGTCAGTAAAATACAAGTAGACATTTTTCTGGTAGCCTCTGCTTTCAACCAAGATTCATTTGACATCAGCAATAATATCCCTACTTCCACATCCTCTTCTGAATCCAGCTTGGATTTCTAGCAGTTCCCTGTTGATGCAATTGTTTATGAATTTTCTTCAGCAAATTTTACTTGCACGTGATATTAACGATATTGTTTGATAACTTCCCTATTTTGTTGGATTATCTTTATTTGGAATGGACACAAGTATAGATTTCTTCCTATCAGTTTATCAGATAGCTATCTTTCAAGTTTCTAGGCATAGAAAAGTGAGTGCTTCCAGAATTTCATCTGTTAAAATATTGTACTCGGAAGTCCATCAGTTCCTGGAGCCTTATTTTTCACCAACATCCGCAGTATAGTGTAGCCTTCTTTCTTCAGTTCCAGCGGTTCTTGATTAGAGGCAACCTCCTAATATGGCTGAATATCGGCCAATTCCTTTTAGCACAGTGACTATGTATTCCTTCCATCTTCTTTTCTTTTTTAAGTAACTAGCCTTATGATTACAATTTGGTTTTCAGGACATTTATTGATTTATTTCTTACTGAGGTTTGGGTGAACCTTTGCAGAACACATTAATTTCCCATTCAATAATTTGTGTACATTTTATTTCATAACATTAGTTGCAATTCCTTCTAAGTCATAGCAGCACTTTTAGCTGGGTCCCTATTCCATTTGTCCTTTCCTGCCTCTTCCTATTTTCTGAGTTTTGTTTTGGGGCAGATGCTGTCCTTTTGGTTTAATGTGCTTGATTATTCTGAGTGTTATTTTTGTACTTTATGTGCTTATCTATCGTTTGACTGGGTTAGGCTCTGGGCTGTTAACTGCAAGGTTATCGGTTCAAGTCCACCAATTGCTCCTTGGGAGAAAGATGAGGATGACTGAGCTCATAAAGACTCACAGTTTTGGAAACCCTATATAGGGTCACTGTGAGTCCGAATTGACTCAAAGACAGTGAGTTTATTTGGTTATGAGGTGATCCCCGCAGGTGGGTTCTGTTCCAGACTTCAAAGGTATATGAGGACCATATTCTCAAGATTCTATCAGTCACTATCAGACCAGTAAGTCTGATAATTTTTATGAATGGAATTTGAGTTTTGATCTACATTTTTCTCCCATTCTATCCAGGAACACCTGTGATCCCAATCAGAAAACCTTTGATTTTCTTCATCTACTTTCCTCCAAGTTAGGAGAGACAGAAATGGTTACATTTGCGTCTTCTTTTGATGCTTCCTACATCATTTACTATTTTTCCCAATGTTGTTGTTAAGTTCCTTCGAATCGGTTCCGACTCATAGCAACTCTGTATAGAGTTTCTGAGGCTGTAAATCTTCACATGAGCAGAAAGCTTCATCTTTCTCCAACAGTGACTGGTGGACTTGAACTGTGGACTTTGTGCTTTGTAGTCAGTCCAGTGCTTATGGTATGGGCTACTGTACTCCCAGAATCCTTCAATATTTCAACCCAAAGTTTGAATGTTTTCTTCAGTTCTTTCAGCTTGGGAAATGCTGAGTGTGATCTTCCCTTTTGCGTTTCTTACTCCACGTCTGCACGTTTCATTGTAATACTCTGTCTCCTCAAACCACCCTTTGAAATCTTCTATACAGTTAATTTATTCATTATTTCTTCCATTTGCTTTAGTTCCATTCAACTCTGGAAGTTGGGTAGCTGTGTATTTTTTGGGCCAGAGTCATGGTGTGTTGCTGCGGGTTAATGCGCTGGACTGCAAAGTCAGTTTGAACCACAAGGTCCGTGGTTCAAGCTCACCAGTCACCTCTCGGAAATCCTATACATGGTTGCTATAAGTTGGAACCCACTTGACAGCACTTAACAACAACAACAAATCTAGTCGGCAAAGTTGGTTTGAACCACAAGGTCGGTGGTTCAAGCTCACCAGCCACTCCTCAGAAACACTATACAGGGTTGCTAGAGACTAGAACCAACTCAACAGCACTTAACAACAACAAAACAACAGTATAGACAGGTAGGTTTGGCCCAGCTTCCCTTTTCCCCTAATCGTTTTTTTTTTCAGTAATGTCAGAATACTGGAAGTAGTCTTCCTTTTAATCTTCCTGCTAATCTGCTAATAACCCCCCGCCCCCCCAGCACACACACGCATACTACTGCTCTTCAGTCCTGCCACCACAAGGAATGAAGAAGAAGAGGTCTCCAAAATAATGTTCTCAACAATAAGGTTCTAAAAAACAATTATTTTATATTTTAACAAGCACATATAGTAAGGGTCTCTAGTATGCAATGGGCCTACTTGGACGCCTGTCTCTGAAGAAATATTTTCCACAATGAAGGTCACTTGATCTTCAATGTCAGGATTAACCCTGTATTAGGGTTTAGGACTGATTTTGACCTTATTAGAGAGGTAATATAAAGAGTTCTTGTTTGGCATTAGTGATTCAATGCCTAATAGCACTTGTTGCTTTTTCTGCTCGTACTATGTGCTCCAGTTGTAATAACTGGCTTCCAACTTATTTTCTAGGACTAAATTTTCATATTATACTAGTCCTAATACCAAGCCTGAAATCATGCTTCTCTGATTTTAGGTTCACTTAAGTCTAGGCCTCCACATTTCTCCAATCACCATTATCCTTAGGGATTGATTTTCAGTTCTGGTGTGGCACTGTAGGATAAACATTGTACTGCTAACTGCATACACACCAGCTGCCCCTTAGAAATCCTATACAGGGTCGTAATGAGCTAAAATGCCTTAATGGCACTTAGAAGCATCTTCTACTATAGCCAACATCTGCTCTCAAATGTTGTTTGATCATATGTTGTTTATGTTGTTAGGTTTCATTGAGTTTGTTCTGACCCAAAGCAACCCTATGTAAAACAGAACATAATATGGCCCAGTCTTGTGCTATCCTGACAACACTCCTACATTTGAGCCCATCATTGCGGCCACTGTGCCAATCCTTCTCCTTGAGGGTCTTCCTATTTTTCACTGACTTACTTTACCAAGCATGATGGGACTGGTCCCTACTGATAACATGCACAAAGTACATGAGATGAAGTCTCACCATTCTCTTTTCTAAGAAAAATTCCAGCTATACTTAAATTCACCAGCACCATAATTAAAAGGCATCAATTTTTCTACAGTCTTTCGCATTCATTGCAACTTAAACATCATCTCAAGTGACTGAAAATAGCATATCTGGCCTCAGCTCATCTTTGTCCTTAAGGTGACAGCTTTGTTTTTTTTTAATACTTAAAAAGATCGTTTGCAGAAATTTGCCTAATGCAATATATTGTTTGATTTTTTTTTTTTTGTCTGCTTCCCTGAGCATTGATTGTGGATTTATATAAGATAAAACATAATTCCCACTTATTAGGAAACACTTCTTAGCTCCAACAGGAACTTCTTGTCCAATATTTGCTTGATCTACCATCTATTTCCTATTATAATATTTCAAAGTACATTTATTGAGCATCTACATGGGCTAATAATTGTCAAAAATTCCGGTTCCCATCTTCAAGGAGCTTAGAGACTACTGCAAGAGAAAGACAATTAAACAGGAAAAATTAGTAGTAGTTAATTGTCCAGATCCCTGGTGTGGTGCTGTAGGATAAGCACTGGATTGCTAACCACAGGGCCAACAGTTTAAGCCCACACATTGCTCTCGGAAGTCCTATGCAGGGTCACTATGAGTCAGAACCAACTTGATGGCACACAACAATACAATTGTGCAGACTAGGCTATCTGAACTGGCCCACCGTAGAAGGAGATATTATGATCTCCATTTTACCAATATGGGTAGTGAGACTTGGATATGGAAAGCAGCTTGGCCAGCATTTCTGAAGCAGGAAGAAGTATTAGGTTAGAAGCCAGGTCAATGTGACTTTGTTGTCTATTAATTTTCACTTTGGGCTATGATGGGTCAGAGTCTGAGAACAATTTATCAGTGTATCCAAAACAACCTGATGAATTTTGATTATAATTGAACTGCATTTATAAAAAAAAAAAAATTAGGGAAAACAAATATCTTTACAATATTCAATCTTCTAATCATAAACATGACTTATCCTTACATGTCACTCTTCTGAGTTTATAGGTTTTTGTTACTATCTTGTCCCTCTTCCATTAGCTATTTAGTGCCTTTTTATGGTATATTTTAAAAATGTTAAATAAAAAAATTTTTTTGCTATCACATAGAAATAAACTGGATATTTATATATTGCTTCTACATGTAGTAATCTTGCTCAATTTACTTATATACTAATTGCTTTTCTGTGGATTTTTCTAAGTATATAAACTAGTTAAGTGCAAACAAAGACTGTCTACCTCTTTCCTAATGCTTGTATCTTTGATTTGTCTGTCTTACTCTACATTCTGACTTCATTTGACTATTTGGATAGTAGATATGCTAATGGTAATTAGGGTGTCACATGATGCACTTTTCTCTGGCTGATTTCTTAAGTTTCTGTTGTCTTTGCCATATTAAAATAAGTTTTGTTTAATAGATGTGTTTAGGAGTGGGTGGCCCCAGAGTTGCTAACTTGGATCTATGTAGCTGTATGAGAGCTGCATACTCTGACTCATTATTATTAAAGCTTCCAGTCTTGTCTCCATAGCTCCCACAGATGCCTTGTTAATACTGCCTGGCTTTCATTTCTTCATGCATGGACACCATAGAAGCATGTGTGTTAGAGAGAGAGACAGAAAGAGAAACAGAGTGTCAAAGATTGACTACACTTTAAAAAAAACAACAAAAAACGAAAGAGTACCCCAAGCTTTGTTGTCCTGTTTTGTAGTTAACACTGACGTACATGCCTTGATAAACCCTTTGTTGTTGTTGTTAAGTGCTGTCGCATCAGTTCTGACTCATAGTGACCCTGTATAAGGTTTTTGAGGAATGGCTGGTGAATTTGAACGGATCCCTTTAGTATATTTTTGTACTGGAATGGGACCTATGAAGTCCCAGTAAGGTCTAGAGAATTGGGTCACAGTTAACTTTGAGTAAATCCTATGCCTGGCTTATTCCTAGGTTAGGCCAGTGTGTTGGTGTTAAAGGAGTCTTACAAAGTAGCACCCAGTCCCAGTTCACAGAAGCACACTCTTGTTGCTTTTAGGAACTACTCCCCTTGTGCTTGTCTCTGAATGAGCATCAGAAGCTGTTGTTAAGTACCACTGAGTCAGTTCTGACTCATAGCAACCCTGTGTAGGGTTTCTGAGGCTTTTTAAATTTTGCAGAGCAGAAAGCCTCTTCTTTCTGCCACAGAGTGGCTGGTTGGCTCGAACCTCCCACCTTGCACTTTGCAGTCCAGTGCTTATCCATCCTACAGAGGCACCACACTCCTTCAGCTGCTGACGTTGTTGTTAAGTGCCGTCAAACCGGTTCTGACTCAGAGTGACCTTGTATATTTCCGAGGAGTGGTTGGTGAGTTTGAATCACAGATCTTGCAGTTCAAAGAGACCATGTGTCCAATGCTTATCCTAATAGTGCCAAACCTGGCTTATATCCTACCCCAAATGATGCTACTAAATTCACCTATTAATTTTTTGTACTTCATTAGGGGGCAACTGTGGAAATGTGTAGAATTATGACCCTCATACATTATAATGCTGTCTCGCTTCCTCTTTAGGGTTTATGTATATCTGACATGTACTCCAAAACTAATTTTTTTACTTCCTGGCTGATATTCCTTGCTCAGTAGTAGTGGCACTGTAAGATAAGCACTCAACCTCAAGGTCAGTTTGAATGGCAAGATTGATGGTTCAAATTCACCAGACACTCCTCAGAAATCCTATGCAGTACTGCTATGAATCACATGTGACTCAACGGCACTTACCACCACCACCACCAATGTTATGGAAAAACATCCATATGAATTATAATGCTATATTCCATGAAGAGGATAAAGACTACGGGAAGAAAATTAAGACTAGTTAGTGACTGAGTTAAGATCAAAATTCAGGTTTTCTGATGGTTTGAATCCACCAGGGGTACCTCAGCAGAATTACCTAGCATTCTACTTCTGAAAGTCTGACGTTAAAAACCCTATGGAGCACAGTTCTATAGGACACACCTGGGGTTGCCATGAGTTATAATTGATTCAACAATTGGTTTTTAACTAGTACAACGCTTTCTACAATATATCATATTGTACTTATCATGTTGATGGGAAACATCTATCCAGAGTTGTGAACAACAACAAAAAAATGAGTTCTATCTATTTATCTAATTAATCCCTGTTGTTGTTGTTGTTGTTAAGTGCCACTGAGTCAATTCCGACCCATAGCGACCCTGTATAGGGTTTCCAAGGAGCATCTGGGGAGCTTGAACCACCGACCTTGCAGTTGAAGCGACTTCACTGTCTGACGCATTAGCCCACAGCGCCACACCAGGACTCCAACTAATCCCTAGTTGTGATCAAAAAACATTGAGATAGACAGCTTGATAGTTTTGCTTGTCTGTTTCTCTGTCTTGCCATTATATATGCAGCTCTGCATTCTGTGGAGCTCAAGGGAGAACCCCTGCCCAGGTTGCAGCCACTCAGATATTCCAGAAAGTGGGCTGGTTGTAAAGTTTTCCCCAAGGTGTGATGTAACCTCTGGCAAAGCTTCAACTTCTCTGATCCTCTATGAACTGTTCTGTTAAAGTGGGAGTAAGGACAGAACTCATCTTGTGGCACTATTGAGAAAACAAATCAGGGACATTTGTATACTCAGGACACACCTAAAGTGAATGTCATGTCTACAGTTGTTTTCATGTTATCCGGTACTGATGCTTGCCAAGTGGTTTTAGTATCTCTAAGTTTCCGTTTTCTCGCTATTGAAAAACAGAAATCTGGAATTATGTTAATGCCCACCATGCAGAATAAAGATGGAGAAGTTAATGTTTAACATTATTACTATTGTTTTGTAAGTCTGTGCTTGATTCACAGAAGGACTGGTTTACATAGATACACCACCGCCATTGAAGATGCCCAGGTAGCGTACAGCATTATGTGCTGGGTTGCTAACAGCAAGATCAGAAGCTGGAATCTACGGAGGAAAGATAAGGCTTTCTGCTTCCATAAAGATTTACAGCCTTGGAAACCCTACATGAGTCGCCAGGAGTTGAAATGACTTGACGGCACACAGTCACCACCAGACATTTAATTTCAAGCTCTGGACTCAGATGTGTAAGAAATTTAAAAGTGTTAAGCTGTTGATTTTGAAGTAAATGAAGGAGACATGAGTCAAAAAGTTTAGGCAGACTGTGTGAGCTGACAAAGAAGAGCAAAGGATTACCTTCTAGAGTATAGCTTTCTGTGTACCCTCTGTTTAACAAAAATAATGACAATTACTTACAATTATTTAGAGCTTAATACATACTGGTGATGATGGTTATACACCATGGAGTCAGTTCCAACTCGTAGCAACCAAGACTGTAAATTTTTATGGGAACAGAAAGCCTCATCTTTCTCCTGTGGAGCAGCTGGTAGATTCGATTGC
>NW_006408556.1:20462157-20464569 GCF_000296735.1 Chrysochloris asiatica
ATACTAGGGCATTGCAAATGTTGGTGTAAATATGAACCTCTTTACATATTCTCCCCAGAATCACACAGATCAACAACAACAAAAAACAAAGAAATATAACCTTGTTGACATCTTCACTTTAACCTAACCCAGTGAAAGTCATTTTAGACTTCAGACATGCAGCACTTCAAGATAGCAAATTGTATTGCTTTAAATGAATAAATTTGCTGTAATTTGTTATATCATCAATAAGAACCTAATATAGTAGCTGCAAATATAATTGATGTCATTTCAAGATAATTTACTGAAATATTTCAACCACCAGGTAGCACGTAAGAGTTTAGTTTATTAAAATCATTTGTCTCTGCACCATTGCTTAGCCAGATTTTAAATTAATTCGTCAATGAAGTATTTAGAACTATATATTTACAGCTACTGTAAATAGCAACATCACCAGAGACAGACAGTACTGCAAACTCAAGTTTTACTTATCGGTAGGAAAATATTCATATGTGAGTTTGCTTCAAGGATACAGAATGTTTCATATCTTTGGTGTAAGTTTTATGTGCTATGCATTCTTAAGAGAAATCTATTGAGAATTAGACATCTGTATTTTATTTTATATTTCCATATTTGTAAATAATTGCAAATAGCTAAGAAATGAAAGATCAGGGATTGAAATGTATTGATTCCAAAGCCCATGTGGCTTAATTTATCTCTCCTGTGCTCCCTTTTTTGTACCTAGGTCATACCTGCCTACCATTACTTTTCATACCAATTATGCTGTTGAATTACTGGCAAACATAGGAACTTTTATGAATGGGTCATCTGGAAGTGTTTGTCCTATTTTAAGAACGAATTAAAATGGTCTCAGTTGGTGGTGTCTAACTCTTCAATTTAATATAGGAAAAAACTAATAGGAATCAACTCTGTTTATTTAACAGGTCAAGTTGGTCTCTAGTGTCCATGAGACACTTGAGAAGAAGCTGATTAACATTGAGATGTGTGGAAACAGGATCAATAATTTTCAGTAACTGAGGAAGATTACCAGAAGTCAAGGAAGCCTTTAGCAGGGGCTGTGCAGCTCTGAGCTCAGGACTGTCCAGCACTTGGCAGGTGACTGAGAAAGTCTAATTGTAACTGATGATGATTCATTTGACACTCTTGTCACACCTCCTTTCACTATGTTCCATTTTGGGAACAGTATAACTTGCCCAGTCTGAAACTGTCTAATTTGAATCTTGACTCTTACCTGTGTGAATCAAAATGACTCAGAAAGTGCAAATAAAATAGCCCCAAGGAGTCAATGGTTGTTTCATTTTCCCCATAGCTTCTTCGCTCAGAACTTAGTCCTATACCTTCCATATGTCTAGAAGAAACAGACGTGCTAAAGGATTGAGTCTGAGTGGTAAGAGGAAGAAGAACGTCCTACAGTTTTATAAACCAAAGCCTACACTTTACTTTAAATGAGGATACAGGGTAGGTAATTTTTGAATAGTGTTCAAAGTTTTAATCATATAAACAATAGGGTACTGATTCTTTAAATGGGACAGGAATAACTATTGTTTTGTTGTATTATTAAAACATTGATAGTGAATAAAAATAGAGGAAGCACATATACAAATGTTTATGCATATTTCAGTCCTCAGAAACCCTATACAGGGTTGCTATGGATCGAAACAAGCTCGACTGCCCTTAACAACAACATCAACAACATATTCAGCTTATCCCATCTCCACACCCCATCCTCCATGCTGAACCACCCCCCAATGACTAGTAATTTTTGCCCAATGCCCAACAGCTAGTATATTTTGATGGAATGAATAAATGAGTAAGATCAACCAATTTTTTTTTTCCCCAATGACTCATTTTACTGCATTCTCTGCCCCTTTTAGTCCAGTGCTTATACTATATCACCATATCACCATACCAGGAGTCCAAATCTAGCTGGATTATTTTAAAATTGATAATTTTGGATGGCCAGAGAATGATGTTATAAATTTGGGCAGAAAAAAGAGGCTACCTCTATTCCTTGGCTGATGGTCACTTCCTTTAATTTACCAAATCTGTTTTATTGATTATATTACCATTATCAAATCTCCTCTTTTCTTTGATCTTCCTGTATACTTCTGAATTGGAAAATATGGCCTTGGTGATAGAATATATCCCACCTGAATTTAGACATCATCTGAAGAACTGATTTGATATACTAGACATTAAAGACGGAAGACCAGAGAGTTATGGGATGACATGAAGAACATCAAGCAAGAAGAAAGTAAAAGGTCATTAAGAAGGCAAGAAATAAGAAAAGATCAAAATGGATGTCAGAAAAGATTCTGAAACTTTCTTTCCATCATAGAGATGCTAAAGCAAATGGAAGAAATGAGGAGATAAAAAAAGCTGAACATAAAATGGCCAAGGGCAGCTGGAGAG
>NW_006408556.1:20466059-20470283 GCF_000296735.1 Chrysochloris asiatica
AAGAAGTACTACCAGGATGCTCCTTGGAAGCCAGGATGGTGAGACTTAGTCTTTCACACTCCTATTGTTAGGTGGGAACAGTTCCTGTAGAAGGATATCATCTAGGTATAGTGGAGGGTCAGGGAAAAGAGGAAGACCCCTAACTAGATGGATTGGCATTGTGGCTGCAGCAATGGGCTCAAGCTGAACAGCAATGGTAAGGATGGCACAGGACTGGGTATTTTTTTGGCTCTGTTGTGCATAAGGTCACATGAGTTGGAATCAGCTGGACGGAAAATAACAAGAACATGTCTGGAACTCCAAAAAGCAACTTCTGCTTTCCTTCCAAAGAAAGACTTTAGTCAAGTTGCTATATTGGGACAATTAAGGATTTAGGAGAAGATGATACTTTGCAATGAACAAGTATAGCTGGGAGCATCTGGCCAATTTACTTGATTCTCAGATCAATGCTTGTGTCTATTTGGTTTTCTTCAGGTCACAAGCTAGGCTGACTTGTTAATAATAATGTCTGATTTTATGGAAATGCAAGAAAAAGGAGATGTGGATATTGGTCCCATGAAAAAATGGGCCAAGTGGCTGTCATTTGACTGGAGATTGCAGGATAGCTGTTCTAATTACAAATTATAAATGCCTCTGAACACAGGTAATTCAAATTTGGCTTTGGATCTTAGTCACTTTTGTGCATGACGAGTGGCATGATTCCCAGCATGGAGATGCCTTTCTTCTCTACTCTCTGTGAAAGCAGAGACAGAAGAAGCCTACACTTACTCCATTGAGGAAGTGAGCACATTTCATTAACAGAAGTAGTATTCACAATGCCAGAATTCAGAATTTCTATCATGCCAGGCACTTGTCACTTTCCCAATAGTATTGTACAAGTCAGGAAGAACCAACAATTATTCAGGACACTATATGATCTTCTTACATTGTTTATTGGAACACCAATTCCCAATCATTATCTTCTGACTCGGTCTATAGCAATGATCCTTATTCCCACTTTGATTTTTTTCCCCTCTTCTCATATTTCATTGGAAATCTGGTTCGGTTTATCTTATAATGTGCTGAAAAAGATACTTTCATTCCATGTTTTTCTAACTTTTATGCATTCACTTTTCAATGATCAGTATTAACTTAAGTGAACCTCTCTCCTGAATTACAACCAATGAAGGAAGAATAAGAGATGTACAGGCCAGAGAGCCACAACGATAGAACCTCTCAGTATTTTAAGCCAGTGGCCAGGGCCCTGGTCTTGTCCATGACTTTCTACTAGGTATCCAGCCCTTGTGAATAAAAAAAAGAGTATGAATGAATCCAGAAGAAGACATCGACCATGATGGTGAGATGACTGTATTCATATACCTGTGCTACAGTTGGTCCTTGAACATGAAGAAATAAGCCATTACAGCAGTCTGATTGGGAAGATAGGAAACAAAAAAACTGTCTTCTGAGAAACAGAGATAATAAGCTGTACTATAGGATCTTTTTTTTTTTTTTAATGTTTTTTTGTGAATTATGTGATAGTTTACATGGGAGAACATTAGTTTTACATTCATCCTATCGCATATTGTTTCATTGCCATGGTTACAATCCCCTCCATGCATCATCAACCAACCAAGGGGTATACCCTGCAAACCTGCCCCCCCCCCCCCCACCCCCTGGTCCCCCTTCCCTCCTGGTCATCAGCACACAGCCCTCTCCCTCTCTGGGTCTAAAGTTCCCAGCTGCTCCATCTCTCCATGTCATCTTCTCTGCCTCTGTATTATAGGATCCTGATGAGGGAAAAAGTCGACAAAGTTAGTATTTAGTTATTGTATTTACTATGAATTTTTCTTCACCTCTGATGTGGTGCTGTGGGTTAATGCGCCAGACTGCAAGCCCATTTGAACGGCAGTTCAAGCTCACCAGCTGCTTGCTCCTCGGTAACCCTATACAGGGTCGCTTTGGGTCAGAACCGACTCTATGGCACTTCACAACACAACAACAGCAAATACCTCTGATATTCCACAAAGACTTTAAGGCAGGTTCTAGGAAGAAAACAATAGAATAAACAAATATGAATAAATAATGTTAAAGAAAATGATAAACTAGCAAGACAAGACAAAGGAAATGTTAGAAAATAAGCATTTGCTTTCTTCATCATCCTGACATCATGGCATGCAATGTTACTTTGGAGAGAAGAATAGAGTTCTCTGTTTTTGCTACAAAGACTATCTTCTGATGTAAACAATGGTTATCAGGTGCTCTGGAAACAGGTTAACTGGTAATTCACTTTACTTCCCCTAGTGGTGGTGGTGGTGGTTATGTGATGTGCGGTTGGTCCAACTCATAGTGACCCTGCATAGGACTTCTGAGGCTATAAATCTTTATTGGAACAGAAAGTCTCATCTTTTCCCCACAGAGTGGCTGGTGAATTTGGACTGCTGACCTTGCCGTTAGCAACCCAACTCAGAACACACTTTGCTACCAGAGCTTCTTTTACATTCCCTAGTAAACCAATTTAGGCTTTTATTTCAAAGTAAATAGAGCTTTCTGAAGTCTCCTTGCTTATTATCCTTTTTACTTATTATATTGAACTTTCTGATTACTGCAAGTAATGTTTTTTTTTTTTTTTTAGTTTCCAATTAAAAGTTTAGATTACCAGGGACTTTGTAGAGCACAGCCAACTGACGGACAATATTCACACATTCTTGTTATCTGCTAGACAAGTACTGAACGTGCAAATATAATGCAAAGTGTTAGTGTCTATAATGACTTGTTCCTAACCTGTTTCTGCATGTATTGAACCTAAATAAGCCCGAATGGTTCATTTTTTAAGAGAGAGTTTCTATTTTATCAAATTAAATCCAGCCATCTACCAATTAATCCCCAACTTAAAGAAAATATACTTTTATATTTACCTTTTCATGAATTGTAATTGTTACTTCTCTACCAGATTTCTTACAAAGCAAATTCCTCTATTATATTTCAGGGTAAAAAGTCTAATTTATTGTAAAAAAAATCAGCCCATGAAAACCTTACAGAACACAGTTCTACTCTGATACATATAAACTTTATAGCAATTGGTTAGCTTGTTAAAACACTGAAAAAATCATTTCAGAAGTCTCACCATCATGATTTAGAAATTAAACTGAGCTTCTGTGAAATTTAATAGAAAAGTTAAAATATAATGCTATTCATGCTGCTATTTGGACTCCTGGTCTGGCTATGTAGGATCAACACTGGACTTCTAACCACCAGATAGGCAGTTCAAACCCACTAGCTGCTCCTTGGAAATCCTATACAGGACTGCTATGAGTTGGAACCGACTTGAAGGCACTTAACAACAACAGTAACAGCATACTGCTATTGAGCCTGTCATTTTTTTGTTACTAAGGAATAAAAGAGTAAGAACTCAGTCTTTTTCTAAAAATGTTTCCTAAATAAAAAACAAGTTTGAACCTCATCACAACACTGATGAACCTGGAGGGCATTATGCTGCCTGAAATTTGTCAATCTGCATATCACAGGTTATTAATGAGTTATCCTCTAATCCTGATGCCACGTTTTTCTTCATAGAACCCAGTTTCTCAGATTATTTGCTCAGCATCCAGGTTGAATAAGTATGGTAAAAGAATACAACCCTGTCACACACCTTTCTTAATTTTAAGACATTCAGTGTTCCCATGTTCTGTTCAAACAACTGCCTTTTGGTCCATGTACAGATTCCTCATGAGCACAATCAAGTGTTCAGGGATATTCATGCTTCACAATGTTGTCCATAGCTTGTCATGATCCACATAATTGAAAGCCTTTGCATAGTCATTAAATCACAGGTAAACATCTTTCTGGTATTCTCTGCTTTCAGCCAAGATCCATTGGACATCAGCAATGATATCCCTTGTTCCACATCCTCTGCTGAATACAGCTTGAACCTCTGGAAGTTCTCTGGCAATGTATTCTTACAGCCGTTTCTGTATTACCTTTAGTAAAACTTTACTCGCTTGAGATATCAAAGAGATTGTCTGATGATTTCTGCATTCCACTGGGGGACCTCCCTTTGGAATGGGCACAAATATGGATCTCTTCCAATAAGTTAGCCAGATAGTTGTCTTCCAAATTTCTTGGCATAGATGAGTGCGTGCCTCCAGTGCCGCCTCACTTTCTTGAAAGATTTCAATTTTATTCCATCATTTCCTGGAGCTTTGTTCTTTGCCAATTCCTTCAGTATCATTGGCTCTTGATCAT
>NW_006408556.1:20471038-20478451 GCF_000296735.1 Chrysochloris asiatica
AAGCGGGTATTATCTGCAAGTGTGGGTGCCCTCTCTTCTTATCAGCTGTACACTTCACTCTCCACTCTACTCTTCTGTGGTTATGTCACTGACTCTGGGCCCAAAAGTCCCCAGGTCTTGCTGCACTGCTGGCCAACCAAGTCTCCACCCAGGTTCACAGGAGTCTATTGAACGTTGTAGGGCTTAGTTTGCAACTTCATTGCTGTCTTTCCCTCCCTTCCCCTTATTGGTGATGAACATGGTCACCAATCAGAGTGTGTATTCCCATTGAATCTTAGTCTTGGAAGGCGGTTTGTCCTGAGGGGACCTGACCACTTGCCTTGCCTCCTGGGTGAGTACAACCATTTCCTTTTGGTACAGTGAATCTTCTTTTGATGCTTTCTGCATCATTCAATAATTTGCCCAGAGAATCCTTCAATAACGAAAGTTGAGGCTTGATTTTTTTCTTCAGTTCCCCCAGCTTGAAAAATGCTGAGGGTGTTCTTCCTTTTTGGTTTTCTGACTCCAGATCTTTGCAGATAAACTCTATGTGGCAGTTCTACCATGTAGTCCAGAGTCACTATGGATAAGAATAAACTCTACAGTACACAACAGCCACAATGACATTAACAACAATATGAATGACTGTGTACATTTTTTCATAGAAACTGCTTCAAGAAAACTACACACAAATATTTTCAATATTGTCTTACCTAGTAGAATGAAAAAGAAACTTAGTGGGTTATGCATTGGGCTGCTAATCACAAAGTCAACTTTTCGAATCGATTAGCCACTCTGGGTGAAATATGAGACTTTCTGCTCCGGTAAAGATTTACAGCCTTGGAAATACTGTACACGGTCTCAGTGAGTTTCAACCGACTCAACAGCATAGCAGCAACAGAGAAATGAAGTAATGAAGAAAGCATAAGTTTCTTGGTTTAAAATTCTAGCAAATAATAATAGCAAATTCTAATAAATAGTAATAATGATAAAATTCTAGTAAATTCTGAATTTTGATATAACATTTTCATAAAAACTAATTTTATTCACTTCTAGTTGAAATTTTTTGACAGATATAAATGATTTAAAAATATTTATAATCCACATTCAAATTTTTAGGCTGCACATTGACTTGATGTGTGTGTATGTGCATTGGAGAAGCTGAAAGGACTTTGTGTAGTAGGTTACTTTTGAAATGCACTTTGAATGCTAGACAGGATTTCAACAATTGTGATTATGGAAATTGTTCCAGCCTACAGTGCGTGTGCTAAGGTTTAGAGGTACAAAACCTCTAAAACACAAGGCAGTTATTAAGAAAGGAAAGGTACCTGGGTTACTAGGCCATAAGTTTACACAAAAAGTGGTGTGAGGACTGGCTGCAATGCATTACTGGGCCATACAATAAGAAGAAGACCGTGTGCCAGGCTGGGAAAATCCCACACATCAGGAACAGGGATATTAACAAATAATGTGAGAATAAAAGGATTTTCTTCTGGTGTATCTGAATAATAAGCTAAAACCTCCACCTTCAATTTTTCTTTAAAATTTTTCTTGTCTCTACTCATGAAATGGTCGTTATGAGTCAGAACTCACTCAATGACACTTAACAACACCAACAATCATGAGCCAGGAGCTATGGCGGTGCTGTAGGATAGGCACTGAACACACAGCTTTCAAAACCCACCAGCTGTTTTGCAGGAGAAAGATGAGGTTGTCTGCTCCTGTAAAGATTTACAGTCTTGGAAACCTTATATAAGGTCATTATGGATCAGAACATACTTGAAGGCAACAAACAACAATAATAATCATGAACCAAGGTTTTTTTTTTTGTCGTTGTTATGTGCCATCGAGTTGGTACTGACTCATAGAAGCCTTATGCACAACAAAATGAAACACTGCCTGGTCCTTTTCCAGCCTCACAATTGCTATGCTTGAGTCCTCTGCTACTGGCATGGTGTCAATCCGTCTTGTTGGGGATTTTCTCTTTTCACTGACCCTTCACATTATCAAGCATGATATCCTTATCCAGGGACTGGTCCGTATTGATAATACATCCAAAATATTAGAGACAATGCTTCCCCATCCCGGCTTCTAAGGAACATTCTGGCTGTACTTCTTTCAACACAGATTGGTTTGATCTTCTGGCAGTCCAACGGTACTTTTAATATTCTCCTCCAACACCACAACTCACATACATCAATTCTTCTATGGTCTTTTTATTCATTGTCCAACTTTAATATGCCTATGTTGTTGTTATTAGATGCCATTGAGTTGGTACTGACTCAAAGCTACCCTACGTACAGTGAAACACTGCCTGGTCCTGTGCCAGTCTCACAATTGTTGCTACATTTCAACCCATTGCTGCTGCTACTGTGCCAATCCATCTTGTTGGGGGTCTTTATCTTTTTCTCCAACCCTACACTTTACCAAATATGATATCCTTCTCCAGGGACGAAGTCTCGCCATCTTGGCTTCCAAGCAGCATTCTGACTGTACTTCTTCTACACAGATTGGTTTGTTCTTTTGGCAGTCCATGGTAATTTTAACATTCTCCTCCAACACAATGACTCAAATGCATCAATTCTTTTATGGTCTTCCTTATTTACTGCTCAACTTTTGCATGCATACGATATTATTAAAAATACCATAACTTGGGTCAGGTGCATCTTAGTCCTCAAACTGACGTCTTTGTTTTTGAACACTTTAAAAGAGGTTTTGTACAGCAGATTTGCCTAATGTGAACTGTGGTTTGATTTCTTGATTGCTGCTTCCATAAGTGTTGGTGGTTGATAAGAGAAAAATGAAGTCTTTGACAGCTTCGATGTTTCCTATATTTATATGTTGTTTGTATAATGATGAGGATTTTTGTTTTCTTTACATTGAGGTGCAACCCATACTGATGACTGTGGTTTTTTATTTTCATCACTAAATATTTTAAGTCCTCTTCACTTTCAACAAGCAAGGTTGTAGCATCTGCACATTTCAGGTTGTTAATGAGTCTTCCTCCAATCCTGCTGCCACGTTTTTCTTCATATAATCCAACTTCTTACATTATTTGCCCAGTATACAGAATGAATAAGTATGGTGAAGAAAGAATACAACCCTGGCACACACCTTTCCTAATTTTAAATCATTCAGTGTTCCCTTATTTTGTTCGAATAACTGCCTCTTGGTCAATGAATGGGATTCTCATGAGCAATGTTGTCCATAGCGTGCCTTGATCCACATAATCGAAAGCCTTTGCACAGTCAGTAAACATCTTTCTAGTATTCTCTAATTTCAGCCAAGATCCATCTGATGTCAGCAATGATGTCACTCATTCCACATTCTCTTCTGAATCCAGCTTGAACCTCTCCAAATTCTCCCAATGTATGGTTGCAGATGATACAACATTGCTTGCTAGAAGCAAAGAGATCTTAAAATACTAAGTGATGAATATTCAAGACCACAGTCTTCAGTATGGTTGAACATCAATATAAAGAAAACAAAAATCTTCACAGCTGGACCAATACATAACATCATGATTAATGGAGAAAAGTTTGAAGTTGTCAAAAACTTCATTTGGCTTGGAACCACTAGCAACACTTATGGAAGTAGCTAGTAGTCAAGAAATCAAATGACGTATTGCATTAGGCAAATCTGCTGCCCAAGGCCTCTTTAAAGTGTGCAAGAGCAAAGCTATCGGTTTGAGAACTAAGGTACGCCTGACCCAAGCCATGGTATTTTCAATGATCTCATAAACATGTGAAAGTTTGATGATGAATAAGGAAGATCTTAGAAGAATTGATGCATTTGATTTATAGTGTTGGAGAAAAAGGTTACGCAGTGACAGAAAAACAAACAACTCTGTGTTGAAAGAAATACAACCAAAATTCTCCTTAGGAAACCAGGATGGTGAGACTTCATCTCTCATGTTACCAGACCAGTGCCTGGAGAAAGACATCATTCTTGATAAAGTGGAAGGTCAGTGAAAAAGAGGAAGACCCCAAATGAGATGGATTGGCACAGAGGCAGAAGCAATGGGCTCAAGCTTAACAATGATTGTGAGATTGGGACATGACTGGGTGTGTTCTGATCTGTTGTACATTTGTTGTTGTTAAGTGCCATCGAGTTGGAGCCGACCCATAGTGACTCTATACAAGGTTTCCGAGAAGCAACTGGTGAGCTTGAACCGCCGACCTTGCCGTTCAAATGGCTTTGCAGTCTGGCGCATTAACCCACAGCGCCACACCAGGACCCCCTGTTGTACATAGGGTCACTATAAGTATGAACCAACTTGATGCCTCCTAACAACAATCTAACAACCAAAAATGTGATACCAAGCAGAGAAACAAAGTGAATACATGCTGTTGGCAAAATGTTGTCAATATATTTGCTCAACAGAAAGGAGGAAGACCTCCTAGGAGATAGATTGACACAGTGGCAGCACCAACAGAGTCAAACATGACAACAATTGTGAGGTTGGTGCAGTACCAGGGATGTTTGGCTCTGTGGTACATAGATCTGCTATGGGTTGGAACCAATTCAACAGCACCTAACAACAGCAACAATATTGTTAAATATAGTAAATCTTTAATGTAATACTCTCAGGAATGTTTTCACAGGTTAAAGAGGCTTTGATGACCAAAAACCCAAATCCCAAAATCTGACTAATGTTGGTCCAGGGGATGGACTATATGGAATATCAGCTAAATGGTTCCTTAGATTATCACTGAAAAGGATCAGATGTAGTTCTCCTTCCTAATTGTATGCCACTAAATCACAGGGAGTCACATCTTGGATTCATCGCTCCCAAATAAAGAAGAATCTGGAAACTCTACCCAGGGTCCCTATGAGTTGGAACTGACTTGATGGAGCTTAACAACAACAACTATTGACTAGACTGTCCAACTAAAGGAGGTACTCAAACTAAAATCCAGTACTTCAGCACACAGAAGAAGACAACTTTGTGAGTAGATTTGATTGACACAACAATGTGGATTAAGACTCCAATACTGAATCTTAATCCACATTGAATTAAGTTAAACAATTTCAAGGTGCTGAAATATTTAGACTCTGCTTCCTTTTGATGGTTATTGTTATCACTGTGATTGAACTATATTACAGTTTGGGAACTTTATTTCTTACTTTCTTTACTTGTGAACCTAAACCTCATGCCTTTAATTCGAGTCATTAACTGCCTTAGTAACTTTTATGAGACTTAAAATTTTACTATATCTTTTTGTCATTTTACTCATATTTGCTCTCTACTTAATCAGTACAGTACATTGGCATAGTACTGTCAGAAATTCAAGCTAAATTCAGAAGAGGACATGGAATGAGGATATAATTGCTGCTATCAGATGGATCTTGGATGAAAGCAAAGATTATAGAACAATGTATTTTTTTTAAGAATGGAAAAGCACTCATCTATGTGAATCATAATAAATTATGGATAACTATCAACACTCATAAGGAGCTCTGATAGCGTAGTGGTTACGAATCGGGCTGCGAACCTTAAGGTCAGCGGTTCGAAACTACCAGCTGCTCCGCGGGAGAAAGATGAGGCTTTCTACTCCCGTAAATATTTACACCCTCGGAAACCCTGTACAGGGTCGCTATGGGTCGGAACCGACTCGATGGCACTTAACAACAACAACAACATCAACACTCATGGAGTCCTGGTGTGGCACTGTGGATTAATGCACTGCACTGCAAAGTTGCTTTGAACTGCAAGGTCAGAAATTAAGCTCACCAGTGGATCCATGGCAACCCTACATAGGATCTCTTTGGGTTGGAACCAACTTGAAGGCACTTAACAACAATAACGTAAACACTCATGGAAGCAGCGTAAATAAATCAGACAGATTAGGCAAATCTGCTGCACAAGACCTCTTTAAAGTGTTCAAGAGCAAAGCTGTCAGTTTGAGGACTAAGGTGTACTTAACCAAAGTCATATTTTCAATAACCTCATATGCATGAGGAAGTTGGCCAGTGAATAAGGTTGACCATAGACGAATTGATGCATTTGAGTTATGGTGTTGGGGGATAATATTAAAATTACCATGGACTGTCAAAAGAATAAATCAATCTGTCCTAGAAGACGTACATCCAGAGTGCTCCCTGAAAGCCAGAATGGCCAGACTTCATCTCTCATACTTCAGACATATTGTCAAGAGAGACCAGTCCTTGGAGAAGGATATCGATTTGGTAAAATGGAGGGTTGGATAAAGAAGAGGAAGATCTCCAATGAGATGGATTGGCACAGTGGCAGCAGCAATGGGGTCAAATGTAGCAATGATTGTGAAGTTGGTACAGGACTAGACAGTGTTCTTTTCTGTTGTGCATAGGGTTGCTATGAGTTGGTAGCAACTCAATGGTACCTAAAAATAGCAACATGGCAGCAGTGTTGTAAGAACTTTAGCTATAGTAACTCATTTAATATTAAGTAAATATTGGATGTGGTGTTTGAATCCAGGAAATACAACTCCAAAAACTATACTCATAACAGCTACACTATTGTATCTATTTAAATCTTACCTATTTTCAAGTTTCCATGTTTGATATCATCACACCTACAAAGTTGTCTTTAACTGTTTCAGTCTGAGCCCTCAGTCATCATTTCTGAGCACATTTACCTCACTCTGACACTGGAGTTTTTCTATAATGCTTTTTAGTTTTTGCAGTAGCATCTTTATTTTTCTATTCTTACCAGACAAAAGGAATCCTGGTATGGTGCTGTGGATTAATGCGCCGGACTGCAAAGTCATTTGAACCACAAGGTTGGTGGTTTAAACCTACCAGTCACTCCTTGGAAACTCTATACAGGATCCCTGTGGGTTGGAACTGACTTAATAGCACTTAACAACAACAACACTAAAAGCCCATAGAAATGAGCATACATAATTGACATTATCATAACCCACAACTTCTCTTTTTAGTGTCTTTTTCTTTTAATTTGCAAATGCTTAGGTAAAATAAGATCATAATTTTGAATACCAATTACTCGTTATTGCATTGTGCTATAATATAAAGATGCCTTAAATGCGATCTCACTATGAAGAGCTGTTTCTCTTGACACTGAGTATCATGAATTTTTTTCTTAATGAGCTTTAAATTTTGATTATTATGAAAGTATTTTTTCTTTTGTTGTCTGGTAGCTTGCAATTACTTTCTTGCTATTGCGTTTGCCATCTCTAGTTCACCTCTGTACTTCCAACGTCTCCTTTTTTGCTCTCTGTACATGGGAAGACAGATAATTAACCTTACTAGAATTATGTCTAAAGTAAGAATAAGTAGATGTTTGAATCTGGTCATCTAGATACTGTGACATCCAAATCCACAGCTACTTAGAGACCTTTCCTGATTATTCCTGTTTTCTATTTTTATTTGTTATTTTAGGCTTTACTGCAGTCCTGATGTTGCACTGTGGGATAAAGCATTGAACCACAAGGA
>NW_006408556.1:20479726-20486760 GCF_000296735.1 Chrysochloris asiatica
GTTGGTTTGAACCCCAAGGTCGGCGGTACAAACTCACCAGCTTCTCCTCAGAAACCCTATACAGGGTCACTATGAGTCAGAACTAACTTGATGACACTTAACAATAACATCAAGGTTGGCGGTTCAAGCCCATCACCTTGGAAACCCACAAGATTGACATATAACCACAACAACAATGATGCCTGCTATCATATTTATGTTCCTTATTGGCAAGAGAGAGGCAAGAACATTTTTATTTTAAGTCAAAACACATTTTGAGAGTTGATAAATTTTTAAAATAATTGTCATTGTATATTTTATTATAGCATATTTTCATTACATCTGTCACCTGAGAGTTCTTAAAGTATGTATTAATAAAAATTTCAGTTAGTACTAAAGTAACTATGTCTTAAAATATCATTAATTTCACCTTGCTCACATTTTTTCTGCATTTGGCTGCAATCTCCAGAGAATCGATTCTGTGAGGACTTCGATAAGTTCCCTTCAGAACACATGCCCACATAATTCTTTTTCAAATGTCCTTATCCAACAAAGTTTGTGCTCCATTTAATCATAACAGTTGACATTTACACTCTCCTTGGAATTGCCCTTGGCCCTTGAGAATGCCAAGTGATACTTCAGTGGGTTTTACGCTGGCATCTTCATGGTCTCATTTGGGCGAGAAACTGCTGAGTGGAGATCAGAGACTGGTAAGTTGGCAGCAACTGTTATTTCCTCATTTTGGAGAAGTTTGCAGAAACTCCTGTTTAGAGTTGTCAGATTGGACAAGTTAACAGAGCCCATTAGATCTTTAATTGATAAGTCAGAGTATTTTTTATAATTTTGTAGTTGAAGCAAGCGAAGTACTTAGTTATCTTACAATATGATTGTCGTTGTTTTTGTTAAATGCCATTGAGTTGGTGCTGACTCGTAGCCACCTTGTATAAGGTTTCTGAGGAGTGACTGGTGGTTTGAACCACTGATTTTGTGCTTAGCAGTATAGCGCTTCTTCTACAGTGCCACAATGACTTTGCTGTTATGATGTGTACCGTGAAGTTGATGCTGACTTTTAGTTACTCTGTAGGATGGAGTAGAACTGCCCCCAGTGTTTCCTAGGCTATATAGCTTTTACAAGAGCAGATTGTCTGGTAGTTTCTTCTGTGGAGCACCTGGTGACTTTCATATGTCAACCCTTCAGCTAGAAACCATGCATGTAAGTCATCCTGTTAACTCAAGCCAAACCTGATTCTGTTGAGTCAACACCGACACATAGTGATCTTTTAGGATAGAGAAGAACTGCCCCATAGGGTTTCCAAGGCTGTAAGTCTTTTATGGAAGTAACTGCCACTTCTTTTTCCCCTGGAATGGCTGGTGGGTTTGAACTACCATGGTTTCTGTTAGCAACCAAGTGCTTAACCACTGTATTACTGTTGTTGTTTTTGTTAAGTGCCATCAAATCAGCTCCAACTCATAACGACCCTGTGTAGAGTTTCCAAGGAGCGAGTGGTGGGTATGAACTGCCAACCTTGCAGTTCAAACTGACCTTGTGGTCCAGTGTATTGTCTCGCAGTGCATGGGCTCCTTATTTGCCTTATTGAGCCAGACTCTAAAATTCTTGTGAATTTACCTTTGAGATTCAAGCTGCTTCCTTACTTGTACTTAGGCAGAATTGGCAGAAAGATAGAATTGGCATAAAGTAGTCACTAATAAGTGCTTGTAGTTTTATTATCATTATCACCATTATTTTTCATTTTTGTCTTAGTCATTGCATGCAATAAACATGCTCTTGTGAAAATTGTAATAAGTCTTTTCATTAGAATGTTGTTTAGAGTTCATTTTTTTTCTCTTGATAACACATTTGCCATGTCATCACTATTTTAGAACCTATAGACCCTTATTGGCACTAACATTTAAAAAGGTATGTTGCCGATTTAATGTTTTGCTGTGTTTTATAGTCATGTTTCATGTATGAATATTGGGTCACCATGGACAACATCTTTCAATGTGGTTCAGGGGATATTGTGATGTGGGAGGGATGGATGCCCTTCCCATTTCTCATTCTCTTGGAGTTCTTTACCTGCTTACACACATCCATTTTTGAGGAATTCTTTGCTTTAGGAGGATTCTGTCTCACTACCTTGTCACATCAATATGAAAAACAAATCAAGGGCAAATATAATCTTATTGGCATAGATCAGTAATTCTTAATCCATCGTGTGGGTTCATCAGAGTACCCAGAGGGATTTTAAATATGAACATCCAGACCTGTGATGGAGTCCCCAGCGAGGCTCTGGCACGTGCATATACTACAAGTTCTATAAGTGGTTCCAATGCCTAGCAAATCACTGATCTAAACTGTGTATATATGTTGTTGTTGTTGTTATGTGCCGTGGAGTCGGAACCGACTCATAGCGACCCTGTACAGGGTTTCCGAGGGTGTATATACACCCACTGTTAAATCATTTACTGAGACAAATTCCACTGGAAAAAATGGTTCCTTGGACTGTCTCCTTTCAGAAAATATTTTAATGGGCATTAATGGTATCATTGATTCTTCTGGGTTTTTGTTTGTTTGTTTGTTTTCTATTTCATTGATTCTCATTATTTTTAATTCCTTTGTTTTGATTTCCATGGGTCTTCCTGCTCCTGCAAAGATTTATAAGCTACAGAAACTCTGTGCAGGGTTGCTATGATTCGAAACTGACTCGATGGCATTAACAACAATAACAACATTTTCTTTTTACTTTCATAAAATGGGAGCTTAAATCATTGATTTGAAACCTTTCTTCTTTTCTAAATTATATGTTTATATGCCCTTCTGATGAACTGATACATTTATCATTATGCAATGACTTTCTTTATCCTTGTAATTTCCTCTTCTCTGAAATCTACTTTTGTCTGATAATAAGTACAGTCACTCATGTTAACATGTTAACATGACACAGACAATCCCTGAGTTATGAATGAGATCTGTTCATACATTCTTAACTGTGTCTTTAAGTCTTTAAATCTGATTTGCTGTTAAGTCAGAACAGAGGTTTAGGGTTTTTATTTAACTTTACCTTAGTGCAAGAAAAGGCTTGAAACCTTTTCAATGAGTAAAAGGCTGCATCTGTAGCAAGTGAATTTGATTGTGATAAATAATTGGTTGTAATTAGGGCTTGGATCAATTGTTTCAAAGTGAGGGCAAAAATAACATTAAAGGGCAAATAGGAATTTTCCAAGGAGTCCTGTGGTACAGTGGGCTAAGCAATGGGATGTTAACTGAAAGGTCATTGGTTCAAATCCACCAGCAGTTCCAAATGAGAGTTATGATTGTCTGCTCCTGTAAAGAAGTTACAGTCTTGGAAAACCTAAGCAGTAGTTCTACTCTGTCCTATGGGGTCACTGTGAGTCAGAATCAACTTGATGGCAGTGAGTTTGGCTTTCAGTGGTTTAGGAGTAGTCTCTAAATTGGATGTTTGCAACCAAGGGGCTGCCTGTATATCTCTTACCCCCTCCCCCATCCTTTGTATTTGGAGTCCTGGTATGGAAGTGGCAGATAAGCATGAGACTGCTAACAATAAGGTTGGCAGTTCAAATCCACCAATGACTCCTCCAAAACCCTATATGGGGTCACTATAAGTCAGAATCAACTCCACGGCACTTAACAACAACAACATATTTTTATATTTTAATCTGTTGTGTATTTATACTTTAATGCATTTTTTGTAGACAACACATAAATAGGTCTTGTTTTTCAATCCAACTGAACAATGTCTGCCTTTTAATTTGGGTGGCTAGGGCACTGGCATTTAATGTGATTGTTAATAAGTTTAATTTTCAATCTCTTATCTAGTTATTTGTTTTCTACTTTTTTCATCGATTTATTATTGTCATTCTCCTTTTTGCTTTTTAAAATTTCATTTTGTTCCTTTTGTTGGCTTATTAGCTACAACTCTTATTTTTAGTGGTTGTCTTCATAAGTATTATATATCTTTCATTTTCTACAAGTTAAAGTACAGGTAACATACTTAACACACCTGACTTCAAGTGATATTATATCAGTTCAAGTATAATATAAGAACTTATTAGATAGCCATTTCATCCTTCCGCCTATTTTCAGTTTTTCCAATTGTAGCAATATATACACAACCAAACATTTGCCATTTCAGTGAGTTTTGTCTGTACAATCAGCCGCACCAAGCCCCTCCCCATGCTGCACAATTTTCATCACTATCCAGCTCTAAAGCTCTAAAGGAGCTCTGGTAGCGTAGTGGTTACGAATCGGGCTGCGAACCTTAAGGTTAGCGGTTTGAAACTACCAGCCACTCCGCGGGAGAAAGATGAGGCTTTCTAATCCCGTAAAGATTTACACCCTCGGAAACCCTGTACAGGGTCGCTATGGGTCGGAACCGACTCGACGCCACTTAACAACAACAACAACAACAATCCAGCTCTAAATACATATTTTCTCACTCTCCTTTCTTCCCCCCACCCTTATTTCCTTTCTATTTTTTGTTTTTTATTTGCAGGAAGTTTCCTAATGGTTGTCCTAACCAGAAAATAAATATGCATTGTTTCCCTTTAAGTGCGTGGAAGAAAAAAGACACCACAGAAAGCAATTTCCTTTGTTTCTAATCTTAACTGCCTTTCCCTTCACCCAAGTTAGCATGTGTCTACACACTAGCTAGTGAACAATTCTCCTTACCCTCCCTGCCCAAAGAATGTTAATTATAGAATGAAAACTTTCTTTAAAAACCTTTGACAGTAGTGGTCTAATAGAAAAATTGTCCCTTTATGACTGACTAATGCCACTCAGCATAATGTCCTCCAAGTTTCTCCATGTTATGTGGTGTTTTGTAGATTCATCATTATTCTTCAATGTTGGGTCATTTTCCATTGTGTGTATGTACCAAAATTTGTTCAACCATTCCTTTGCTTATGGGTATCTAGGCTGTCTCCTTTTTTTTGTTTTTTCTATTGTGGATAATGCTGCAGCGAACCTAACATGATACAAATAGATATATATATGGGTGTGCATATATCTATTTGTGTCTTGGCTCTTATTTCTTGAGGATATATACCAAGCAGGAGAATTACAGCGTCATACTGGATTTCTATTTCCAACCTTCTGAGAAACTGCCATACTGTTTCTCACAGCAATGGCACCATTTTACAGTCCCACCAACAGTGTAGGAGGGACCCATATTTTTCCACAACCTTTCCAGCATTTGCTGTTTCCTGCTTTTATAAGCTTTGCTGTTAATGCTTGGTAAGCTGATGTCTCATTGTTGTTTTGACTTGCATCCCCAACATTTGGCTGCTAACTACTATGTTAACAATACAAATTCACTAGCCACTCCATTAGCAAGAGGAAGACGAGGCTTTCTGTTCCTGCAAAGATTTTGGAGTCTTGGTGTGGCACTGTAGGATAAATATTAGACTGCTAACCACAAGGTCTGCTGTTCCAATCCAGCAGCTGCTCCTCAGAAAACCTATAGAGATTTGCTATGAGTAGGAAGTATGAGTTAGGAAGTGACTTGACCGCCCCTGACAACAACGGCTAATGATTGCGGGCATTTTGTGATCCCAGACATCTTCATATGTTTGTTGGTTGCCCGAATGTCTTCTTTGGTGAAATGTCTTTTCATGTCCTCTGCCCATTTTCTAATTGGATTATTTGTCTTCTTATTAGGTGTTGACGTTTTCTATATATTTTAGAGAGTAGTCACTTGTATGCTACTCCATTGCCAGCATTTTTTTTCCCAGCCTGTGGGTTCTCTTTCAACACTTTTGGTGAAATCTTTTGATGTACAATAAGTGTCTGATTTTTTGAAGGTCCCATTCACCTATTTGTCTTGTGGTGTTAGTATGTTTTCAGTTATATTTAATGGAGTATTTATGCCATGTATCAGAGCCCCTAAGTTTGTCCCTATTTTTTCATTTATGATTTTTACAGTTCTAGATTTTATATTTAGATTTTTAATACACATCGAGTTCATTTTTGTATATGGTGTGAGATATGGACCTTATTTCATTCTTCTGCAAATGAATTTCCAGTTTTATCAGCACCGTATGTTGAAACGACTATCTCTTCCCCCAACTTAATGTGTTTTGGTCCTGTGGGCACAGCTGAGAAGAGGTGCTCAGACCAAAGGATTGTATCAAGAACATTTTTGATTCTGAATTTTATCCTGTTAACCCAATAATCACTTACAGGAAATTAAATATGTCTATTTTCCACGGGAGAAAGCTGAAGCCTTCTGCTACCGTAAGATTTTTAGTCTCGAAAATCCTGTACATACAGGGTTGCTATGAGTCGGAACCGACTCCACGGCACATAACAACAACAACAACAACAACAACAAAATTTTTGAAATAAAAATGTACATTTTGGACTCCTGATGTGGTGCTGCAGGATAAGCACTGGAGTGCAAGGTCAGTTTGAACCACAAGGTGGGAGGTTCAAACTCGCCAGCTGTTCCTCAGAAACCCTATCCAGGGTCACTATGAGTTGGAACTGACTTGACAGCATTTAACAAATGTTTGAAATGGGCAGACAAGTCATCTGCATTTTAGGAGGTTGGAGTTGACCATTATCACTGTCTGCTTTTCCTCATCAGTTTCCTTTACAGGATAATTCCTGTGCCCTTATTTTGTCCTTAATAAAGCAGGGGTAGGGGTACTTACACATTCTGATAGAACTACATGTTTTTAGTCACACCAGCCCCAGGACCCTAATTCTGTCTCTAACTCTAGCTGCCTAAATACAGAGAATGAGGAAGACTTTGTTAAGGATCCAAGTGTCTTTATAAAGCTTTCAAAGTCAATCACTGCTTTACAAATTAAGTTTCCCTTTCCCTCATCCTCCCCGCCCCCATGATTTTAGTTCATCTGTTTGTTGTCGTTGTTGTTCCAACTCATGCTTAGAATTATTGCCATTTATTGAAACTGCTTATCATTTATGTCAGAATATCTTACACGTTATCGGATTAGCATGTATGAGATCAACCAATCATGAATGCATTCATTCCATCAACATTATTTATTGAGCACTTGGATGCTGACTGAAG
>NW_006408556.1:20487130-20504764 GCF_000296735.1 Chrysochloris asiatica
GCACTTCCAACACAGATCTGTTGATTCTTTTGGCAGCCCATGGCACTTTCAATATTCTCCTCCAACACCATAACTCACATGCTACAATTCTTCTACGGTCTTTATTCACTGTCCAGCTTTTGCATGCATATGAGGTTATTGAAAATACCATGGCTTGGGTCAGGTGTCCCTAAGTCCTCAAGCTGATATCTTTGCTCTTGAACACTTAAAAAGGTCTTGTGCAGCAGATTTACCTAATGCAACACGTCGTTTGAGTTCTATTAAGTTTACAGCCTTGGAAACCCTATGGGGCAACTTTACATAGTGAGCTCTGCAGGGTCACTGTAAGTTGGTATGGACTGAACAGCAATGGGTTTGATTTGGTTCTCAGTTCTAGGGTTGCAGAATGAACTAACACACAATGAACAAATAGGCAAGTAAATATATTTAAAAAACACATAACAATAACAAAATACATGAAAAAAATAAAGCTGGGGGAAGGGAACTGGAAATACCAGGTGTTGGGGGCAGTGGTGGAGAGTTGTTATATTAAATCAGGTGGCCTTGGAAGGACTTACATAAAGATGACATTGGAGCAGAGCTGGAAGATAGTGAAAGGATGAGTCTTGAAGACACTTGAGAGATGAACTTGTCTGGCAGAAACAAAGAACAAGTTTCTAAAAAGGAAACCAGGGTGGGGTGGGGCAATTACAGTTATCTGCATAAAATTTAACATTATCTTATCAAGTAATTTGATTATGCTATTGCTGGTGTGGTGCTGTGAGTTAATATGCCAGACTGCAAAGCCGTTTGAACTACTAGCTCAGTGGTTCAAGCTTACCAGTCGCTCCTTGGAAACCCTATGCAGGGTTCCTATGGGTCGGAACCGACTCAACGGCACTTAACAACAACAACAACAACATTGCTGTTTAGTAATGCTGAGTCTGTATAGGAATTCCAAGGAACGGTTGATGGGTTTGATCTGTCCACCTTGTAGCTAACAGTCTGGTGTTTATCCTACAATGCCACATCATGACCCCAATTTGATTATGTTGTTGTTGTTAAGTCCTTCAGCTGCCCGGCCGTTGGTTATAGGGAAGAGATAATAAAAATGATTACTGCAGGTCCCTTAAAATTACTTAAATAAGGGATAGTTTCTAGTCAAGGAGGAAGCAGTTCTCAAAATCATGAACCCAGCGAGCTGGATGCCGACTAATATTCTGGGTAAAAAAAATATTGCCAGATATATTATTAGTTTCAACTCATGTGACAAGTCTGATGATTTCAGTTTAGTTGCTTAATAGCGTTTTTGCTTCCTGTGAGGAAAGAGAATTCACTGAGATGGATTTTTACAATGATTGCTTTCTTTATATAAAAGAAAGAACAATTCTGCATCTTTTCCTGATGCCTAAGTATATATGTGCTAAATCCCAGGGAAGCAGTAGCAACTTATAACCATATGTAGGAGTGTCATTGGTGGTAAGTCAAAATGACAGACAAAGGAGATTCAGGAAAAATTAATAGAAAAGGAAGCATATATCACAACCTTGAGTCCAAGGCTTTAAAAAGAGCCTGCAAGTGAAAATTTGCATTGAAAGATCAGAAAAATGTCTCTGAGAAACACTTTTTTTTTTTTTAAAGCTGAACAATTTGCATAGAAGTGGTCAAAGACTTGCACTATAGGGGGTGTAAAGAAAGTCCTTCAAACTGAAGGAAAATAATGGCAGATGGAAATATGGATCTACCCACAGAGATGAAGAACAACAGAAATGTAGCTGGAGGTGGTGGCTGTGTGCCATCTAGTTAGTTCTGACTCATAGTGACTATGTATGGGGTCTCTAACACCCAAACTTTTTGAGAAACTAGAAGAATCATAATTTACAGCACCACAGAAATGTCAGCACCTTCTAAACCATCAGTGTCTTCCTTCTTGGAATCTCTGTTGTTGGGCTAGTCCTTGGACACTTAGGTAATCTATTCATATAGAATGTAAGAGCCCTGAAAGTAAGAATTTGCTGCACATAGGATGTTGTTATTAAGGGCTGTGGAGTCGGTTCAGACTCATAGTGACCCTGGTTAGGGTTTCTGAGGCTATAAATCTTCATGGGAGCAGAAAGCGTCATCTTTACCCCTGCAAAGCTGCTGGTAGATATGAACTGCTAATCTTGAGGTTAGCAGCCCAGTTCATAGTCTACTATGCTGCCAGGATCCCTTCCTGTTTAAACTCAAGGCCAGAATATTTTTGAATTGACCATTGGCAATATCCACAAACTCTCTTTTCCTCCTCTCACCAGTGCTCCCTCACAATACTTAAATTTCAGAACCAGAAACTTTACAGAAGCATATTTAGAACAGCCGGACAGTGTCTTTATCCAACCATATGATTGCTGTTGTTGTTAGAGCTGCCAACTCAGTTCCGACTCACAGTGACCCTATACAGGGTTTCTGAGGAGCAGCTGGTAGGTTTGAAATGCTGACCTTGTAATTAGCAGTTCGATCCTACAGCATCACACCAGGACTCCAGACATATGACAGAGCCCCTGATTTGTAGAGGTTTTGCTTCATAGAAGTAGCCAAAGTTGTGCAGTAGTTTGAACGTTGGGTTGCTAAGAGCAAGTTCAGTGGTTCAAACCCACCAGCCATTCTGTGGGAGAAATATGAGGCTGTCGGATCTCATAAAGATTTACAATCTCAGAAACCCTACTCTGTCCTGTCATGTCACTGTGTGTAGAAATTGTCTGAATGAGAGTGGATTTGATTTAGATTTGTTCCATTTTCTGCCACCCTCTGGAATGCTGAAGGAGAGGAACTGAATGGCTGAATTCACACAGGCTGGAATTTTGTAGGGTGGGTTCAGCAAAAACTGAAGGATGCTAGAAATCTTTGAAACTTGTTGAGTGACTGACTAGAACAGTAGATGTTGGATAATAGGAAAGATAAGAGGGAAATCACAAGGAGATGACTAGTTAGGGAAAAAAAAAGAGATTCAGGCTTGGAAACACTTGATAGTTAGAAAAAGACAGGAGGTTGTGGCTGGTGGGTATGTTGACTGGAATTTATGATTTCATAAGTGAAGCAGTATAAGGTAATATACAAGATCAGGGTGTGGCAATGGGAATGAGTTACTGAAATGGCATTGAAAAGGCAAATGAGCTTGGGGCAAAATCAATCACTTAGTAAGTAGTGAATCTACTTCGGGAACTTGGGTCGTCAGAATCCAAAGAGATTTCATTTTGAAGCAAGTGTGACCTGGCATCTTTTGACATCAGCAGAGAATCTACATGCAAGTTAAGGAAGAAGGTAGTCTTTGACTGTTTATCTTCCCTCCTCTCTCTCCTTTTGTTACTCATCTCATTCCAGCATCCTTTATTGGAGAGTCACATTATTATTTTTTTTGTTTGTTTGTTTGTTTTTTTCAGATTAAAATAAATTACACAGCTCAGAAAAAAAGAAATCTGTCCCAAGAGTACAGGGTTTTGAAGATAAAGTATTTCATCTCCAAGTGAGGGTAAGTGGATAAATGGAGATGAGTTGAGATATTATTTATGGTGAGAATCTCCAAAAATAACCATATGCTTTGGAAAGCACAATTGTAGTGTTGGTGGGTCAGGATAATTAAACACGAGATTTGTATTAGAAAATAAGAAAGTTTTCTTTTGAGAGGCTGATCTGAAACAATCTGTTTAGGAAGCTTGCTTAAAATGATTACAGCTACTAATACGTTGCATTTTTTTTCTGCGCTAAAACCAATATAATTTCTCCATGAAGACATTATTTGAAAGAATATAATGTGGGATTTAGACTTGTTCATTTATTTCATCAGTATTTACTTAAGGAGACTGTAAACCAGTAAAACTAGTTGCCAGCATGTCAGTTCTTATTTATGGTCACAAAGTAGGGTTTCAATGGCTGAACTTTTAAGATGTAAGTCACCAAACCTTTCTTCCAAGGCTCCTTTGGGTGGACTTGAACTTCCAACCTTTCAGTTATCCTCATACATATTAATCATTTGTACTATTCACGGCTTCTCTAGCAAGAGGTAATAATTGTGACCTTGAACAAAGAATTTAATCTCTCCAAATCTCAATATTCTTGTGGATAAAATAGTGATAAGATTACTAGTCTATTTGGAAGGAGACAAGAGAAGCATTAAGCACAGTACTAGTTACCAGGAATAAACCTTTTAAATGCTAGACATTAAATATTGTGGCTACTTAATACCAAAGTGTAAAGTGGTTCTGTGGGATAGGTACTGGACTGCGAACCACAAGGTCATGGATTCGAGCCCACCAGCCGCTCCATAGGAGAAAGATGAGATTTTCTGCTCCAGCAAGGATTTAAAAGCCTCATAAACACTGTACAGCATCTCTATAAGTCAGAATTGACTCCATGGCACTCAACAACAACAACAATAAAGCCAAAGACAAACATATCATTTTAATCTTACTATATCTTTAGAGTTGTCATTCAGGCAAGGGTAAGTATAATTTTAGATTTTAAAAATTATGTGTGAACTTTCCTTAAAGTGGCCTTTCTAAAGAAGTTCTATTAAGTAACTGAAGAGAGTGCTTTTTGTTTTAAAAGCAACCTAACAAGACAAATAATAAAACTTTCAGGATTTAATTTTTGGTTATTTAAAGACCTATCTGGGACTTTGATAACTGAAATAAAACCAGGTATATAGCCAGCAAACAGCATTACAGTTAGCAAACAGTATTATTCTTCTAGTTTCTGATCAATAGAAGTCCAAGTAGTTGCTGCTGGTTTTTTAAGCACCAATAAATTAAGCTTCCAAAAATTGCATCTTGCCTCATAATTCAATACGCTGAGATTATTTTTTTCCACTGGTATGATTGGCCCTCCCATTAAAGGGGTGGAGAGAGAAGGAAAGTCTAGAAAATGAGCACCTTCCATGCGATAATGTCTAAAATCAGCCGAGGTACAGAGTAACTAGAGTGCTGCTTTGGAAAGACCCAACAGGAAGACGTGGAAAGACCTGGCTAACCCATCCAGAAGCCCAGGGAGAAAAACTTCTTTTTTTGGCAGGCCCTTAAATTGGTGAGTTTTAACAAATGTTTTGAAAAGTAAGAAAGTAACACCAATTCTAAGATATACTGTCTGGAAAATCAGATTTTGAACTGAAAGTTCAATTAAAGAGACTTATGAGCTCAGCCGAGACATATTTCATATATTTCATGGGGGGGGAGGGGGGAGAAGAATACGGTTCTCAATCATTTTGAAGGTTTTTTTTTTTTTTCTTTCCTTTCTTTCTTTCTCATTCTCTTTGTGGGCGTAAGAAGAACACAGAGTAAGTTTATAACTAATTCTGAATTTTTATTCTGAATACCACTGTGTAATTGATTAAGTTAATTGGATATTGTTTTTCCCCTGTTGAGTTTAGGTCAAATTTTATCCACTAATCCTTATAAAAGTCATATCCAAAAGAGGGTTACATATTGTGAATAAAATAATACAAAAAGTACTTGGTGGTAGAGTAATGTGGTACTGTGAAATTGCATTTTCTGATCTTTCTGAAATAGTTGTCAAAGTAAATGCTTTTGTTTCTCCTGGGATTTTTTTTTTTTTTTAATTAAATAAACATTGTGAGGTGTAGTTTACTTCTTTTTGAAAAGCAGTGAGCAGTTTTGATTGCTGAGAATTCTGCATGTACTTCAATTTGACAACTCTTATCAAAGGCAACTTCTTAATTGTGATTCATGGATAATATGGTTTATACAGATGTGTGAGCTTAGAGCTGGAGTATAAGAGTTTAGGAAGTCTATTAGGAGTTCTTTGATCCACTCAAAAATGTATTATTATTATTATAATTATTGTTTTTTGTCAACGTTTCTTTTTTACACTAGAGCCTGAGGGCTGGAGAAGAGGCTAAAATGTCCATTGGGAGGGTGTAGTCAAAGATGCTTCCAACTTGAGAAGAATTTTTGGGTCTGGACATGTGCTGCGAGGCTAGCAGGGATTCTGAGGTTCCAGTTTTATCTTGGGAGGTTATCATTTCTTGTGTTCTCTCCAGTCAATGTCTAGACCAGGTGCTTGCTTGATTACCTATAAGAGCATGGGTCATTGGATTGCTTCCCTAGGTCCGGCTGCAGTGTGTATGGGTGTTTGGAAGGGTCTCTGGAGCAGGAATACCAGGGGACTTCAAAAAGTTAGTGGGAAAATTCCATCATCTTTTATTTTTCCCATGAGTTTTTTGTAGCAAAATGAACCCAGTGCAAGAACTGGGCATCCTTGTCTAGTGTCTTGGAGTTCAAAGTGCCCCCTGTTCTGTGAAGGAGAGCTAATTGAAGGGTGACAATTAAAATAAACATTTTTGTATGAAAATTGCACATCATCCATTTTGCCTGGGTTGGAGAGAGTCTGGGCATAAACGAATCGGAAACTTACTGTTATTAAGTGCCATCAAGTCAGTTTCAACTCATAGTGACCCTGTATAGTGTTTCCAAGGAGCAGTTCGTGGGTTTGAACAACTGACCTTGCAGTTTGCAGTTCAGTGCTTACCCTACAGCACCATACCAAGACTCCAATTTGAAACCTGTTAAGTGTCGTAGAGTTGGTTCTGACTCATAGCGACCCTATGAATAGGGTTTCTGAGGAGCAGCTGATGGGTTTGAACTGCCAACCTTGTGGTTTGCAGTTCAGTGCTGATTCTACAGCACCATACTTACTACTCAGAAATTCAGAGAAAAATATGGATGAACTAGGCAGGAGTTACAGGAGAGTTGGCAGTTTTACAAAAACAAAACAAAAAGTCCAGAAAAGCCAATTATATTAGCAATTTCAAAAAATATAAGAGCAGGTGTTTCCATTGCGTACAATACTCCAATTACCTTATAAGTGTCAATTTGCTTCAAGCTGAACTTGGTAGGAACAAATTGACACAGAAGTTATTATTCTCAACAGACAATTCTGCCCTGTTTTTACATGACTTAGCAAATATTGAGTTTAATTGATTGTTGTCTTGCTGCCTTGGTTCTGTAGAGGAAACCACTTTTTTACTCCCTTCCACTCTCCTTCCATCACTCTTCCTCTCCATGCATCCTCTGCCGTATTTCCAGTGAAGTGGGTTGCAGAACTTTTATTCATATATACTACTCTTTTGTTCTCTGACATCATATTGGGCCATGGCAGAAAAACTGTGAGGACTCTGCATTTCTGTCTGACAATCAACTTCAGCTGACCAGTAGTGCTCTGTGCGGCTGTGAACTTCTCCCCTGGAGAGAGGATAAGGTTCTCATTAGCACTAAGCTCATAGTTAAAGGTTACTTACTCCTCAGGAAACATGGACTGGGAATATGTGCACCCCTAAACTATTTGTTTTATTTCTTGGTTGCTACTTTGCCTGTTGAGATGCTTGAAGGTTTATTTTTTAAAGTAAAAAAACCCCATAAAGTACGATATCCTTATATATGCCAAAATAATCCATTTTTTTTCACTAGAATATAGATTTTCACAATGACATTAGTATTCATGATATAACTACTTACTGAGTATTAAGCACTGGTAGCTGGTGATACAGGAAAATAAATCTATTATTAAAAGCATGGCTTATGCTTCATGAGCAAGAAAAGACACAATTATAGAGGGAAAGATCTCTAGGAGGTCAGCTGGGGCCCTAACTATGGCGGATACACATCCAGCAAAGATCAGGGACATAGCTGGGAGCTTCTACCTGTCAGGTGAGAGTGCAGGGCTGTGAGTAGGGTTTCCTGCAGAAAACACAACAAACCTTTTCATCACAGCTCCTCTGAGGTGGTACTCATTACTGATAAAGACCCAAAGGAAGTAATTCATGCTACATAATCTGTGGTTGATAAATATTTATCATATGAATGAATGAATGAATACAATTTTCACAAATGTTATAAAGAACCTGTAACAAGTCCTTTGGAAAAATTTGTTGTTGTTAAGTGCTGCTGAGTCAGTTCCAACTCATAGTTACCCTGCATACAGTTTCTGAGGAGCAGCTGCTAGGTTTGAACTGTTGATCTGTAGTTCGAAGTCCAGTGTTTACTCTACAGCACCACATATAGATAATAAACATTGTAAAAGTAGCATATCATTGCTAATTTAAATCGTTAGAAAATGTTTATGTCTCCAAACCAAGCCCCCTGCCAATAAAAAAGAAAAGAAAACAATTATCTTAAATATCACTGTACATTGGGGCCACTTTTAATCCTTGGTGTTTGTCTTCTAGCTACTTTTCTTTATATATTCCTCTCTTAAAAACATACTTCCTAGCTCTTTGTTAATTCATTTTCTCCACTAAATATATTGTTTTGGTACTCCACCAACAAAATCAACTATGTGGTGCTGTAGGGTAAGGACTGGACTACTAAATGGAAGGTCAGTGGTTCAAACTCACCAATTGCTCCTCTGAAACTCTATACAAGCTTCCTATGTACTGGCATTGATTCAATGGCAAAACAACCAAACAAACAGGAAGGGAAAAGGAGCTTTGGTGGTGCTGTAGGGTAAGCACTGAACTGTTAATGCAAGTTCAACAGTTCAAAACCACCAGCTGCTCCGTGGAAGAAAGACGAGATTTTTTGCTCACATAAAGAAATACAGCCTTGGAAATCCTATACAGAGTTGTTGTGAGTCAGAACCAACTCGATGGCAGAGTTTGAGGAAGGGAAAGGAGAGTTGGCATAAGATTACCATGGTGTTGAAATCAGGACAGGGAAAGCTGGAGGTGCAAGGACAAGAGGAGAGAGACCAATGAGCCAAAGAAAAATTCCACTTCACGGTCTTTAAGAAGTTTTTCCTGTATACAGAGGTGGGAGGAGTTTGGTTCTGAGTCGATGACCTCTCATGATAAGACACAAGTCTAGGAAGTGACACAGATTGCTGGAGTTGATATAAAATGAATCTGACCACACACCCTTTCTCCTGTAGGCTTATTGTGGCAACTTCTTTAAGACAGAAGGAAAATGGGGCAAAACCCACTAGAAAAAGGCCTCCATAAACCAGACACAGAGATTCTAATTCTGTAACAAACTTTTCTTGGTTCCATTTTATCAAGCTTACCCTTAAGCGAATGTTACCTGACAGCTTTAAATTCTAATTTTTATTGTTTTTCTTCTTGCTTTAGCAATCCTGCCTCTTACTCTTGCTGCCTCTTCATTAACTTCCTAGATTTGCCTTTCATGGCCACCCATGACCTGACTACATTATTTCCAATTCTCTCCTCTGCCATTCATCATAAATGATGAATACTGTGTAACACCCATTTTTGGGTTTTCTGCCTTCTGTTAAGTGTCAATTCATTCATTCATTTCATGTTACCACTTTCATAGGTACTGATACATCCAAGTCTTATGTTTTCAGGTAATCTCTCCCCAGAAAGCATTTTTTTAGTGACATTGTCTAAAGGCCAGGGAAAAGGAAAGATTTAAAAAACAGGATAAAAGTCTCATAGATGAGAGCAGGTGAGTAGAGAAGATGATTTTGGACAGGAGGAATGTTCCAGGCACTCTGTGTAAGTAGCTATCCTGAGGTCTCAGCCAAAGGCCTGCTTAAATCAGGGGAAATTTATCATGTCAAAGGGAAATTTTTGAAAATGATATTTAAAGTGGATTAAAGTTTGAGTGGCACAAACTGTTGAGTGGTAACTATCAGGCAGTCTATTGACATCCGAACCCCCCCCCCTCCACAAGGTGCCTCAGAAGGTAGTGATCTACCCCAAAGGTCACAACTTTGAAAACCCTACAGAACACAGTTCTACTCTATGCACATGTAAACATGTGGTATCTGAGTTAGAATTGATTCAGCAGCAATTAATAATGCCAGTAACAGATGGTCAGAATTATATATATATATATTAATGTTTTATTGTGAATTATGTGGTAGTTTACATGGGAGAACATTAGTTTTACATTCATCCTATCCTATATAGTTTCATTGCCATGGTTACAATCCCCTCCATGCATCATCAACCAACCAAAGGATATAATCTGCAAGCCTCCCCATTCCTCCATTCCTTTCCCCACCCCCCCAGTCATCAGCACACAGCCCCTCTCCTTCTCTGGGTCTAAAGTCCCCAGCTGCTCCATCTCTCCACATCATCATATCTGCCTCCATCTCTGGCATCACTTCTTCTCTGGGTAGGGTCCCGTTCTCTCCTCTTCACCCTTGGTGGTCCCAGGGACCTCCACTCCTAGACTGTAAAGTTAATTACTCCCCTCCTTGCTACAAAACATCTACCTTTACGTTTACAACCCTCACAAGCAGTCCTGATAACAATTATTCACTATTGTATCACAAGAGACCTATCCGCATTTCCTTTCACTACTCAGTGGCGATTCTACCTTCCTCCACGCCCTCTGGATCTAGGTTCCCTCTTGAAAGCTTGTAAACCAGCAGAATTATCTTCTTTGATACTAATTTAGTGTGTTTATTTCCTCAAAGGAGGTGATCCTTTGCCTTTCCTTTTCACATCTGCTTAGTGCATTCAGCTTGGACATGACTAAGGACTTGCCTCTGGATATGCCTTGTAATTCCTTAATTTCTATTAAGAAGGATCATATAGGATTTTTTTTTTTTTTTTCTTTTTCAGGTTAATTCTAGTAGCTCCAAAGGGATTTAAAATGTTTATGGTTGATGAAGAGTTAAGATGATGACAGCTTTTTCTGTAATAAGTTGCTATGAGAACCGTCTTAAAGAAGCGTCATCTATGGCCAAAAGGACCATTGATTAGAGTAGCAGATATAACAGCAATGGATGTATTTTATTTTTCAAAGAACGGTGCTAACATGACTAATCACATATAATTTACTCCAAAAGATTCACATTATGGCTTTGCATAGAACCATAAATTGAGAGGAACTTTTTGAAGCTATCTATTTTATCCTCCCTTTTAAACAGGATGCTTCCCTCTCATTCCCCTCACACCTTCCCTGAACTATTATATTGTATTCCTCAAAAAAAGCACTTCCAGTGGTTGTGGAAATATTTCAACAGCAACTGAAAGCTTCTTTATTTCAATTTCAAGTTTGGTTTCTATACATGCAATATGCTTTTAGAATCCCCAGTCACAAATACGTGCCATTTTAATTCTTGATTCTTTAATGCACTTTTACTAAAGCAGCCTTATTCAAAGAATGATGTTTCCCAGCATTAAGGCCTCAAGAGACTACACAAGTAAAGAGAGTTTCCATGGTTACAAACTTTTACAAATTCTGTATACTATAGGTTTTTCTTGAGAATTTCATTTTTATAGATACTAAGAGATGAACTGAAACACAATAACAAAACAAAAGTTGATTTAGAAGTGCAGCTGGTTGAGAAGTAATAGTTCTGACTATAGGATGCCACCCCAGGGGAGGCAGTGGTGAGGGTCTTCAGCACCTTGGAAGATTGAATGGAACACCATATGGAGTAGGTAGTTTTCAAACACAACAGCTACAAGAGGAAAGAAAACACTTTTCTTTTATTTGTGTAACAAGCTTTTTATTTACACAACATGAAGGCCTTTAAAGACTTCATGGAAAAATGGAATTAAAAGATAGTGAAATTTCCCCACAAACTTTTTGCAGCCTTTCTCTTTCTTTATATATGTTTATGTAGAGTCCTCCTGTGGTGATGTGGGTTAATGCACTGGACTGCAGAGTTGGTTTGAACCTAACATCCATGGTTCAGGCACACCAGTTGCTCCTTGGAAAACCTATACAGGATCGCTATGAGTCGGAATGACTCTTTGGCAGTTAACAACAACAATATATATGCTAATGTATACATACATATGGGAGTGCTGGTGTGGCAATGTGGGTTAATACACCAGACTGCAAAGCTGTTTGAACTGCAAGGTCGGCAGTTCAAGTTCACAAGCTGCTCCTCAGAAACCCTATACAGGGTTGCTATGGGTCGGAATGCACTCTATGGTACTCAACAACAACAATAGCTACATATGTTGTTGTTGTTGAGTTCCATTGAGTTGGGTCTGACTCATGGAGAGTTCTGACTCAGTTTGAACCCGTAGCAACCTTGTATAGGGTTTCCTAGGAGTGGCTGGTTAGCTTGAACCTCCTACCTTGCCACCGAGTTGCTTCTGACTCATGGAGAGTTCTGACTCAGTTCGAACCCGTAGCAATCTTGTATAGGGTTTCCTAGGAGTGGCTGGTGAGCTTGAACCTCCTACCTTGCTGTTCAAACAGACTTTGCAGTTCAGCGCATTAAACCACAGCACTAAACCAGGATTCTCTCTCTCACACATATAATCTAGCTAATGTGATCATATGATTATTTCTTTGCTTTAGAAAAATATCTAAAACCAAATAACTCAGCATTTTGTTTCTTTGTTTTCTTGTGTTTTCCCCCTGAGTTCTAGTGGAAAAAAAAACAAAACACAAACACCCCCAAAACCCCAACAACCTAAGAATTACACTCCTTAAATTTAGGTAACATATAATATCCCTTTAATCCTAGCTCATGTGGGTATTAAGTACCTTCTAGTCGATTTCAACACATAGTGACCCGGTACAGGGTTTTCCAAGGAACAGCTGGTGGGTTTGAACCACCAACCTTGTGGTTAGCAGCCCAGTGCTTACCCTACAGCGCCACACCAGGACTCCATCCTAGCTCATAATGCTGGCTTTATATTAAAGAAACATTTGAATAAAGACACAAGCATGCATTTATTCACCATAGGACCTGGGGAGATTGGCCACACAATAGCATGTCTTGATGAGACACTTTTCTCAAATTTCACTAAGACCTAGGAATATTTTATTGCTTCTATGCTAATGATCGGGCTGCGAACCTTAAGGTCAGCGGTTTGAAACTACCAGCCGCTCCGCGGGAGAAAGATGAAGCTTTCTACTCCCGTAAAGATTTACACCCTCGGAAACCCTATACAGGGTCGCTATGGGTCGGAACCGACTCGATGGCACACAACAATGCTAATGATGTGTAGTAGATAAAGACGGTATAGCCCATTTTACAGAAGAAGTGAGTGGGATTCCGAGATGAAATAATGTGCTCAAGATTGGCAGGTGAGCGTCAAAACTGGACTCAAATCCTAGTTTCATAGTTTTTAATAGAAAGTGGAGGACATGGCTGAACTGACAGTGGGCACAAGGAATCTGCAGTGAGGAGAAGGTTTATCAGAGGGACAGTAGGAGTTTAAAAATAAACTTCAACTTAGGGCATATCTTGAGATGGAGGAGGATGGGCAGTGAGAAGCTTACTGTTTTCCAATCTCCACTTCTCGCAGCTTGTATAGATTTTGAATGTGTACACGGCAGACAGAAGCTTCAGCAGTCACTGAAAGAGTGAGTTCAAAGTCTTATATAGACTGTCATTTGACAATTTGGAATGGGTTACATCTGTCTCTTTTGAAGACTCACACCTTAGGACATCTGTAGATCTCTCTGTGTGCTAAATGCTCAGCTTTCACATGCAGATTGATACTGTTAGTAGGTGACTTTGAGTTGATTTCGAACTCACAGAGACACCCCACCCCCACCCCTGACAGAGTGCAAATACCCAATTGGACTTTGCTCCAAAAGAAGTTGTGACATCAGAAGCCCACTTGATCTCAGGAACAACAGACCACCCTTGTTGTGTGTGAGGGATATTGTGAGACTTATTTTTTCCTGAGGATCCATCAAAGACTTTTTGTAAACCTTTGAAAATCAAATCTCATTAGAAATGACACAAAGGCCTGCATGTTCCAGAGATACTCCTTACTCCCGATTTCAACCTGAAGCAGGAATGAGCAGATTGAGAGAAGGGATTAGAAGGGGCAGTGGGGAGGAGTAATGACGTCCCTTTCTGCTTTAGGAAGCCTGAGATCCCAATCTTTCTGTGAGTAAATCTTCGGAGTTACCACCAAGATTTAATTTTCTGAATTACTCAAAACTTCAATGTACTTTTGAAATATCTAATTTTTTAACATCATTTAAGTAAGTTTCTACATTGTTTTTTAATCGTTACTCTATTAGCTAATAACTATTCTCTTAGTAAAACTCTGAAGCTCATTAAACTTATAACAATGCCTTTTTTGAGAATTAAATTTGGATAATTAAAAAAAATCTTATGACAAATAAAATAAATGTATACATCTAATTCTCATTATTCATAGGCTCTATACTGCAAAATTGTTCACTAGCTAAAATGTCTTTGGGATCCCCAAATCAATACTGGCAGTAATTTTTTTTAGCATTTTTTCCCTCAATTCTTTATTTTAGTACTTAAAAGAATCCTTTGGAACTATTGATTTTCAATGAGTTGTTTTGGGCTGGTAAATTTTTTTCTACGAAATTCATATTCTAGAAATGTGAATATCACTTAATTCATAATTCTTTATTAGGATTATATGAGTTTTTAGAAATAGCTTATTATAATGCGTTAAGTACCATCAAATTGATTTTGACTCATAGTGACCCTGTACAGGGTTTCTGAGGGGCATTTGGTGGGTTTGAACCACCTACCTAGTTGTCCAGTGCTTTTGCAGCATTTTTGTGGTCTTTTGAGAATATGTATGGTTGCGGTAAGAGTCCAGGTGTGGCGCTGTGGGTTAATGCACCCGATTACAAAACCGTTTGAACTGCAAGATCGGTGATTTTAAGCTCACCAGCTGCTCCTCAGAACACTATACAGGGTTGCTATGGGTCGGAACCGACTGGACGGCACTTACCAACAATTTTTATCTAACATAGTGGTAGTGGTTATGTGCCATGGAGTCAGTTCTGACCGATAGCGACCCTGTACAGGGTTTTCGAGGCTGTAAATCTTTATGGGAACAGAAAGCCTCATCTTTTTTCCCATGGATCCTCTGGTAGTTTTGAACCACTATACTATCAGAGGAAGACCCCTAATGAGATGGATTGGCCAGGTGGCATCATTGATGGACTCAAGTGTGGCAGCTGTAGTAAGGCTGGCCCAGGATCGGACATTGTTTCGTTCTGCTCTGCATGGCACCTGACGACAACAACAGCATACTATCAGAGTTCCTTGAGGACACATACTGCTGTTCTTATTAAGTATTGTTGTTGTTGTTGTTAAGTGCCGTTGAGTCGGTTCCGACCCATAGCGACCCTGTACAGGGTTTCCGAGGGTGTAAATCCTTACGGGAACAGAAAGCCTCATCTTTCTCCCACGGAACAGCTGGTAGTTTCGAACCGCTGACCTTAAGGTTAGCAGCCTGATTCCTAACAACTACACTACCAGAGTATTAAGTATAGAGGGACAAAAGTTTGAGTTGTCTGAAGTGAACATTCCCAGCTGAATTAGAACCAGGAGACACTATCTTCTTGTTTCTGTTCTCATACTTTTCTGGTCTATTGAACGGCACATTTTTCTGACTTTTGGGCTTTGTTGCCATCAAGTTAGTTTGAACTCATAGCGACCCTATATAATGGGTTTCCGAGGAGTGGCTGGTGGGTTTGAACTGTCACCTTTGAGATTCAAACTGACCTTGTAGTCCAGGGCTTATCCTACAGCACCAAACAGGATTCTGAAATACATATAGAACAAGATAATATATTGACCGGTTGATGAAAAATTAGTGTCCAGAGGCTTGCTGGAACCTAACCCTGTATTTCCCCTAGGGGCAGTGGTCTACGATTTGCTAATTCAGTGCTGGTGGAGACTTGATAGAGTGTAGCTACAGTGAATCCCAAGACTTGTCTGTACATAGTGTGCATATACCATAATGTCTTCTCGTGGCTCAGATATTTCCAAACAATTCTAAGAAGTAATAAAATGGACAGTTTGGCCTTCACCCTCTTGTTCATCCTGGCCTTCACCCTCTTGTTCATCCAAGCAAATCAATGGTTTAAAGCACCAACTGCTCCTCAGAAATCCTATGAGTTGGAATCACTATGAGTTAGAATCGACTCGACCACACTTAACAACAAAGGGGTGAAGTGGCTTAAAGAGGGCAATATGATGGACCAGGGAAAATGTAAACTTGGCTAATTTGCCAGCTGAATAATTAAGTATCAACTTCTTTGGATCAGTAAAGACAAATATTTAAAAATTTCAAATAATGATTAAGTAAGAGAATCAAGCATGACCCTGGGAATTAATTTTTTTGGTTATAAAAAATGTAAAGAGACATGATTGTAAGATGGTTCAAACTGGTTTATTCCATCATTTGAGATCTATACTCACTTGCCTTTCAGAAGCCCTGGTGACTGGTGAACAAAATGGCTTTAAACCACACTGCTCTGCCCCAGGATGACCTTTCTCCACACTATCTTCGAGATGGGGATCCTTTTGTGTCTAAACTTTCCTGGGAAGCAGACCTAGTGGCTGGCTTTTATCTAACAATAATTGGTAAGCTTCCTTCATTCTTCTGTCCAAAGGCTACATCTAGAAAATTTATGGGCTGATGCATTGATTTTGCACAAAAATTCCAACACTGATGTGGATAATAGTGATAGTGGAGAATAGGAAGACAGTGGGTAGGGGTGAGTTCAGTAAATGGTTCGTGGAAACAACTCTTTATTATCTTTATGATTCCTCATGCATATGCCATTGATCATCCAAAGAACCTTTACAGCAAAATAATTCATATTGCAATTGTATTTTATTTTGGTTTCTTTGGTAAGAGGTTCAGTGTATAATAGCAAAATTAATGGCAATAATATTACTTTTAAATGGAGGGCTTTTGCTTTTTAAAAAATGCTTTTGATATAATCAGAGATTTTTGACTGAGACGAGAATGTAGAAATTATCTAACTCAACCGAGGAAACTTAACTAGTACTTTAGTGATTGTAGTTGCACTGAGATTACTTACAAATAAGATTGTATTGCAACAGTATACCTAAGTGATTCTGAGTTGAGAAAATATATTGGTGATAAATTGAAGTCAGTCCAGGGTCAAAAAATTTTTGTGCATAATTCATAATATGGTGACTTTGCTTCCAAACCTCTGCTGGCCATCCAATGTGGTGACCACTAGTCATATGTCGCTACTGAGCATGTAAACTGTGGCTTTTCCAAATTTAGATGCTACGGTATATAATACATGCCTGATATTGAAGACCTAATACCAGAACAAAGTAATATAAAATATCATATTTATAATTTCTTAAATTGAATAAATGCTGAACCCATAATGATCTGGTTATATTAGGTTAAACAAAACATTATTAAAAATGATTTACTTATTTATTTTTATTGCTTATTGTGCCTATAAGAAAAACTAAAACAAAGTAAAATATATATATATATATGACTCACATTTCTGGTTTACATTAGATTTGTGTTGAGCAGCACATTTAGGATTTAGCCATAATATTTTTCTTATATTATTTACAATCATTGTTTTAAATTTAGGGGATCAATGTGCAGGTGGGTTATATCTCTTGGTGTGTCTGTTCTTAGCATTTTTAGACATGTCAGATGTTAAGTCAAGTGTGTGCTCTCTCTCTTTTCCTCCCCCTCCCTTCCTCTCTCTTCGTCTCGCTCTCTCTTTCTTCCCTTGTATCTATTTATTTATTGCTGGCTAAGAATTTCCTTTAACCTTCTAAAATTAGTAAAACTAATTAGAACAGTTTTGAGATTCCTCTATGGCCAGTGTTTGAGGCAAAAGAATTCTACCAAATTGGATCAGAAGTTTCTTCTGCAAAACAATTCCTTGGGTGTCTTCATTATTAGTTGTTGTTGTTGTTGTTGTTGAGTGCCAT
>NW_006408556.1:20505289-20521881 GCF_000296735.1 Chrysochloris asiatica
GAGACTCTCTCACTGATGCATGAAACAATCATATTCAAATGGGGGTGCCAAGGTGGAACCAGAAAATCAGGCCACCAAAAATAGCAAGGAAAGTATCAGGTGAATTGGAGCTCCTGAGTTTATGCAAATAGTTAACACACTGGGCTGCTAACTGAAAGGTTGGATGTTTGAGTCCACCCAGAGGTGCTTCAGAAGAAAGGTCTGGTGATCTGCTTCTGAAAAACCAGCCACTGAAAACCTTATGGAGCACAGTTCTACTCTGATACACATGGGGTTTTCATGAGTCGAAATCAACTCAACGGGTGTGGATTTAGTTTGGGTTTTATCAGCTGAATCAGGGAATTAGTTTAACAGTGGGACAAATGTATGTTATAGAACAGTGGTCCAGAGCGGGGTTATGGTCAGCTGGAGGGATTTGGTCTGGACCTAGGTCTGAGTCTTGGGCTTGTACTGTGTCTCAGGATACGCCCCACCTCTTCTAGGGTAGGTTTGTGTAGGGGGTCCATCTCCCCTTTAAAGATCCAGAGTAGAATGAATAATATACTTGGTGAACATTGTTGAATACTAAAAACCTGAAGGAGCACAGGGCTATGAAAAGATAACACTGTTATAGGGGAAAATAAATTAGAGACCCATTCTCCACCCTCCGCTCTTTCAGTTAGTTTATCAATAATCTATAGATGAGGTTTTAATATTCTTATATTGATAGAATGATTTGGGATTTTGATTTCCTAAAGCTACACCTCTTTTACGTCACTGCATTCTTAAAGATGTGTTTCTTCAACTCGTATCAAAAATTAAATTTGCATTCTTTCGACACTCACCTGCTGTTGTTGTGTGTTGTGGGCACTCTTAGAGACCCTTTAGGACAGAGTAGAACTGCCCCACAGGATTTCCTAGGCTGGAATTTTTATGGGAGCAGATTGCCCAGTCCTTTCTCCTGAAGAGCTGATGGTGGGTTTGAACTGCTGACCTTTCAGTTAGAAACCCAGCACTTAGCCATTGCGCCACTTGAGCTCCAGTTGATACTCAACTGCAGACAGAATTTCCTGTGGGTTTAGACCATGAAAATTCTGCAGGCACTTAATACCCAGCTGACTACTTTCATTATGCTTTGGGTACTGGGTGAAAATCTTGACGCAGAGCTAGTAAAGAAAATGCAAGAAAGTAAAATTAAAAGTGAGGGAAAAAGAGATGACTATCCTCAAAAGAAATGTGGATAGACAAGATGGGGACTGTGAGTCAGAAATAGAGTGTTTAGATGAACCTCTAAGTATCAAATGCCTATGCATACTTATCTCTTTTTGGATACTGAGTAGGTGGCATTTGTCAATCTCCAAGTGATGTTTTCACATTTTACTTCCCCAGTGTGCCTTGCTAGCTGGTTTCCTCTAATGAGAAGCAAGTTTCAGTTTGGTAGATGTGCTCTTAGATCTCCACAATCTTTTCTATTTTTCTCCTTTTTCTGCCTTAAGAGAGCTAAAGAGGTTTTTAATGAGCCCTTAAGCAGCCCTGACTCCAGGGAGTCAGAATTTCCTAAGAGCGCAATACAGTGAGTTCCTCGTGGTTTCATACCATTAGTTGGAACACACATCCCTTTCCTTGCCCCTAAAATGAATTGTGGTGGAGAAGTAGAAATTAAAATAGAAAACTCTGGGTTTCTCTGTTAATACTCTCCTTATTCCTTACTACTAAAGGCAGCTGTACCAGATTCTCATTTAGACACAGCTACACTATGAAGCAAGAATTCCTGAAGAAATCTACTCTACATGTTAAGCTATGGAAGTAGGTGTATTCTTTTCTTAAATACAGTCAGTAGGGATTGGGTCTTTTTGGATTTAAACTGGGTTTGTAGGAACCTTTGAACAATTACATTATAATGCCAAAGTCAATTAGTTATTATAAAAGGATATAAGAAAGTGGGAAGACATGTTGTTGTTGGTAGGTTTGGTGGGTTGAGGGTCACTTTCTCTCCCTTTGGTGGGAGGGGGAGAGCCCGTATTATCAATTTTCACCCACTTCTCCTTGAGACCTAGCCTAGTAGCAGACTAAGGTTGTCCTGTCTGCCAGCCATGCAGGGTCCATATGTCTACAGGAGGCAAGAATCCTGGCTCTGTTTCCTGGAAAGGCCCCTTTCCTTGCAGGGGTTTGGTAACCCTTACCTGCTCTCCTGCCGCTCCTGAATGCTGATACTCCATTAGGAGTCCACAGGGACAGTGAAGGCACCTGGTTTGGTTTGGACCTCTTCATCTTCAGCATTTAGCAAGATCCAAGGGGTTAACCTTACTTACCAGAGGGAGGGAGTTCTATAAAGCCAATAATCTCCAAAGAATGGCTGCAAAGGTTACTTCACTCTGTGGGGTCAGTATAGGAACTGAGCATTAGGGTTCCCATGCCCTCCTGAGCTTCATTGGGAAGTTAGTTGTTCCTTCTCCTGGGTAAGTTCAGTTTCATAATCTCTGACTCCAGCCCACCTCTGGCCACTCACAACTCGTGTCTTTTCTTTCATCTTCTTAATTGAGATTTTTATTTAGAATCCTCTCACTGCCCTTACCTCTCTAAATCTATGGTGTCAAATTTTGTATTTGAGAAGGGCTTCAGACCTAAGTCAAAATCCTAGTTTTAACGATGGGAATTTATATTTTTCCTTGTAGGGATTCTGTCCACATTTGGAAATGGGTATGTCCTTTATATGTCTTGTAGACGAAAGAAGAAGCTGAGACCTGCTGAAATAATGACTATCAATTTAGCAGTCTGTGATCTGGGAATCTCAGGTAATACAATCATTTCTTCTTTGTGGCTTTAAATTGTTCACTGACTCAGAGATCGTTGCCTACCCCCTCAGGACCCACCCTCTTCTTCTTCTCCCTTTACAAATCATAACTTACTAAGTTTGTGGTAACTTCATGGAGTGTTACTTGGCCAAAGCGATTATTTATTTATTCACTCACTCAACATTTATTGAGTCCGGTCTATGTGCCAGGCATGCTAGATGCTAAAGATATATTTTGGAATAATATAAAGGGGCCACAAAAATTTCGTGGAAAAATTCCATTATCTTTTAATTCCATTTTTTGCTGAATTTTTGAAGTACCCTTGTACATGGTATCTTAGTTACCCTACCCACGGCCATCTGGCCATCAATTTGATTTCAACTCAGAGTGACTGTACAGGACAGAGTAATATAACTGCTCCTTTAGGTTTCTGAGACTGTAAATCTTTACGGGAGCAATCAGCCCCATCTTTCTCCCATGGAATGACTGATAGGTGGGTCTGAACCACTGAACTTGTGGTTAACAGTCCAAGGCTTAACTCAAAGCACCAGCAGGGCTCCACATGGTGGTGGTGGTTATGTGCCGTGAACCAACTCAGCGACCCTGTACAGGGCTTCTGAGGCTGTAAATCTTTACAGGAGCAGAAAGCCTCATCTTTCTCCCACGGAACAGCTGGTAGTTTCAAACTGCTGACCTTAAGGTTCACAGCCTGATTCGTAACCACTATGCTACCATAGCTCCTTAGGGCTCCACGTGGTACCTTAGAAAAAGCTAAGAGTACAGTGGGTTAGATGAGTCAGAAGACAGAATTTACAAACTTACTTGCAGTTCCAAATTACAGAAGTTCCATTATATCCCTCTCTTACTTATTGTGGAAATTTGGTTAAAATCTACATGAGTGGCTCTTGAAGGTTAAATGATTGGCTCGAGTGGGCTCAGAAAGTTTGAAAGGTGAGTACAGGACAAGGCTCTGCAGCTGTGACTTAAATATAGGAAACTTAGTTCAGTGGTTCTCAGACTTGGCTTCACAAAGATTACATGGGGATCTTCTGTAAATATTCATGCATAGGTTTGATACTCAGACCTTTTTATTTAGTTGATTGAGAGCGTGGCTTAGAATTCCTAGGTACATTTAATTGTTGTTGTTGTTAAGTGCTGTCGAGTTGGTTTCGACCCAAAGTAACACTGTATAGGGTTTCCAAGGAGCAGCTGGTGAGCTTGAACCACCAACCTTGCAGTTCAAACTTCTTTGCAGTCTGGTGCGTTAACCCACAGCGCCACACCATTTAATAGGTAGCCAAAATTAAGAACTACTGGCTTCTTTCTTGCTTTTTAAAAATCTCTGATAACCCAGCAAGGAAGAATTGGAATAAAATTTCTCGAACTGTAATGCATTAAAAAGTGAAACAAAAGATAATTTTGAATAAGTCATCTTGATTTGTTTTTATTTATAAAATTTCAGAGTTGCTTAGATGCACCCTAATGTGGTTTTGGTCCCAATATTCTGCTATTTTGCAAACTAGCAAGTCTCTTGCTGTGGAGTTGATTCTAGTTCATGCTGGCCCCATGTGCTACAAGGTAGAACTGTGTTCCTTAGGGTTTCTTAGCTGTAATCTTTACAGAAGCAGAGCACCACGGCTTTCTTCTGTGGTAGCACTTGGTAGGTTTAAACCACCAACCTTTAGGTTAGCAGTCAAGGGCAAACCATTCATACCACCTCTTATGTTACTAGGGCTGGGAAATTGCATTTGAGTAAAAGACACCTCTCTTTCCACTGTCAACATCTGAAGATTCTCTTTAAAAATGACATCTGCTATTTGTTTCTGTCTAAGTGGATTTTCACACCGTTGTCCATCTCTAAAAACAAGATTTAGTAAAACTCTTATCTTTTGAGTCGCTATTTGTCTCACAAAGTAGATGTAACGATTTCTTACTGAGAGTTTGGAGAACTTTGTTTCCTCAGGTGGGCTTTCCTCAGTGTGGGTAAGCTTAAATGCCACAAGCTCTTAGGGGAAGTATGTATCTTTTCTGTGGGAATGATCTGGAGGAATCCCAGGGAATTTACCAGCCTTTAGGAACGATTGACATTTTGCACAATTGCCACACGATGGCGGTGTCGCAACGTCAATGACAGTTTCTGAGGTTAACTTACTTTGCTGGTTCCTGAATATTCTCTTCCTAGTATTGGACATAAAATGGTTGAATGAAACCTGCCATTTCAGCACATCCTTCATCAGTTAATAATATGAGGCTCATGTTTAAAAGTGAATTACACTGTGCTTGAATGGAAATGTTTCTAATTAGCCGGATATTTAGAAAAATGTTTTCAACCAAGCAAATCTGCTCCAGAATTGTACAGACTAATTCATTTTATTCTATTTTACTGTATGAGTATTTCTTTAGATTAATTCACCAGAAAAGATTTTCTCTCATGTGACTGTTTTCTCTGATTAACTAAGATTTTTTTTAATATAACTTTTAAGCATCTCTAATACATTTCCCCTTCCAAAGAACCTTAAAATTAAGATTGTTGTTGTTTTTTTTTTAAGTTTTTTTTCTTGATAAACTATATCCATTAAAACAAACAAACAAACAAACAAAAGGAATTTGAAGACATGCATGCTAAAGAGCAGGTATATTGCTTCTATGTAACGAATATTTATGTAAATGGCAATGGCTGACAACCTTGGATACACGAGCAATCACCTGGGGAGTTAAATATATATACATGGAGTCCTGGTGTGGCGCTGTGGGTTAATGTGCTGGACTGCAAAATCGATTTGATCCACAACGTCGGTGGTTCAAGTTCACCAGCTGCTCCTTGGAAACCCCTATATAGGGTCATTATGGGTCCTAACCAACGTGGCAACACTTAACAACAACAAATATAAATATACATCTGGGCTATGAGCCCTATGAATTTATATTTAAAATATAACAAAACAAAATATCCAGGGCTTCTTATGTGCAGCCAGAATCCAAACCAACCCACTGAAGTGGAAAAGAGAGGCATTCTAGATGATATTCCAAAGGTTCAACGAAGTCTTCACTTTAGAATCAAGCTTAAAATAGACTCTGTGAAGTGGTTAACATATTAGTGGTTTGAGGCTACCCAGAGTGTTTTGAAGAAAGACTTGGTGATTGACTTTTGAAAAACCAGTTATAGAGAAAGAAACATGAAGCACAGATCTACTTTGGCACACAGGGGGTTGTTATGAGTTGGAGTTGACTCTATGGAAAACTAGATTTTTTTTTTCCCCAAATTTCTTTTTATTGTGAATTGGATGAAAGTTTACAGAGCAGATCATCAGTTTTGTATTCAACACAACATGCACTTCATTTCATCTTGATTGCAGTTCCCTTAACATAATACCATCATTTCTACCACTTCCTCTCTGTGTGCCTTGTTTCCATTCCTTCTTCCTTCCCCACCCATCTGAATTGTGTCCTTGGGTAAATGCTGCCATTTTGATTTCCAATGATTGAATACCCTACTAACATTGTTCTCTCCCCTACATACCTATCTACTGCTTGGCTCAAAATTGAACCACAGGGGTGAGTTCAGTTCCATATTTGAAGGCTAAACAATGGTCACAGTCTCAGAATTTTGCTAATTTCTGACTAGCATGCCTGTTCATTTTTATGATTTGAGTTTGTTCCATATTTTCTCCCAGTCTATCCAGGACCTTCTGGTGTGATCCCATTGAGGGCAGTTGGTTGTGGTAGCCAGGCACCGTCTACTTTTTCTGGTCTCAAGGTCTTGCAGGCTGATGGACATATGGTCAATTAGTTCACTGGACTAATATTTTCCAAGTGTCTCTGATTCTCATCTCTTCAGAAACTGGATTTTTAATCAAGGTCCCAGGCACAATAGCTCTTTGTCACTGCTTACGGAAATCCCATTTTCCATACTTGATGAAGCTGCACTGCTACAGGACTGTTCTTTAATGCAATAGTAACTTGAAACTGACACCTCTCTGAGTCTTTGGCCTATTTGACAATCTGAAAGCCTCTCTGGGTGGTTTCATATTCAGATTATTCAAGGACTGCTGTGTACTTTTTAATAACCCAGAACTTCCATGTAATGAAGGTGGTGTGAATGCGGATGCATGTATGTTCATACATGACCCAGTAATTGAGGGCAAGGAGGGAGGGTATGGTGAGTTGAGGTGGGAAAGGATATTCTAACTGGAGGGACACTTCCCCTGACAAATTGCTTGGCTCTCTAGTTGTAGGCAAGCCTTTCACGATCATCTCTTGCTTCTGTCACCGTTGGGTGTTTGGCTGGATTGGCTGCCGCTGGTACGGTTGGGCTGGATTTTTCTTTGGCTGTGGAAGCCTTATTACCATGACCGCTGTCAGCCTGGATCGATACCTGAAAATCTGCTATTTATCTTATGGTAAGTAGGAGGGTTCCTCATTCCCTGACAGTGAAAGCTAGGTGGATTGAGGGTCAGAACTGCACATGCTTTATACTCACTTCATTAATAAACAAAAATGATTGCTAACCTCAGACACCAAGAACATTTTTATTTATAGCCTTTTTGTTCTCATACATGTTAAGGTTATAAACTCCTTTGAATGCAGGTTTTTTTAAATTCCACTTTTATAACAATGTCTGGTGTTTAGTTGCAAGGTCTTTAAAAAAAAGTATCATTCTCTTAAACAAAATTTGTAAGCTTCTATCACGTTTTACAAAACCAATTGGTACAGTGGCGGCAGCCATGGGCTCAGGTGTAGCAATGATTGTGAGGTTGGCTCAGGACCGGGCAGTGTTTTGTTCTGTTGTGCATAGGGTCGCTATGAGTCGGTACTGACTCGATGGCACCTAACAACAACAACAACAACCACGTTTTACCAAGCAAACTGAAGAAATAGAATGTGTTGAAAGGATGCTAAGTCCAAGATGCTTAGCTGTTTCCCCAAATACAAATTGTAATTATAAGAAAAGATGTTTATGAATCTCTGTGAGGTCTCAGGCTCCCAATGGTCTCAAGAGCCCTACAGCTGTGCCTGCATCAAAGGACACATGGGATTATTGGTCAACACTTTTTTGGTGGTAATCATAGAATTTAATCTCAGAGTAATTGTGATCAACTAAGAACATTGATGAAGCAGCCAGAAGTGAGTTTTCAGAGTTGGTTATTTTTTAAGATGATTAGAACATTCTACATAATAAATTTTTTTTCCCCTTTTGCTTCTCAAGTCCTGGGAATCTACTGAACCTCAAAGATTAGTATTTGGGCGTTGAAGTTAAATATTGAGAAGCATGTGCAACAATGGAATACTATTAATTTATTCTGGATAAAAATGCCTTGATGAGATTTGACGAATCTGTCAATCAGAGTGGTTAGGACCATGAATCAGGGCATGGACAGGCGGGTGTATGGGAAAGGTCAAAGCAACTTGACGCTCTCAATGTGGCAGGATTTTGCCTTAGAGTTGAAAAGGTTGCAGTCTCCAAATCTCAGTGAAACCATGCATCAGGGTTGGGGAAGGGCCATGGACCATCATCTTCATAAACTAGAATTCCTTTCTACCATTTTTTTTTTTTTTAAATAACTTTCATTTCTTTTTCTAAGCATTTAAAGTGTCCAATAGAAATAGTGGATTACTTAAATTAAAATTTCCATTAAGGTAAAAAAAATGCAATTATACATATTCTGGATGTTATCAGACTCAAATTCTTTTTCCACACTTATTTTTGATCACATCATCTACTTTTTTATAATTAAATCGATATTGAATTTAACTATATAGGTTTTATCAAACAGAAAGCAAGAAGCTCGACTTTCTGGGAATGTTTGAGGAATACTAAACCTTGATGTCTCTGCTTTTAAAATAGTTTCTTGAGCTGGAGCTTTGTATCTATGAAGTCAGCTCACTGCAGGGCACGGCATGATATATACATATATATCTATATCTATATATCTATATATCTTGTTTTTTCCAGCTTCTTTTAAATTGAATTTGATAGTATGGTTTCATGATTTTATGTGAAGCACTATAAAACCCTCCACATAGTGTCCTAGAATGTTGGAGTTCTATATCGCGTAGGGTGTGTAGATCTTTCTCCCAGGCAGTGTGGTAAACTGTTTCAAGGCATCCCTGACAGGTGGCCACTTGGCCTCTTCTTGAGTAATTCCAGGGACCAGTGATGGGGAGCTTACTACTGCACAAGGCAGCCCGTTCTCTGATTGGTCTGCTGTCACTGTCACATGTTATTCCTATATTAAGACAAAACTGCCTCCCAGTAACCTCCACCCATTGGTCCTAGTTCTGACTTCTGGAGCAACACAGAACCAATCTACTAATCTACTCCCTCCTGTACTTGACAGCCTTTCACCATACTCGAATGTAAGTATAAAACACCTCACCAAGTAACCCTAACTATAAATGCTTATACGTATGCCTGTGCACATCTTACACCTATCTGTGATTATCCATGACAATGTTTTCCCTGGTATTGCAGACAATCCAGAGCTGACATATATTGTGAAAACATAATTGCTATCCCCATCTGGTTGGTAGCATTTTATGATACCAAATGCTGGTGCTCGTTTGACAAGAAACGAAGACAATCAAGTATAGAAATAATCGGTTATAGTTCTTCTTAGAGCAGAAAGACAAACTACTTTAGGAATAAGAATTCATGTTAATGTAGTGCCTTGTAATTTGCAAAGCAGATCCCTTACACAGAGGTATATCTATGGAAGATAGCCCCTATAGCAAACACAGAACTTGCTCACAGTCCAAACATCTAACACCATCTTTTAGGTAATGTTACTTAACAACGACAACCATAATATCAACTCAAAAATACAAGTCAAGCTCATTAATCTTTTACTTAATACATCATGGCACTTAATGCAAAAATTACAACAGAATCTTCCTTGCTTTTACTGATGAAAATTGGTCTAGGATGTCTTTTTTTTTTTTTTTTTCCCCTTTCAGCTTTTTTCTTTCTACACTTAACAAAACAAGATCACACAGTTTGCTTTGATCCTTGGGGGCTCTCAAAAACGAAAATGTTATTTTCTCAGCTGGCAATGGAAAGTTCGATGGTTAACAGAAATTGCTCAGTGGCGCCCCCTTCAAGTGACCCTAGATTACATGCCATTCCTGCCATGAAACAAATTAGATGATGTAAGGCCTCTGCCCTTACGTCATCTAATATAATCCATATCGAAATCTGCAAGCTAAGAACACAGAAGTTGAGGAAGGTTTCATGACAAAAAAGATCAAATACAGACATTCTTTGGAAATATTGCAGATTCATTTGCAGACCATTGCGATAAAGCAAGTATCCCAATACAGTGAGCCACACAAAGTTTTGGTTTCCCAGTGAATATAAAAGTTTACTCAATTGTACATTACTAAGTGTGCAGTGGAGTCCTGCTGTGGCATTGTAAGGTAAGCATTTGACTACTAACCACAAGGTCGGCAGTTCAAACTCACCAGCCACTCCTTGGAAACCCTATACAGGGTCACTATGAGTCAGAACTGACCCATTGGCACTTAACAACAACAACAAAGTGTACAATAGCATGCTGAAAAAAGTTCAAAATATTGTGAGAATTACCAAAATGTGACATAGAGACATGAAGTGAGTATGTCATGTTGGAAAAATGGTGCCGATAGACTTGGCTAGATGCAACGTTAGCTCAAATCTTCAACCTGTTAAAACAAAACAAAACACCAAAACCCCCGCAACATCTGTGAAATGTAAGAGAGCAAAGTGCAATGAAACGAGGTATGCCTGTACTAGAAATTAGAAACATTATTTCTCCCTAACTTCTCAAATCTTACACTGTGCTAAACAGGCAGACCCGGAGTCTGCGTTGAAAACTATTCAGCTTTTATCTCATATATTTGATATATATCACATATATTTGATATTTCTACAAAATCAAGAAGGTGACTGGGTGGCACAAAAGCTTGACTACTAGCTGAAAGATTGGCAGTTTGAACCCACCCAGAAGTGCCTCAGAAGACAGGTATGACAATCTTCTTCTGAAAGGTCACAGCCTTTGAAAACCCTATGGAACAGTTCTACTCTGCAACACAAGGGACAGACACGAGTCAGAAGAACAACAGTACAAAGTTAACTCAGTAAGGAAAGAGTTGGTTCCCCAACCCTCTTTGTTGGACCACGCTTCTTCCTCTTGGCATTCTCTTTTGAGTAACAGGAACTAGCGTTGTAAAACAGAGCTCATTTTTTTTGTGTGTGTTTTATTTTGTTTTCATTCTGAATAACCAAAGAGAAATGTTCACAGAATTACTTTTAAAAACATGCTACTTAGATTTTCTTCCTCTTCTGTTAGCAGCCGTGTGAGTATGGCTGTTATTTTAAGACTGTTGGAAAATGTAGAATCTGCTCCCCACATCACCATGCAGAACCAATCACCTTAACATCATAACATACAGTGTTTGTCACGGTCCATCAATTCTCAGTAGGCAAGTTCTTAGGAAGAAAAATGAGATTTGTTGTTATTAACTGTTGTTGAGCCCTTTCTGACTCATAATGACCCTGTATAGAGTTTCTGAGGAGTGGCTGGTGAGTTTCAACCGCGACCATGTGGTTCAAACTGACCTTTTGGTCGGGTGCGTATCATACAGTTGCCACATCAGGACTCCACAAATGAAATAAAAGATACACATATAAACTTTTTGGAGGGAGGGTATGTTAAAAACACAAAGAATGTCTTATTGCTTTCCTCCCACAATAAATTCTACCTTGGATGGCCTACTAACAAGTGTTATGTTTGTTTGTTTTGTTTTGTTTTACTTTAACTTGATCCTTATATTCTACCAGTTAACCTCACATACTGGAAAAGATCTCCAAGTTCACTCTAGGCGCTTCCCCAAAGCTGTCTTTAGCATCCTCTCACCTTTACACTGTTCCCTTTCCCAGCTTTTGTCACTGTCCCTCACAAGTCTCCAGATGCCTACAGAAAACTTTTCCTGTATGAGCTCTTCAGATTTTATTCTCCTGGAGAAAAGTCCAAGCCTGGAACTTCTCCCACTTCACTCCACTCTCCCGGAGGCCTCATTATTCACTCACGCCTCTCAGAATCCAAAGGAATAAATCTGTGCAGGTGGAATCTTACATAGAGGGAGGCATTTGGGTGCAGGGCAGATTGCATCCTGGTAATGGTTCTCTTCCACCTCCAGGGGTTTGGCTGAAAAGAAAGCACGCCTACATCTGCCTGGCGGTCATCTGGGCCTATGCTTCCTTCTGGACCACCATGCCCTTGTTAGGTTTGGGGGACTACGTTCCTGAGCCCTTCGGAACATCGTGCACCCTGGACTGGTGGCTGGCCCAGGCCTCTGTAGGGGGCCAGGTTTTCATCCTGAACATCCTCTTCTTCTGCCTCTTGCTCCCAACGGCTGTGATCGTGTTTTCCTACGTGAAGATCATTGCCAAGGTTAAGTCCTCCTCCAAAGAAATAGCTCATTTTGACAGTCGGATTCATAGCAGCCACATGCTGGAAATGAAACTGACCAAGGTAACTGCAGTCATAATTTTCAGAGGTGTTTTCTGATCAATTAAACCTTTGTAGGGCAAAGAGGATAGGGAAAGCTGATGTCTGGGAGAAGTTAGAATCTATGGACTTGGTTATGATTTATTTAAGCCATTGTTCCTCTCTCTCCCTTTATCTCTCTCACAGACACAAGCACATACATGTCTGATACCTCCCATATTTGTACAATGGATCCATCCCGGGCTTATTATGTGGGGGAATGAATCTTTCTACAGAATAAGGTTTTATTGGTTCTTAGTAATTATGTTAGTAATAAAAATAATGTTTGTGAATCATAAAATGCCTACTTTGCATGGACCTTGGTGGGACTCATTAGGGATACTCTATCACCTTGCGTTATTTACTTCATATGCTTTCTCATGGAAGACATGTCTTAACCCAGAGCAATTTCTGCAGAATTAGGTCCTTTGGTAAAAGCTAGTTTCAGAGCTGGCAATTCTTTAGATGTTTTGGTGTAAGAAAAAGAGCACACAATCTGAAAACATTTTAGGGTTTAAAATCCGTCATGTACACTTGCCGGATTTGGGATCAAACGTTAGATAGTTAATTTTCCAATGTCTATTTCCTCTCTTGTGTAACAAGAATAGTAATCTTTGTCTTAATGGAGTTGTGATGGGGAGTTGATGAAATAAAATGTATGAATAAAATTTCATCTGTTGCAAGTAAGCGTTAAGAGATCGTAGTTCCTTCTTCCCTTCTATTGTTGTTAAATGTCGTCAAGTCAGTTCTGACTCATTGCGACTCTGTATAGTGTTTCTAAGAAGTGGCTGGTGGATTTGAACTGCCAACTTTGCAGTTAGTAGTCCAGCACTTATCCTACAGGACCACATCAGGACTTTAGGAATTCCTCGTAAAACATGAGGCAGGGGTCTTCATGTGATTTTGATGTCTCATTGTTATAATGAAAATTTGTTTTCGGCACATATCTTCTGAATAAATGACATACAGATAGTATCAACAAAGTGAGTGTTAAATATGAATAGCAGCTGCTATGGAATTGATTCTGACTCATAGCGATCCCACATATGTTAGAGTAGAATTGTGTTTCCTAGGGTTTTCAATGGCTGGCTTTTCTCAAGTAGATCACAAGGCATTTCTTCTGAGGATATTTTGGATTGGAACCTCCAACCTTTCAGTTAGCATCTTAGAGCCTTAACCATTGGTACTACCTGGGGACTCATTAAATATTGTTGTTTGTTGTTAGGTGTTATTGAGTCAGTTGAACTCTTAGCAAACCCATGTACAACACAATGCAACACTGTCTTGTTCTGCACCATCCTCACTGTTGCTGTGTTTGAGGCCACTGTTGCAGCCACTGGGTCAGTCCATCTCATTGAGGGTTAGTCTCTTTTTCCCTGACTTTCTAACATTGTTCTGCTGTTATTTATAAGACTTTCAGTGACTAATATTTCAAAAGTGATCCACTGTTTCCTAGTCTGTCTTAGTCTGTTGAAACCTGTTCTCTTTGAGTGATTCTACTGGTATTTGGAATATCGGTGGTATAGCTTCCAGCATCATAGCTGCTCAAGTTGGACAAACTGACAGATGAATGGTGGCACTAAATATTAACAAACCATAATTTCTATCTCATTCTGGAAGATGCACATAAAATGTAGATTGAAGTTCCTTCCTGTAGCCTGATCAATGATGTTGGTTGATATCCCACCCTCAAGGGTCTTCACAATCTAATTTAGAGATCGTTGGTCTCAGGGATCCACAGAAACGTAGTTCCCACCAAACTAGAGGAAGTAAGACTCCGTAATAAATTAGGGCCTTGATCCCAGTAATAGTTCTACTCTAAACTTCAGATTTTTTTTGAGGCTGCTCAAGAATCTCTGGGTTCCATATTTGAACTAGAGATTGATGGTTGAACTTTGCCCCTTAAAGCACCACATGTTGAAGAAGTAGAAGCTTGAAGGAAGTTTGTTGTTATGTGCTCTCCAGTTGATTTTGACTCAAAGTGAGCATATGTGATGGGGTAGAACTTTCTCATGGGCTGTAATCTTTACGGGAGGAGATTGCCACGTCTTTCTTGCGTGCAGTCCCTGGGTGAGGTCTAAACGTTAACCTTTCTTTCGGTTAACATTGAAGCGCTTAACCATTATGCCACTAGAAGTCCTTGAGGGACATTTACATCACTCTAAATCTGTACTGATAACCTAGTAATGGGGCAGTTCTACTTGCACAAAAGTGTAGAATCAAGAATCATGATTTACTTCTATCTTATAACTGATTGGAAAATAGGAAAATATTTCCAGAAATCATTAGCACTAATTAAGTTTTTCTTCATTCCCAGCTCTCCTTTTATCCCTTATCTGTGGTGTTACAAAATAAATTGAATCCATATTCAATAAATCCAAATCAAATTTGAGTTACATAAAATTTAATCTAAATCCTGTCAGATATTGTGTTAGGTGTTGAAACAATGTAAACGTGATTTTTTTAAAAAATTGCCTTTCAATAATTTTGGAAGGTATACCCAGAGAATCAGCATGCTATCCGTCTCATTGCTATGTGGATTTCAATTTTCTTTGCAGCCCTGTAATTTCATACGTCATGCCTTAAGCTGCTGGGTTTTCCCATGAGTCCTCGCTCTTCCTGTCATTCTCCCAGTGATGCTATGGGCTGTGAGATATTTTGCGGGTCTTGCTAGGTGAGCCTGGATTCTCCTTCCTCTGAGGTCCTTTTAAATTTTTTCTCAGTCTATTACTCCGCATCCTCTTTCCTGTTAGCTGAGTTGCACAGCCTGGCCTCTGCACATAGCATTTCTAGTGTTTACTTCTCTGTGCATCTTGAGAATGGGCAACTTTATTTAAGACAGTCCTTCTAAAACTGGTCACTCTTTTTTTCTTGTTCACCATCAAGTCAGTTCCAGATCATAATGACCCCGTATAGGGTTGCAGCGGGTGGATTTGAAGTGCTGACATTGCATTTAGAGTCCAGTGCTTATCCTACAGTGCCACACCAGGGTGAATTCTTTCTTTAGCATGCATCAATTAATTTGGTTTATTGCCATCATTCCCCTTGACCTTAACAGTGTAGACCAAATAGTCAGAGTACCACAGACTGAATTAATCAAAGGGATGTTAAATGAAAGTTTAAGATGATATTATATGCTTTTATTTAATAGATATATAGTTCTCTTCAAACATATTTAAAATAGTGTTGCACATCATTTGATATGTTTATATATATATTATTTGTACATATAAAACTGATATTAAAGTAACATAAATATAAAACGTTTCTGTTTATTAACATTTGCACAAAGATTTAAGTCAAGATTCAATCTATATTAAAAATACGCTCAACTTTATATGTGGCATGTTCTTTACTGTCTTTCAGCTGTTGTCAATTACTATTTTGTTTCATCACAGTTTTTCCTGCTGATAAGAGTAAGTAGAAACAACCTCACACTGGGTCTTCTCCTAGTCTTCTGGAAGCCATTTACCTCCATTCATTTACCTCTCAAACTTGGTAATTTGTTCATTCATTTTGGTGTTGTGGATCTTCAAAGCAGACTGGTCTAAAAGCTTATTATTTAAAGACCATCTTCTTGGATTCCAAAATCAAAATCATTGAGTTTTTTTGTGTGTACTTATTTCTAAGGAGCTCTGGTAGCATTGTGGTTACTAGTCAGGCTGTTAATCTTAAGATCAGCAGTTTGAAACTACCAGCTGTTCCGTGGGAGAAAGATGAGGCTTTCTGCTCCTATAAAGATTTACAGCCTTGGAAACTCTGTACAGGGTCACTATGAGTCAGAAACGCCTCCACAGCACATAACCACCACCACACCACCACTTATTCCTAGCTGTGTTGTTATCCAGATGGGCATCATGCCATTGTGGTCTCCTCAAACTCAAATTTGGCATTCCATATTGTCTTAGTTATCTAGTGCCATTAAAACAGAAATACCACAAGTGGACGGTTTTAACAACCAGAAATTTATTCTCTTACAGTTTAGGAGACTGGATGTCCAAATTCAGAACTCCGACTCTAGCTGAAAGTTTTCTTTGTTGGCTCTGGGGGAAGGTCCTTGTCTCCTTTGCTCATCTGGAGGTCCAGCATTCCTTAGAGATCTCTGGGTATTGGCATCTGTCTTCCCCTGGATCTGGAAGGTTCACAGTTCAGGGACCCCAGGCCCAAATGATGCACTCCACTCCCACTGCTTTTATCTTGGTAGTCCTTTTGAGTTCAGATCACTTCTTTCTCCTTTTATATCTCAAAGGAGATGGACTCAAGATATAATTTAATCCTGTAGATGGCATCTGGC